>NW_027286293.1:0-400000 GCF_022747635.1 Hetaerina americana
ACCTTCTCTAGATTTTAACTTCCTATTTTCATGTTTAGCTAAGCCTTTCTTTCTAGAAAATCGCATAAACTTTGGTTAATTAATATTTCTTCCTATTCCATATCTGTCACACATCATTTCCAATTCACTCAGCAAGGATTGTAAACCCTTGGCTGACTGACACACTAAACCGTGGTCACCATCAAACCTAACTGTTTTTTAACGAATTTCCCGCCGACTTTCATTCCTACCTCCAGTTCTTCCCATGGCTCTTTAATCATCTCCTCCACATATACGCTGAACAGCAACGGTGATAATGAGCAACCCTACCTTACACCTCTTCCTAACACTACCCATCCGGGGTCCCCGTTCCCCACTCGCACCCGAGCAGTCTGAGACATGTGCAGGTTGCGGATTAGCCTCCTTTCCCTCCAACCTATTCCTATTTTCTGCAATATACTCATTAGTTTTTCCCAGTTCACTCTATCAAACGCTTTTTCGAAATCTACGAAACAGGCAAATACCTCCTGGTTGTACTCTATATTCCTCTCGATTAATAATCTCATTACTGCAATGGCATCACGCGTACCTCTCCCCTTCCTAAACCCAAACTGATAATCCCCTAAGTAATCATTTGCTCTACTCTCTATCCTTTTTTGATTATCCTGAGAACAACTTTAGCTGCGTGGGATATCAAACTTATTGCCTGTAGTCCTCACATGATATGGCCTTTACCTTTTTCGGAATAGGATCTCATTAAGTCTTCCGGCCAATTTCCTTCCTCATAGATACTAGGAATTAGCCAATATAGCCTCTTCCTCCCACATTTTCCTAAACAATTCAGTAGTTCTGCAGGAATGTTATCCACCCCCACGGCCTTATTTAGCTTCATCTCCCTAAATGCCCTTTCTACCTCATTGTCTAGTATGCCTGGACCTTAACTATCTTTCTCTACGTGACGTTCCTTTTCTTTGTCTAACTTTGTTGGTCTAAGTTCTTTACAATACAGTTCTTCAACATATTCCTTCCATATCTCTTGGATCTTCCCTGTGTCAACTATTATCTTACCCGCCTTATCGCTAACTGTTAGCATAGATCTTCCTTTCCTACTTCCCGATAAAGATTTAACTTTGCTGTAGAGCGCACCAATTTCGCCCTTCCTCTGCAAACTTTCCATATCCTCGCACTGCGTCTTCCACCATGCTTCTGTTGCTTTATTAGTTTTCCACCTAAATTTATTATTTAACTCTTTGCACTTCATTTTGCTTAACTCGGTGTTTACATTCTTCCATTTTCTCCTCTCATCCATCTTTGTAATTATTTCATCCGTGATCCATGTTTTCCTAGTCCTTCTCGCGTTAACGGTTCCAATAGTACCTTTTGCGTCTTTCGATAACCCTTTCTTGATACAATCCCATTTTTCTTCGATAGTACTCAGCTCTATACCATCCTCCATGATCATCTCTACAGCCTGTCGGTACTCCTTCCTTGTCAAATCATTTAATGCGTCTACATTCCATTTTATAACCCGCCGCCCCTGCCTTATCTTTTTGAAACAGACGCTACATTTCATAACAACTAAATTGGGGTCATAGTCCGCATCCGCACCCGGGAAGCTGTGGGAATTTATCACACTGTTCCTAAATTTGTGTCTAACCAGAATATAATGTAGGTGATACTTTTCTGAGTCACCTGGAATTTTCCATGTATACCTGCGCCCTTTGTAGTGTCTAAACCAAGTGTTGGTGATGACTAACCCCTGTCTCCTGCAGAACTCCACTGCTTTCACCCCGCGGTCATTCCTCGTACCTAAACCGTAGTCCCCCACCTCATCCCCAACTCTTCCTTCGCCTACCGTCGCATTCGAATCCCCCATCACTATCAAATGTTTCCCTGCAGGAACACACGCGATGAAGTCCTCTAATTGATCGTATATCCTATCGACCTCTTCTTCCGTATGGTTGCTCGGTGGCATGTATACCTGAATAATAACCAAGTTCGTCGGTTCTGCTTTAATCTCTACTAGTTATATTCTATCCGTTGCCTGTTCTATGCTGACTGCGCTTCTTCCTACCTCTTCATTTAATACTATGGCAACCCCTCGTTGGCTCTCGTCCCCGCCGCTGTCTATTATTCTATGATTATCACTCCAGTAATCCCCGCTATCCTTCCATCTTACCTCGCATAGACCTAAAATATCTATACTTCCCCTTTCCATCTCTCGCTTAATATTCTCCAATTTCCCTGTCCTCATCATTGTCTTAACATTCCACTTTCCTATTCTAACTAACTTGGTCTTCTTCTCCTGCGTCTTCTATCCTGCTGCTGCTTGTTTTCCCTTGCAAGGATTTTGTGGGATGACGACCGCGAAAGCCTTGCCTCCCCCGCTGCCGGGCACGACGCACGGCCGATTGGGCTGAGCTCTGTAGTTGCTATGACTCAAAATCTCTCTAGTGACCATCATATTTATCATGGGAATGATAATTGAGGTGGTTTCCCGTTGCCTTCCTCAATAGTGTTTTTAACATGACACCATCACTTACTGGCCGCCCCACTGAGGTCAGACGCCATTGCAGCCGCCTCACTGAGGAACAGACGCTGCGTGGACTACCTTTCGTCTGGCTCCTAACCTTCGACCTATCTGGCATGGGTGACCCTACCAGGAGCAATTATTATTACTCCCGCCAGCACAGCTCTAGGGGTCATCGGATATATATATATATATATATATATATATATATATATATATATATATATATATATATATATATATATATAATTATATATATTTATCGGACGCACAAGCCCTTCCACCACGTCAAGGTTGTAGCCCGTACATAAATACCGTATATATATAGTATATATATATAAAATTATACATACATAAACCGGCGACCTGCGGCCTTACAGGCAGACATGTTACCTCCTGTCTATTCCCGCCTTTATGCATATATATATATATATATATATATATATATATATATATATATATATATATATATATATATATATATATATATATATTGGCATGGGGGCGGGAGTAGACCAGAGGTAGCGTGTTTGCCTGTGTTCGTTGGTTCGAGTGCCTTTGCCGGCGGAAATTTTTCAAATTACGAAAAAAATGCTTAATTTTTTTTCGGAAGGAGTCAACCATACAATAATAGAAAAACCACAATAATGTTATTTAGAACGAGACAACGACAAAATATAGACTCCTACTAAAAAGCTACCCGGAACCCATGGTGAAAAGCAGTAGTTTCACCATTAGGCCCGGCATCAGCTGCCACAGCTTTGGGCCATAGTCAATTCACGGCAAGGGCCACATTACTGCGATGTGGAAGGCAACGGGAAACCACCACATCATTCTCTCTAGAATGTATAGCCTTGTTCTTCGTTCAAATACCGTAGAATGGAAAGATGCTTTCGCTGTAGTTAACCAATTCTAGGACTAAGATACTAAAAACAATATATGTATGTATACATAAAATTGTTATTAAGCGATTTTTCCAATATATCAGGATATAATTCATTGTATATATTTGGCCTCAAACATTTTGACGTGTATAATAATGTTCGGTTTAATGCTAAAATATGTATAATTGGTGCAAAATATTTCACAGCCGAATATAAAATATCTGCCCATTTTTTCAAAGTGATCTTCATTAAATTAAATTTTGATTTCAGCGATATGTCACAATTCGGGCATTCAAATCCCCGGTTAGGATTATACCTACCCGTGATGGATTATTACCTATCACCTACCCTTTGCAGTGCTCTGTAAAGCCTTTCTTGGGCTGGCCGGGGCTTACAGTTTTCGGGAGTGTAGTCTGGTATAATAGGAATCTTATTTTTCGCATAGTTCTTAATAATTTCCCATATCTAAGTTCTTCAATATTATCATGGCAAACTGTATCCCTCTCATGTATTTATTAACTATTTGTACCCTTGCGCTCTCGATAGGCATTTCATATTTATTAGGCCCTCTACATGCACTTATTATTACTGGTATTCTTTCGTCATGAATTGGCTTTTGATGGATAGAGACTGGACAACGATACATTTCTTTGCCTCTCCTACCAAAACTTAACCTGACATCCGACAATATAATGGACCCTTATTTAATCCCGAATACTTCCTTTGAACCTTCACTCCGTCTAACATACCTATCCTTTACCTGCCCCCTTGGTCTGCTTAACGTTCTGCCACCTACCAATCTTCAACATCCCATCACTAGCCATTTCTTCCGAAACAATTTATTGGGTCTCTGAGTAATATTTCTTTTTACGGTGTACAGGTTGTTAGCCACAAGTCATAACGTAATATTCTAGAATACCTACATTTACCATATCAATATGTGTATCTATGAATGCTTAATATCTATTTTATGTAATTGAATTTTTCAATGTAAACGCTGTGGTATTAAATGGAAAGACATAAGTAAGTGTGGTGTCATTAAAGATTCCGTGTTATCGTTCATTCGGATCAATGATTGTTCACTTGATGGTTCACACCTAAAGATGATGTGGATCATCGAAACCGGTCGTAGATTAAATCATCATCTAGTGGAAAAGTGTTACTATTTATTCATTATTATCTGCTAAGACTTCAACGCTTGCTTGCACACTTCATTCTCATGGGAAAGAAGGGAAAGGGAAACTTAGCGTCAAAGACTTAATGATTCCCTTAATTAAACAATGGGGATTTGTAGGCTTTCTTCGTCCCCTCTCCTCAACTTGCGTTCCCATTGCTTAAATAAATCCCCTGAAAAGTGCTCGAATAAATTTGAGATGTCAACACAATTATGATCCTGAGCGCCTTCATAAATTTCTGATTTGAACTGTCATTACTAATTTAACTGTAATAAAATATCTTTATCTGGCTGTCATTAATACTAGGCTGCAAATTTTAGGGTTCTAAAAACTTAATTTTTGGCGATAGGAATGGCCTCGTGTTAGTTTAGTTGGACCAGTGTTAGTTTTCATCCTCAAAAAGGGGATAGCAGTCGTATGTGATGAACATAGAATAATGTTTAAACCGAATGCCGCTAAAGTGGGACTCTGGATAATCAATACGAGGATGGAGTGGAGGGCAACTGATTGTTCAGGGGAATAAATGCTTGAGGTCAGAAGTGAGAGAGGCATACCTGATGCCATAGCATTAATGAAGTCACTAGTGGAGAGGAGTAACAGAATGTATTGAGAGTAAAATCGGGAAATATTTGTTAATTATATAGAGCGTGATTGTGTGCATCCGTGGAAATATGGCCATTGAGGCAAGATGATAGGTAAAGATTGGAGTCTTTTGAAATGTGAGTGTGGAGAAGGATGGAGAAGATGGAATGAACAGATAGGAATGGGGATGTGCGTATGGTGGGGAGGAGAATGGATTGTATGGAGACATTAAAAGGATACGGGAAATATGGATGCAGAGCATTTTCATTGGCAGTGAGATTTTGAAGGCTATGATGGAGGGGAGAATGATATGGAAATGAGGAAGATGTAGGCAAAGACTAGGTATGTTGGACATTGTGAAAATAGGTATGGGTAATTTAAAGGGGGGGCACAGCAGAAACAGATGCCAGGTTGTGTTTTGTTTTGAGAGGCAAGAAAATGTATCGTGCTCCCATTGTATAGGCTGAGTACCTCCAAAGCATACCTTAACCCATTAAATGCCCATAATAATTTTAAGTAACCAGTGTTGAATGGCAGTGACAGTCTTTAATGGCATTTATCTCTGTTTTTTTCCTGGTAGTTGAATCTACTGACATAACTTTTTACCATAATAATTTCCTCGCTTTCGCGGAAAATCTCAGATGCCGTGAAGATTCCTAAAAGTCTAAGTCTTGGCTGTCTCCATGAATCAAGAGGCTCACCACCTGGTTTCTCCGATATGCCCATGACGCTTCCTCATTTCTTGTAGCAATTTTTATCAAACAATGAATTTCATCTGAACCTGTCCCTATTCCTTAATTAGCATAGTTACCAATGGATCCTAAATACTTGCCTAGTATTCCAAATATGACTAAATTAATATGTAGTAACATCTTTCTCTTATCTTTTTCATTGCATTTATCGACAATCTGTCAAATGGCACCTAGATTAATTGAGACTGACCCTCATATTCTTCCATTGATGAACCCCGTAAATGGTTTACTGTCAATCCACATTTTCAAATTAAAATTAAACATGTACATGACTGTTGCAGATAATCTTTACTATATCCCATCTCTTTTATAATACAGGGTGAGTCAGAGTAACCTCTCTAGTTTTAAAAAAATCATTGAAGAGCGCGCAGGTTAATTAGCGGAGTGGGAGTGGTGGCGTTAGCTGAGGAAAACGACATTGTTTTTAGTAGTTACCATGCAGTGGTCTGGCGAGCATCGAGGCTTCGTCGTAGAAACGTTCTTTAAGAACAATGATAGTGTGGTGGCGACAAAGAGGGCGCTGTGGTCTAGCGATGAAGCGCATTTTTACCGCTCCGACTCAGCAAATAAGAAAAATTTTCGTTACTGGGCGACTGACAACCCTCGCAAACTTCACTCAAGACCTCTTCATAGCCCTAAAGTGACAGTTTGGTGCGCATAGGCATTAATGGGCCTTACGTTTTTCAACCTCGAGGTTCAACTGTTACTGTGAACTCTGTGCGCTATTGTGAGATGCTGGAGAACGTTTTACACCCAAAAATGGAAAAGTATGGTGAAGAATATGACACAGAATCCTGATTTCAACAGGATGGTGCCTCGGCTCATACCGCCCGTCGTTCACACCAAATCCTCCAAGAACAATTTCCCGGCCGCCTGATCTCCTTACGAGGGGATGTTCCATGGTCCTCTCGCTCCCCGGATTTCAGCCCGCGTGATTTTTTTCTTCCGGGATATCTTAAAGTTGAGGTTTACAAAGTTCGACCAAGGGCCTTGGAAGCTCCTATGGAGGCAATTACAGATTTCATCGCTGGAATAACGCAAGATATACTGGGAAGAGTTTTCGAAAACGTTTTTGAACGACTCAACATGTGCATTGCTCACCAGGGTCGTCACCTAGATGAAATAATTTTCAAAACATAGTGAAAAAAAATCAAATTGACTGAAGTTTTAATGGATAAAAACCTTTTTAATTATCTTGGTTATTTTTTTTATAATTTACCCCTCAAATCAGGGAGTCCATTCTGGCTCACCCTGTATATGTATGTCCTTTTTACTCTTATTTACACCTAAACCTCAGTGCTGTACATTTTCTGATATTTATTTTTACCCCCATTCCATGAGTCACTCTAAAATCTGGTCTTATTTATTCCAGAGTAGCGCGAAATCTGCCGATATCTTTATTTATCTGTAAGTTACTGATGTATTGTACGGCAGTGATCAAAAGTTTCTGATAACATGATAACTTTAGTCATTTATGTACATCAAGAATATTAGGAGCCCTAAACCACTTCCCGTACTTACCTCTAATAAATTCCAAGAAACTGCAGAAGATACCACAACAGTAACTTTTAATGGAGTCAACTGCTAAGTGTGCATTACCTCTAATAAATTCAACCCATCAAAGGCTACTTTTCATTTACAGTTACATGAGAAGTCCCATGACAGCTGAGTGATTTCTGTTCACTGCCAAAACGTCTTAGCTTGGTCATCAATATCTTGTGAAGGAGCTTGTCAAATTCTTTCTTGAAATCTAAAAATACAACATCTATAGCCATCAATGGATTTCCAAATATCGTGAACAGTTAGATCCATTATGTTTTGCTTGATGAGCACTCCCTAAGCTTGTGCTGGTCAGTGTATATTTCTACTGTTGAGAAATGCCAACATCGAAATGTTGATTGATATTGCAGGAAATCGATATTAATATTAATGCTAATCAGTCTGTACTGGCTTGAAAATTCAATGAAGATGCTCCTCTGTTGCTGTTAATGTGCATGAGGTAGAATTTTCACCTATATAAAACAAAGGACACTGGTTACATTACAGTAAGTGTGCAACATTTATGTGGTGCAATTGCCATTTATTGACATTGCAGGTGGGCTAGGGCATTAGGTTTGGTGAACATTGAAAGGGAGGAGATAAGAGGATGTTTTGTAACATGGCTGAAGAAAGGGATTAGACCCTGGAACTTCAGAGTAAGGGGACTGGGACGACAAAGAATTTATATGAAGTTAGGCAGCTTTCCTATAAAAGGTAGTGGTATATTTAGAAAATAGATATGAGGAGGAAGTCTGATGAGCAGTCCTGAAGGATGGAGAACAGGTGTTCAAGTAATTTGGTCTTACTATGAATCCTGGAAATAAGGATATTCAGAGGTTCAACAGTGTATCAGAGTTGTATTTGAAGCATTGGATGGCATGGAAATTAAGAAGGTAAGGTGGGTAGTTATACTTCAGATGGGAGGCTAAACAGTATATTAAATGATATTAAAGTGATGATGATTAATGCATGGATCAAGAGCAAGAGATATTCATTTATTTATATATATATATATATATACATATACACACACACACACCCACACGAGCCCATTATTGGCATATGATGTAATAGGCTGCAGAGATGTATGGGAAGAAGAGGAAAATGTTTTTAAAAATTTGCTTATTTTACTTTGCTTTCTACCTTGGAGTTGCTCACAAATTCTATTTGTTCATAGATTGCTCAAATGTCTATTATACTGCTCATGTTAATGTTAAACATTTCATCTATAAAATGCATGATAGTATGCAAGCTCATCCGGATCTTTGAGAAATAAAATGATTCAATCAAGCTCCCCCTCATAATTCAAAGATACACATCCCTCTGCTGCAGCAAAATCAGATATTTCTTCTTCTGCTGATGTTTTTAAACCCAGGTCACCCCCGCCATCATAATTTCAGTCCTTAACATCGTAAATAGTCAACCATATTTCATCTGCAGACTGAAAAAGTTCCTAATAGTCTTCAGCCTCAACTCCTCTGAAATGGATTCAACCTCCTCATAATGAAATATCTTTTTCTATACATGTGCAGCAATGGGTTGTTTCATCTTCCTCCAGTCTAGTGGAAGCACACACACTTGAAATTTTATTTACTTAAATATTAATTATTTTTCTCTGACCCTTGATATTTTAAATATTTTCATGACTGACCTTTGCCCTTTGAAATTCATTAAAACATAATTGCCTCCACAACCTCTTGCAAGCATGATTATTCTGAAATAAAAAATTTGTATTTGGGGGCAGAGCAAAGCACCTAAACTTACCATCCCCTCTGCACTAATTGTCAATGTCTGGGCGGGAGTGGGCATTATGCTACTCAAAAGTGCCTTGATCTCATCCTTTGGAGTTCCTAGAATATCAACTTGGCGCATATTTCTCAACTTTGGGAATAAAGTGGTTGCGGAACTAGTCCATTGTGGAAACTCTAGAAACTCACACAATTACTGAATGATTACGAGGAACAGTAGGTTCATGCATTATTTTCCTCTGAGCTTGGTGTTGCTGAGACTGCCCCATAGCCTTGTGGCTACCATCTGCATTAAGCACGCAAAAGTATAGAAATACTTTCCTTGCCTATTTTCCATCCAGAAACCTTTGATTTACTTCATAAATCTTGCATGTTTCCTGGTAAATCTGCACAGTATAGGCCCTTTCCATCTGCATTAAACATTTGACAAAATGGTCATTCATATTTAGCCATCAGTGTATGAAATTTTATCCTGATGGTTCAACTGCATCACTATTAGCACTCATTACTTCATTGGACTGTTTAATCATAAAAAAACTTGTCTCCTCCTGAACCATAATAGCAACCACTACTTGCAATGAAGTAATTAAATCCTCAACATGTACTTGTAAGTATTTGACAAGTGTTTGAGAGAAATTCACTGCCACTAATTCCAATGCCACTTGATCATTGCTTTCATACAACTAAAGAATACCTTCTTCCAGCTTTGCAGCTTTCTGTAATCATAGTGCTTTCCAAAGCTTCTAGCTATATTCTGAGCATTAACATAAAACTTACCAGCAAATACTTTGATTTTATCCTTCTTTCGCAGATCAAGCTATCTGTTTACTTATACTTAGCTCATGAACCAAAATAGTTACAGGTACTCCAGCTGCCAACTTTTGCAGAACCTTCATCTTGTCTATAATTATCTAAATTATGTAATTTTTCTGGGACTACCCTTTTTTGATGTTAATTCTATTCAATTAATCTATTTCCAGAGTCACTAAAAAGAATTGGCAATCCACTCTGGCAGTTACAAAAGCACTTGTAAAGAACTGTTCATCTCTTATAATGAATATGTTATGAAAATGCAACATTCTACATTGGATGTGCAAGTGAATTATTTGCTTCATATAGCTTTGGTAATGTAAAATTTTCAACACTTCTGAAAGGATGACGAATTTATTAAATATATTGTTCATTCATATTCAGAGAAACTAGCAAGCTAAACATATTTTTCAACAAGTTACCATAGTGAGATTTCCATCTTGCGCCCCCACTAGAAAACACTGGCAGTCTAAGTTTGGTTTGAATGGGAGTCTGGATTAACCGGATCCAGATTACCAAGGGTTTGCCGAGTAAACATATGCATTATGACTGCTGTAAGCAAAACTAATCAAATACATCTACTAAATGGTTTTAAATATGCATCAATAATGTATCAGAAGTTTTATAAACTTTCTCTCAGGTGCAGTCCATCCAATTTCATCATACAAAAACTATCACAGGCTGCTTGTTTAAGTACATGTTGTATCTTAAAAAGTACTATCTGAGCACTCCTTCAGCACCAGAAATTCCCATGCCATCAACAATGTCTCTAGTGAGTTTGTATTCTACTCTCTCTGGTGTACTTACTATCTTCCCTAACTCTACAGCAATTCCTAGCATTATAAGCTTTCTTATGCAATATGAAATCATCTCAATTAAATGGTTAACACAATTAAGCTAATCAGCCATAATAACAGTAATATCTATAAATATTTCATTACAGTGATATAATGTGCAGCTATTAAGAAATATTCACGTCAGATATGCAATTGCTTTTATCAACAAATATTTCCTTACAACTAAGCATTCCCAAAAAAAAATAAATTTACATTTATTTTAACCTATAACCACTGTGAGTGTATTCAAGGTAGTATCCAAAAATGGTATACCTTTATGCCACTATCGCAAAATGGAAATTTTGTTTAAATTTATTTGTTTTACTCATTGCATCCAAATATGCACTTCATCCAAAATGCATGGGTCTTACTGATGTATCCCTAAAAGTATCATTTAAGAGCCCTGAAATATTTTGGAAGTATTTTTTGCTAAGCCTTGCCTTTCAAAACATCCAGCATGGCAGGTGACATTGATTTTCTAACAGAAGCTAAGTAGTTGATCTTAAAAGATACCAGGATTTATTTAAGCTAAAAAAAGGTCATTTAGTTCAATGACACTGTTATAGGTGATTCAGTTCTTGGCCAAGATACGCAACAGTAAATTACTCCACCCATAAATAAATATCCATCAGAGGTAGCTGCTAGAAAATTTCCAGTTATAATTGGCTCTGTACTGAAAATTACATCTAATGCATAATATATTCTACTCTGGGTGAATTTCTTAATCCGTATTTTTTTATGTCAAATTTTTGAATGTCCTATATCTATGCTATCAATATGAAACTATCACTAGAAAAATAATTGTATTATTATTAGGGACTTATGAATTGGTTATAAGGAGAATAATTTTAAATTCCAGGAAATCAAATACCAACAAAGTTGGTAACTCTCATTACGACTGATATGCATTAGAGTATGTTTGAATACTATATTGCTAGATAGGAAAATTTGTATCATGATATATTTAGTATATTAAGCGATGCTTTAAGATGCACAATATTGTTACAAGGAAGAATGGTGATGTTTGTATTGGGTAACATCTGGTAATAAAATTTAACACGCCCACATTCCAGTGTACCTCTACCCTGCATGTGCCTCCCAGTGCTGGGTCAGAGGGATGGGTGCATGCTGGCTTCCAAAAGAGTCCCACCAGAAGGGATATATGTAAGCTTGTTTAGAAGAGTTTAAGTGGACTTTGAGGTATTACTAGGCTCTGCATTTGCTTGTGGTATGCTGCCTAAAATTTTCAAAAACTGACTTGTGGGGTGTCATAACCATTCTGTATATACCATGTGCACTATAAAGGTTGGTGACCTTGCATGCTCTCCCTTTTATTACTTACAAAGTCAAATTATAAACTCAGTGAATGAAGCCTAGATGAGTAATGTTACTTTTCTAAGATTGTCCCATGAAGAAATGAGATGCTGATTTGCCTTGAATTATTGACACTGAGGAGACCTGTGGTGAGGATAGAAAGGTACAAGACTTGATGAATGAAAAATAGATAAATGATGCCCTGGCGGAATGACAAAAGGAAGGAGATGCGTCATGATATTGCAATAAATGTAAACGGCTTGGGATTGTTGCCAGATGTTGACGAAAGTCTAGATGGAAGCCAGGATTAGTAGATTGCCCTTGAAATCCCATACAGCTAGCCTTTATGAAATCTTGCAACACCTAACAAGATTGTCTGCTTTCTCTACAGGGAAATATCACCTCAATATGTTGGTGCAACATAAATTCATCCTGAAAGAAGTTGTCCACTCGAATGATGTCAACAAATGTGGACCTACTGCACATTAAACCATATCAATGCCATAGAGAAGCTTCCACTGCTCAAGAAACCAGTCAGGTCAGCAGTTTACCATTCTCTATCCCCTTGCATAGTCTGACTGTCAGGAGGATTGAGCGATTGTTAGAGGGGCCAGGTTTATCCTTCTCAGGCTTGGTGAGAGAAACAAAGACTGATTCTCGCCAAACATTAGGGAAAGTACTTTTGGACCATAAATGGCTGAAAGTTTGCCACACATAAGTCAATATGGATTGCTGGAGGTTATTAAGGACCTGTGGACCTGATCCACTCCTGGACTGGTATCCTTGGCTCCTCTGATGGATGCTAGTGGCTCTAACAAAGAGAAATTTTCACTGTAGGCAGCAGTGGTAGCTTGTCCAGTGAAATCAATATGTATCCTTTCTCCTCCACATTTCTGTCGATGAAGCTTGGGTAATAGTTTTCTGTGCTCCAGATATTGACAGTATGCTCACCAAACATCTCGATTATATCAGATGGGGATATTACTACTTGGGAGCCTGGTTTTAGAGCCATCAGATAGGTCAATCAGAAGGAACCCACTTCTCTTTTATCTCTTTCACCTTGAACTCTGGTGTTCAATGTTATTCCATACACATTTATCATCCATGATTCTTTTTTAGCTTCCCTCATTATTCAGCAAGCTTTTCTTTCAACCTTTGAAGGACTGCCAAATTTTTTGTTGTGGCATACCTTATAAAAATACCTAATACTCTTTTATGTACCTGCATCACTTCAGCACATGTTCCACCATGGAACTGGCATTTGCATGATGAAACCAGATACTTTGCTACACTTAAAGTAGCCATAGTCACTATGGCTGTTGTAAATGCCTTAATATTCTCTAAGGATTTCAGCTGTTTTCATGCTTATACTTAAAACAGCTTTTAAAATCTTGCCATTTGGCTTTGCAGGCATAACATTTTTTAGCATAGATAATGCTGGAATCACCTTCTTTCAATAGTAAAATGGGGAGTGGTCACTCCCACATGAATCATTTTGCCTGCTAACTTTCTGGCTAACTTTCATACACTATTCCAAAAAATTGCTAGATCAATAGTAGAATATTTGTTAATGAAAGCCTTGAACAAGGTTTTTCCATGTTTCTCAGGAAAACTAATCAAAAAATTTGGGTAAAATTGAGTGTTACCTGTTACCTTAAGCCCTCAAACTTTTCCATCAGGAATCATGGGTGATGATAAAATCACCTAGTACATGAGATAGAGGGCTTGAGTAGCTGATGGAAAAGTGCTTCCAAGTTGAGTGCCAATGCCAGGCACTCTCTGGGGGGTAAATATTCCACAACATGACCTTCCCAGGAAAATGTTTGGTTACAGACCGATTGTTTGCTAATGTAAATCTTGGAACACATTTGATCCATCATTTGACCAATGGTATCATTGATTCATTCATTCCTTACTACCAATTGCACAAGCGTTCTGTGAGGTTCACTTTTCTTGTTTCGACATTCTCATAGGGAAAGTTATTATACTTAACTAAGTGTAATTTTACGGCTAGTGTATAAAAGTATAGAAAGCTAGAGTAAGCTGACTTCATGGGCAAAAGTTATCCTAGAAGTTTAGACTCACCCAAAAGTGGTAAGAGATGGCAAACTGCTTTAGTTTATCATTTATTTAATTTGTTTTTTTAGCATCTTGATGACTGACATTATATTCCATCATCCTTGAGCTCTGCTATAACTTCTTTAGAATAAGCTGGTGTTTTTGTTGTAATTTTTAATGATTAAAGGCACCCTTCAATTTAAACTTGGGCCTCAAAAAAAGTAACATTTGTCTCTGGCTAATGCAATGTAGTAGAAAAGAATGTAATTTGCATTTACTTAATTATATTTTTTTCAAATTTGTATTGATTTTAATTGCCTCCTTTTTTTAATTTCTCAATCAAATTCACTGATTTATTAAAGTAGTGTTTTACAAAGGTTCACAAAAATTCAATTATGGATTTTGATGGTCAACTCTCCATTATGATATTGCCAGATGTCTGCTCCAATGATTTGAATAATAGTCTAATCTCTAACTCATCTGGGGAACAGTAAAACAAAAAATGAAATACTTGATAGACAATTATATGTTATGTGATTGAAGAGTGAAAATAAAATGACTTTTGAAAGATTAGAGTGATCACAGATAGATTATTTGTCTCATGTGGGAAAGACAACCCATTCTTAGCTAAGAATATAATATTTTTCTCTCAATCCTCATAAAAATGCAATGCATTAGGCATCTATGCTGAGTGAAGTGGTAGCCCAGGGGTAGTGTTTGACAACTGTCCAGAGCGCTCAGGTTCGATTCCAGGTCATACCTCTGGGCACCCTCAGTTTCATCCAAGCTGTGTGATGTTTCATATACCAGAGCTCCTGGGGGAACTATTGGTAACTCAGGGAAAGGAACTGTTCCCCCTACCTTGATGTGTGAGTTTTGTGCATCATTGGGCATAGTATTTGGTGAACTCTATTGACTCTTACTAAACCGACCTTCGGGTTGAATAATGTGTCTTTGGTTTTTTTATTCTTGGTTGAGCATGCCTGGAATACTTAGCATAAATTTTTCACATTTCATAACTTTTTGGTGGTTGACTTCTAATTTAATGAACCCAAAAGAAAGAGTCAGAAAATCCAAAAAATAGAACAAACATGTGATTCTCCCAATGAAGAACTAGAGACTGTATAGCTCTGAGAGTTTCAACAGATATGGACCAAAAATGTCATCAAGTAAGATCACTGATATGTTAACCAATCATGGGGGAAAGATTAAATTAGAAAATTTAAATATAAATAGAAGTTTTTGATTCTCATTTTGTGAAAATAATTCTTTATACTTGCCAAGAAGCTTACCTTTCAAATTACTGGTGTAGTATTGCCTTGACTTATGGACCTCTCCCTGTATAAACATTTGAGATATGAACTAGTTGTATTTTTCATTTTTGCCTCTAGAAATGAACTGCAATGCTTTCCTTATGCAGCTTATTACAAACCACTGTTACAGAATAATATGTAAGATTAGTATCATTTTACATATCAACATCTTACTTTCAACAGGGAGAAAAAGAAATCTAAGGATAAAAAATTCACATGGAGAATGGTAGGTAGAAGCCTGAACAGGTAACTTCATTGAAACTTATGCTTAAACCAAACAGCACAGGTAAGTGTAGCAGGGGAAGAATCAGGATGGGCAGCAAATGGCAGGGGAGTGATACAGAGTTGCCTGTTATCACCAATTCACCAATACTTTTTAATGTATATGCTGATGATATGTTAAGGGTAGCATGGTGAGGGCTTGAGATGGGAATCAAAGTGGTTGGTTAGTGAAAGCTTTGATATAGAGCATGGTGATTCGTGGATGTGAAACCTAATTTTGGTTGCAAGAGGATAATTGTGAATTAGAGACTTAAGAGATGTGGGTGTGGCAAAGAAATGAAAAAAATAAGTTGGATAGAGGAAAACAATCACCAAAGTTTCAAAGAGGGTGGGTAAAAGGAGAAAGCTACTGGAGAAAGCTCAAAAAGGAGAGTTTAAAAGAAACATATATAGTTAACAGGATTTGAAGATCATGATGGATGAGAGAATATTGGGCGAATAAGGTGGAGGAAAGAGGAGAAGAGGCTTTCAAGACAAATTGTATATAGGTAATAGATATGAAGAGATGGAGAAAGTAATGCTGTAGAGGAAAGACAGAGGAATTTATCACAATATAATGTAGTAAATACTCTATGGGGACCATCCAAAACCTATACTTAACTATGCACATTGCCTTGATAATGTACATTCATTAAGAAAGCGGGTTTCTTATAAGTAAGTAGATGTAAAAACATGGGTATTTATCATGAAGAGAACCTGGTTTTTTCCTGATATATACTAAATGGACTCTTCTGGATATCTCCAATGAGTTAAATCCTACATCATCACCCGGGTGCCAATGGATTAGCCACATTTCAAATTTGTGGGCAACTCTACAGGATTTTTTCTGGTGGAGGACATAAAGTGAGTTATAAACTCACTTCATGTCCTCCACCTGATCAATCATGACCATTTTTATGTATTTTTGTTGCTATATCTCTTGGAAATTAAGTTACGGAAGAAATGGAAACTTGATTGCTCATATGGATGAATACTATGCAATTGAAATGAGATTGTTAATCTCAAGACATGATCTATCAGAAACTTCAAGACACTTACAGCAAATTTTGCACAGAACTTGCAACCCACTTGCAGTACCACCGACAATGGCAGATTGTTTAAACATAGTAAAAGATTATTTAGGGATTTCAAGAATAGAATCAGTATCCATTGTATTGCTGGACATGAAGAAGGTGATAATGCTGACAAAGGAATCATGACAAGTGTGTAAAATTCAGAAACTGATGGAGTCAATAGTTAAGGATAGCAACAAGTTTTCAATTGTGACAAGGTGGGTTTTCTTAAATAAATGCCCAAGAGAGAATTTATCATTAAGGAGGAAATGGCATTGCTAGGAGGCATAAAAGTCTATACCATATGGGGTTGTGCCCATGGTGACTTGAATATTTGTCTTTTGTGGGTTTAACACTGAATATCCTCATCTATATAGATAGAATAATATTAATAGGTTAACTCAGTGCTATGTGGGGTTCATGGCAAAGCTTGTGTGTTTTTTGAGAATTTTTCTCTCATTGGATGGCCCCCATGGCAAAGTGGTGGTTAGAATGGCAGGATATCCCTAAAAATGGTATGAACTTGATTGATTAAAAATTCTTTTTGTTCAAAGCATGCAAAACAGAAAAGCCATACATGAAAATATAAAATAATTGTACACAATTTATGTTTATATTTTATTAAAAATCCAAATTCTGCAAAAGGATTCATCAAAAGATCAATTAATTTCCCATGTGATAAAATGGAAAGTTAGGTTTCAGGATATGAATTACAGACAGAAATGAAATATGTTTGAAAACCTAAGTGCTAGTGTACTTTTATGTAAAGCAATTGTGAATCAATCATGAGCTTATATTATTTAAATGTGATTTTCACTTTAAATTTTAGGCTCTCCCCATTTAATGGAAGCTAAACTTAGGGTACCATAAATATTCCTCAGAATAGCATTAACAGTGCACTAATTATTTGATTTGAAGGTTGAAAACTTGTATGCTCATTTTTGATTTTTGTGTTTGTTTTGTACACATGGGACAAATGACAGATATCGAGCATAACATGAGCAATAGGCACAGGAATCAAACCAAAGATCGGTTTGGTAGGTGATGGTAGAGTTCACCCAGAACTTAGCTACCTATGGTTTCCCAGGATATTCTACAGCCTGAAAGAATCACACAGCTAAGGCAATGTTAACAGTGCCAAGAGGTGTGCCTGGGAATTGAATCCAGGCCCATCCTATCAATAGTCCAAGACAATACCCCTAGACTACCATGGCCCATTGATCATAGTAATGATGATGGGTAAAGATCAATTCTTTAAATTGGATCATCAGGCATGATCACAGTGTTTAGTAATGGGTTAGTTTTAGTCTTCCCATAGTGAAATTTCCGCAATAATAATGGCTGGCCACCTTAAATTCCCTGGAAAAGAATCCAATGATGTGTGGGTTGGGTTTTTTGTATTTAATTTTATTTTCTCCACCAGAAGTGTGGAGCCTTGTGACAAAAAGCATTTGTTGGTACTTGTTTTTAATAACTATGCCACTTGCTTTTTTATTTATATCTCTGTCAACCTCATTTGCTGCATTATGCGAGTATATTCTAAATGATAACCATAGTAACAACATGAGAGGAATGGGGAAATGGGAGGAATCTAAGAGGTATCTCTTCTCAAGTAGAGTTAATTTTAAAAATAGACAATTCACCAATAGGCTTTATGCTTGAAAGAGGATTTCAAAAAAGAAGAATTTCTGGTGATATACCTCTGGGTGAAAGGCCATAGTTACCATTACTGCCAAGAGCTGGCTAAGGAAAAATCTAGTAGCAAACCTGAGTGAGGGTGTAGAGTGAGGAATGCAACAGTTCCTATAGTCTTTTGAGAGTAGAAATCCTTGTTCTTGCTAAAGAACAAGAGCATCAAAACTAGCATGTGCTGCTGTTGGATTCAGGGGCTTCAGATTATAAGACATTTCCTATTACCTATTCTATGTCCATTAAAGGGGAAGTGGCTCTGGGGGGAGTATTTTACATACTTTTGGAGTTACTACAAGAAGAGTTCTATCCTAGCATAAAAAAGAAATCTTCAGGTTTATTACTATATTTGGAATATTGGTTACTGAGCATTTCATGTGGTTCTGTGGCTCCGCTGAACTGGGTGGGTGGGACTCCATAGGCATCTTCTGGGTTTGAGCTTGTGACCTTCCGTATCGAGAGTCCCTCTTCCCACTGGGCTAACAAAACCAACCGATTCACAACACCCCTTCCAGAATACTAATGTAACACCGCCGACTCTTACCCCAGTTCCACATTCCTGATTGTGTTTCCAGAAAGTGTCATAAGATAATCAAAAAGTGACATATAGAAAACAGGAAGAGCTAAGAGTAAA
This sequence comes from Hetaerina americana, assembly GCF_022747635.1. NCBI lineage: Eukaryota > Metazoa > Arthropoda > Insecta > Odonata > Calopterygidae > Hetaerina > Hetaerina americana. Next base: position 19,178 of record NW_027286293.1, read on the forward strand.
ATTATGATCATAAACCACGTCATTTTTAAAAAGTTTGTGACCGTATTTTTAACATAAATTTATATACTAGCAGAGGGTTACTAAGAGCAATCTCAAAGAAAATGATTGCCTCTTGCATTTGCGATAGGATATGCATCTCTAAGATTTATTAGCATTCATAAGGTGGCAGAAGTCGATAGGCTATACGATCAGTTAGAGGAGATAATCGCATGTGTTCTTGCAGGGAAATATTTGACAGTAATGGGGGAGTTGAATGCCATGGTAGGCGAAGCAAGAGATAGTAATGAGGTGGGAGACTACGGTTTAGGGACGCGGAATGACCATGGGGATAAAAAAATTAAAGTCTGCAGGCAAGAAGGGTTAGTCATCACCAACACAAAAGGCGGAGATATACTTACATCAAAATGCCCGGTGACTCAGAAGGGTATCACTTTGATCATGCAGGTATACAGATCATACATACCTGTATTACGATTAAGAAGAGGTTTAGGAACAGCATGATTAATCACACATCTTCCCGCGAGTGAATTTGGGCTCTGATCACAATTTAGTAGTCATGAAGTGTAGCGTCTGATTCAAAAATATAAGGCAGGGGCGACAGGTTAGGAAATGGAATTTTTAAGCAGTAACTGGATTAGCAATGAAGAAGTATCAGTAGGCTGTTGAGGAAATCATGACTGAGGGAAAGAAGCTGAATATTATCGAGGAAAAATGCATATAAAAAAGGGATATCAAAGGCTGCAAAAGAAATTATATGAACTATTAATAGGAAAAGGACAAGGAAACCATGGATCACGGATGAGGTGATTAGAAAGATAGAAACGAGAAGGAAATGGAAGCATGAAAATGCAGTGTTAGGTAGAAAGAAGTACAAAACGTTATAAATAAATTGAGATGGGTAGTAAATTGCGCAAAAGAAGCATGGAGGAAGACGCAGTGTGAAGGTATAGAAAGTTTGCAGAGGAAGGGTGACATTGGCGTGCTATATTGCAAGGTTAAATCCATATTGGAATATAAGGAGGAAAGTTCTGTGCTAACAGTTAGAGGTAAGCCGGGTAAGATAATAGTTGAAACAGAAAATATCCAAGAGAGGTGGAAGGAATATATATGTAGAACTGTATGGTAAAGAACTTAGGCTAACAAGGTTAGACATAGAAAAGGAAAATGACGTAGATGAAGATAGCTTAGGTCCAGGATTACTCGACGATGAGACAGAAACGGCATTAAGGGAGACGAAATCAAATAAGGTCGTGGGGGTGGACAACATTCCCGCGGTATTACTTAAATGTTTAGGAAAGTGTGAAAGGAAAAATTTTTATGGACTGATTCGTAGCATCTATGAGGGAGAAATCTGGCGGGAATGCTTTGTGAGATCAGTGTTAGTTCCTATCCCGAAAAAGGTAAATGCTGCATCATGTGAAAACTGCAGATCAATAAGTTTGATTTCCCACAAAGCTAAAGTGGTTCTAAGGATAATCAACGAAAGGATGGAGATCAGAGCAAATGATTATATTGGGGGGTGATCAGATTTGGTTCAGGAGGGGAGCGAGAGCCACGCATGATGCAATTGCAGTTAAGAGATCATCAATGAACATGAATAAAAAACACAATCAGGGCGTATTTGGTTGTTTCGTAGACTTAGAAAAGGCGTTGGATAGAGTGAGTTGTGAAAATTAATGAATATATTGTGGAAAATGGGATTAGGTTGCAGAGATAGGAGGCTAATCCGCAACCTGTACATATCTCAGACTGCTCAGGTGCGAGTGGGAGATGGAGGGCTCGGTAGTCGTACAAGCCTTGGGGGAGGCGACCGAACGCTGAGGTCACTTGCGCCATTATAGATGGATGGGAATGGAGGAAGGGTGGAGAGAAAACCGGAGTAAGAATGAGTCTACTTTTATCGAAAGGCGCCAAAAGGTCAACAGTAGGACGTCCCATCCGACGGACGGCGTACTCACTTAAAGTCCTCTCCAAAATGCACCTCAAGCAGAGATCGGGATACCACTAAAAAATAACTGCCGCCTCTACAAGGACAGTCCCAAAAGTAGTAGGACTGACTAGATTAAAAAAAATATTGCCAGAATTGATAAATTCACTAGTCTTGGAAATAGCACCCTTGAGCGTCCACATATCGCAGCCAGCGGGTTTTCCATGCCTGTTATGTCTTCTGGAAGTCGGCGCCCGGAATACTGCTAAGCTCTCTCGCTGCAGCTGGTTGTAACGCTTCAACCGAGCTATTGTGACGTCCTTTCAGCACGGATTGGAGGCGGGGGAAGAGGAAGACGTTTGGTGGGGCGACGTAAGGGCTGTAGGGTTGCTGAGGCATGGTCGAGAAGCTCTTGGCAGATCCGCGGGCGAGTATCCTTTTGTTCGCCCGAGAGCTCTCGCGGCACCAACTACGCACACACCTTCCTCATGCCCATGCTTTCGTTCACAAGCCGATGCAAATCAGTTTTAGGGATGCTAACCTTCACTATTGCAAGATTTTTGCCACTTTTTGAGGTCTAAGGGCGTCCTGAACGTACGGCGTCTCTAACATCTTCTCTACCCTCCCGAAACAACTTTTGCCACCCAAAACCACCCCATATACTCATGGCGTTATTGCTATAAGCTGCCTTGAGCATGTAATGTGTTTCCTTCCCGGTTTCTTCCAGTTCCATGTAAAATTTGATGGCGTAGACGTTTTTCAATTGCTGGTTCATGTCGGAGTATAATGACGCCATGTTATAGGAGTAGATACAGAATGCGGGTTCTGCTTCAGCCTCCATTTTGAAAAAGTCGGCAATCTTGGGTGTTGACAGTTAAATAACGAAATGAGTGTCGCCAACTGGTGTTAAAACGGTGAACTAATGCCATTTGAAAGTCTTTGAAAGGTTTTGCGGCCATGTTGGATTTTCCATATAACGTAATGTGAGGTGACGCATAGCTTTCTGATTGGTGAACGTGGGCGCATAGCGTTGATCAATTGTTTTTCGAGAGAAGCTCGGTGGCGTTTTCAATTTTGAACAGTTAAAAGTGGCAAAGCGCGAAACAGTGTGGCTACCTGGTATTAAAAAGGTGACCTAAGCGTTATTAAATTGTTTTTCGAGAGAAGCGTGGTGGCGTTTTTGAACAGTTGAAAGTGGGAAGTCGCAAAAGTGTCGGCACCTGGTGTAAAAAAGGTGAACTAAGGCCAGTTTAAAAAGGTGTTGCGTTCCAAGTAAGGTCAACATGGGCGTTATGAAGCGCGGTGTTTGTACAGTTGAAAGTGGCAAAGCGTTAAATGCGAAATCCGTCTAGCGCTGCGGGTGGGTACTTGCGGAACGTGGCGGTGAGAGCGTATGCGCGGCGGGGGCAGATCGGGTCGGATCGGGCCGGATCGTGCGCATGCGCAACCTTTCAGAGTATAAAAGCTCAGCTCATTTACGCCACTTACAACATAGTTAACATGGCTGTGCTACGTTCAGTTACTGCTAATCTTGGCGGTGAGAATACGCTTATAGTCCGCAAGTTAGTAGATAGTGTGTACCAGATGCTTCTTCCTGAACCACGTCTTGCCTCCGAGAAGAATAACCTCATCCTTTCGTTGAATTTTGGAAGACGGTACATCGTCGACTTCAAGAACATGGATAAATGTATATCACTCGTCGGGAGTAATGCAGTTTTCTCCGGCTTCGATGATGAGAATAGCCGTTGTCGAACAATTCAACGTGTCGACACTGGAGCAGCTGCAGCTGGAAGGAGAGTTGCGCGCTAAGGCTGAGAGGCAAGATCCATCCATTGTAGCGGATGTGTACGAAATTGACGCGTTATACCCAGTACATATTGAAACTGATGGATGTATCAGGTTCTGTACAGTGAGTAATGGGTTCTGTACTCCTGTGACTTACACAACTGGGCAGGATTCTAGAGTGAAATATTTAAGTGTTAATAATCGAAGAGGAAAGTTTGTGATATCTTATACATTTACCCTAAAAATTGCTAAACCGGAAATACAAGTTTTTTGAATGAAATAAAGTTTGAAATAAAAAATGGAATGATAGTGGAAACAAAAATTTATTTAAAAAATAATTTGAACCCCATGTGATGCTGTCCTCGGGATGGACTCAAGTATGCGAGGTTTAAAACAATGTATTGGAGGATCTGATGACGATGTGTCTAGCTGATTCCCATATACGCCAAAACATTGTTTTCAGCCTCGCATAGGCTAGTCCATCCTAGTTCTTGGTAAAGCAGTGGTTTAAGTGGCGTGCTCTTGTGGTTCGGAATAGTGGAGAGCAGTAACCGCTAACGAGACTGCTGTCGAGCACCAGTCTCCAGAGCGAGCCGCAACAAGCTCGTACTCGTCAAAGGTTGAGGTGGTGCCCATGAGAGGTCTATTGGCTCTTCATCCATCAAAATGGGTACAGGGTATGGTACCGAGTGGTTTTATATCCGTGGTGGGAGCAGCATGTGGTCCATGGGTCCATAGAAAATCCATGATGGCGTGTTCGGCATAAGCATCTGACCCGAAACTGCCGGATGCATGGCGCAGTCAGCATCGCGCACCCGATCCGATCCGGCCCAATCCGACCCGATCCGCCCCCGCCGCGCATGTGCACTCACCGCCACGTTCCACAAGTGCCCGCCCACAACGCTAGATGTAATTCGCATTGAACGCTTTGCCACTTTCAATTGTTCAAACACCGCGCTTCATAACGCCCACGTTGACCTTATTTGGAACGCAACACCTTTTCAACTGGCTTAGTTCACCTTTTCAACACCAGGTGCTGACACATTTGCGACTTCCCACTTTCAACTGTTCAAAAACGCCACCACGCTTCTCTCAAAAACACTTGAATAGCGCTTAGTTCACCTTTTTAACACTAGATAGCCAAACTGTTTTTTCGCTTTGCCACTTTTAACTGTTCAAAATTGAATAACGTCACCGCGCTTCTCTCGAAAAATAATTGAATAACGCTATGCGCCCACGTTCACCAACCAGAAAGCTATACGTCACCTCACATTACCTTATTTGGAAAATCCAACATGACCGCAACACCTTTTCGACTTTCAACTGGCATTAGTTCACCTTTTAAACACCAGGTGGTGACACTTATTTCGTTATTCAACTCTCAACATCCAAGGTGGCCAACTTTTTCAAAATGGCGGCTGACGCACAACCCGCATTCTACATATACTTATGGGGGTTTCGCAAACGAACGATGCCCACTCCAAAACGTTTGGTAGCCAACTGCCACCGGCTTCCAGCCTTTCCTGAGACTACTCCCTCGAACCCAGCCAGAGAAACCGCCACCCGTCCGTCAATCTCTCTCAGAAAAAAAAGGTCATGCTACCTTTGGGACAGACCATGTAGGATTACTTCTCGCCTAGAAAACCGGTGAATACCGTCTCTCAATTAGTTATTTCAGGTTCTAGTACTAAATTTTCTAGGTTCATTCATAAAAAAATATTTTTAACGAAGTTTTATTTATGTGTCGTGGCAACAAATATAGTACAACAATACACGGGATGGAAAGGCGGCTCTTATTATTATTAATTAAACAGGTAACAAACGCGTTGCACAATAATATTACCGAGAGCAATAATTAAAAACGGATATCAAGGTTAGCCAAGGTAACCAAGGTTAGCCAAGGCTCGATAGTATAAGTTCCAGTAATCAGGGAGATAATGTGATGACTGATGATGTGAATGATCAAATGGAAGACGAGATACCTATTTAAAAAAAGAGAGACGAGGGGAGTGATTGCGTGTGGAAAACGGTGGCAAATAGCGGATCAAGAAAACGTTAGGCGAATTATTTAAATTTTAATTTATATTGAGGGAAATGGTAATACGAAACAGGGAACAGTATTGTAAGAATTCATGCAGAAAATGTTAACTGAATAACTAAGGGACTACCGATTTCTGTATTCTTTATAAGGAGCCCAAGCAATATCGGAAGACTCGTTTTTGGCGTACCGGGAACCGGTGAATCTGGAATGAAAAGTATTCAAAGATCATCGTTCTGAGACGAAACTCTGAGGATTGGCGCACCAGAAATACACGGAATCGGCGGGGGCACTGAGAGCCTTCGGCTTAATAGAATTGATTTCGTTATTTTATTTGGCACTCTAACCAGAGACAGTGACACCCCGGAGTGTTTTATACTGTCAAAGTAGCTACCGAACAGGCTAACCATTTTAAAGCCGTCAGCATAAAATATAATGCTGTACGTGTGTATCAAAACAGTCATCCATGTTTCCAATATAAAGAATCAAAAGATGATGGCCGAGGATTCTATCGATTGGGGCAGGGAACTGAAAGAGAGAGAGATGCAACACAGTCGAATTAATCTCTTAGAGTTCTGTCATAGAGAATTCCAGGGAGGAGAAGCGGGTAGAAATGTATATGTTAGTGGTTTTTTAATCTTATGAGACAGAGGGAAATCGTCCACAGCGTCAAAACCTTTAGATATATCGATTTCGAAGTTGATTCATCGAATTGATTTGAATACTTGAATAGTTTATAGATGCCATTATGAAGGGAAGGGAGATCGCTACAACAAAATGGCTCGCACGAGAAATGTTTAGCTTATTCGGAGACCAACTAAGGAGGATAAATTATAGAAGACTGTTATGAATGCCTCTTTCAATGAGGACAAAAATGACCGAGAAAACTGAAGTGGCTCGCTAAATACTTTGATAATTCTTAGATCCAGATTTTATTATGTGCTTAACATTCTACATTTGTTCGGGAAAGAGCAAGCACACACGGCTGCTTGTTAAAAAATACTTTAGTGATTACGAGCAGGTTGTTGACTTGTGAGTTTGGGAAATAGAGATCTTATGAAGCGGGGGTCAGCCAACTTCAGCTGTCAGAATACTAAAACTTTAATTGGGGGAATTGAAACGGCAGTGAAGATTAGAGCAGACTGAAGAAGTGCGCAGGTAAGTGGCGAACATGGCGGAGCAAACACAATCAGTGAAAGCACTAGCTATTGATGGCATACATACATTTTTTCGAGTCATATAGTGGAGGGTGTTCTTGAGACATTATTCCTGTGTGAATGAGAGTCCAGATTATTTTTCAATTCAACAGAAAACCTTCCATCGATGTTCCAAATTATACAGCTGGCGTGATGCCGAAGATAGATTTTTCTAGTTTTCTTAGCGATTTTTGTTGCCTCAGAATTTATATCACCGGCCACAGGAGCATGATACTTATGGCTATAAGCGGGGTTAAGATGCTGAAATAGTGGCTAGGAAGTTGTTATTTTGTTTGTTAATTTTTTGCAACGTTTTTCTCTAATATTACGTAAAAGGGCAAAATCATTCATAAAACATTGAATTAGACAATTAAAATACGATTCAGAGTATAGGAGATTTATTAAACGCAAACGATAGATACGGATACGCTTCCATCGCGAGTAAATTATGGAATACATTTTCCTGTGAATTTCAACAAGGACCACCACGTGCTTCGTTCGCATTCGACTGGTAGATTGATTAGTTACTACGGAAAAAATATCTATTGTTACACATTGAATTTCCGTTCGTTAACTTGTTATAACTGTTGCTCTAGTTACCCTTTTGGTGATTAAAACATATATTTATACATACATACATATATTTATACATACATTTTTTGCCGAAGCAACTAAAGAAACCTCGGGAAGCCATCCAGATGTAGCAGTGACCATGGTGATGGGTTATATTGAAGAAAGAGATGCTGTTTCAACTCGTGGCTGAGCTGTAAACCCATTCGAGGGCGTCCACGGGATTGCGGGCGGTGGGTCGCCTCAACGAGATCTAGACGCAGAGGTGAACCCACCTTCAGCCGCGAAATCAGGGAATGTAGCCGACGAGCAAGCAGTTGTGGAAAGCCAGTGGTGGTACTCGGAGCGCGAAGAAGACGTTTGGTGAGATGGCCTAAATCTTCCAAGAATCCTTTAAAGAGGACGTGCTTTGCTGGGTGGTTGCCGCCAAATAATATGCCACCAACAACTCCGAGGAGGGCTAGTACCGCTCCTTTATGAGTGAAGGCGGAGACCACATTGGTGGGTACAGAAGCACTCACCTCACTACGGATGTCGTATATATTACTTTAACGGCTGCAGCACGTTTGCAATGTGGATGGAAAACGGACATGAGCAGTTCACCAAATTAATCATTCTAGTGAATGAAATGACATGCAACCCTCTTGAGGAAAATATTCCGGTGGTAAACTAGCCCCCCTCCCATTGGGAGCTCGTCGAGAACCAGAGAGCACAAGATTCAAATGTATCTGTTAATTCAGGAATGAATCTTTGGATGTCTGGTCACTCCGTGCGCATTCTAACTGAGATTTTAGAATGTAAACATAAAGACGCAGAACATAGGTGGACATCTTGATATTAGTGAAATTAAATAATCTAAAGAAGATGGCTTTTGAAGCGGCATCCGCAGGATCATTCACCCATGCTACATGAATGGAAAAGTACAAATGGACATAAGATCAAGAAAAGCTGCTGCAATGAGAGTGAAGAGCTTCCTGCAAGACTATTAAATCGTCGTTGTACATGTGGTAAAGACTACGACGAAACCGAAAGATTTGACAAAATTACAAGTTTACTCGCCGTACATAAGAAATCATAAAAAATTAAGGAAAAAGAAAGAAGAAAAATAAATGAAGAAATAATGAGAGCAGAAGATATTGTTGACAGTAATGATATGGAGGACTCCATTCGTCCTTTTGCCGGAGTTTGACCTTCCAGGAATGCGCTTTAGGGTAAAAAAGGGACTAGGGATCGACGGTATACCCCTTGGACTAATAAAAACTTCAGGATAAAAGAATCTGACATATTAAATAAGGATATTACAGGATAAAACCTGATTGAATATAAGAAATATGGACTCGACTCAATGCAGAAAAGAAAAGGTAAAAACGAAAATTTCGGAACAATCAGTCCGACGGTCAATGCATAAAAGATTTTGGCTAGAGTAATCTATCGAAAAATGAAGAAGTGAGCGGAAGGGTAATGGAATGAGGAACATTCTGGATTATGAAGAAGTGAAGCAACAAGAGAAACTTCTCACTCCTACACTTATCGTAGAATAGAGGATATAGAAAGATCGACCGATTTAATTGGCATTCCTTGATCTGGGGAGAGCCATTGACTTTGGACTGGAATATGGTGCTAAGTACCCTGAAAGAAAATTAAATGAACGATAACGACATGAGGATGTTACGCGATTCACACTTAGTTCAAGGCGAAGGGATTCAAAGCAGCAAAGTTATAAAAAGAAGCTTTAATAAAGGAGTAAGGCAAGGCTGCTTATAATCGCCGATGTTCTTTTATGTGTACACTGAGAAGAAAACGACGCCTACGTAGGAATATAAGGTGGCGTACGAATTCAAGCAGAAAATATATATATGCTGCCATTCGCTGCTGTTATTTGCTACTACCTCAATCAATCAATTTACCTAGCTACACTGACAGACAATAACAAAAAACTTTCTATGATACTTACAAATATGGAGGTCATTAGTATTATTAGGCAATTTAATATGAAAGCTAGGTGTTGAATGAACATATAATAGACAAAAATACATTAATTTGCCTCTGCCAACAAAAAATAACCTCTCAACCGGCTTAGCAATATATTTCCTGCAACTACCTCGCTTAACTAAAATTTTCCCGTCTTCCATGATCTTAAAAATACAATCCCCAATCAAGATACTCCTATTCCACCATTCCTGCCTTCTTCAGATTTCTTTCAACTCTCCTCTCTCCTCCGTTACCATACCTAATATTTCTTCGTTGTTTTTCCCCTCGTTCATTTCATCTTTTTCGTTTTCCCTACTCCTACATTTCAAAAACATTCTACACCTATCATCTTATTTCCGGGACCATTTTTCCGCGCCGTACTAAACTTCGCGATATATTTAGGTTTTTACTAATTTAATCTTAACACCCTTACTCAACGTCTCTTTCATCGATGGCCTCCTCCTTGTGAAAACTTCTTTGCCTAAATCAATTCTTCTTCTTAGGTCCCTATGGCTTTGACCATTTTGGTCCAAAAAATTTCCGAGACTGGTAAATTGTTCCAACTGTACAAGTGCATGACGTCCTGTTTCAACGTTTGACTTAGCTTTCCTCTTCCTCGAAAACCTGATTTCGTGTACGCTGATTTCCGTCCCATCCCATTCCAATTTTTTTGATGAGCTCAGGAATGCTTTGAACCCAAAGGCTGAGGGACAGACTAACACTTATTCATCCGCAAACCTGACTGACTTTATGAATTTCCCGCCGAATATCATTTATATTTCCATTTTCCCCATGCCTATTTTATCATTTTGTGCCATGTACGGGCTGAAAAGCCCTGGTGATGATGGCCAGCCGTCTCACATAACTGTCAAGCACTGTTCATCTCGACTCTTCATCAGCCACACGCCCTTGAGCTGTCTGAGATATTGTAGGTTGAGGATTATTCCCTTTCACTCATACACTTTTATTTTCTGAATTGAAGTAATCAATACGAATCAGTTAAGTCCATGGAATGCTTTCAATAAATCTAAGAAACCAACAAATTCATCCTGAGTGTACTTGATATTCACCTTTATCAGTGATCTCATTACTGCTATGATTTCTAGCTTATTCTCCCCATCTTGAATATAAATTGATCATCCCGTATGTATTCATTTACCCTCCTCTCTCTCCGCCTATTGATAATCCTAACTACCTCTTAGACTGCGAGTGTAATCAAACTTATTGCCTCTAAGTCCTCACATACGGCTGCTTTTTTCTTCTTGGGATGGATACTAATAATGATATGACAGTCTTCTGATAGTTAGTTTCTTTTTTTGAAATGTCCCTATTTTTCTCTACTGTATCCGTATCCCAGGCCTCACTCATAAGTACTTCAACTGCTTCCGGGCACTCCATTCCTCTCAACCAGTTTATGTTTCTGTATTCAATTTTCTCATTCACTTTTCCTATTTTATTCTCTTAAATCTTATATACCATCCGACCAGCCCTAAATCATGGTTTGAATCCTTATTGCCTACTGGGAAACTAGGCGTATTTATCACGCTGTTCGTAAATCACGTCCGTCGTGGCGTTTAAAACAAGTGTTTGTTGTGGATAAACCATTTTTCCTGCAAAACTCCAGTGCCCTCTCAAAGCGGTTATATGGCACAGAACCGAAACCATCAACCACTTCCTCACTAAAATTAATCCCTTCGCCCACCTTGCGTTCCAATCCCCTATTGTCATATACTTCGAGGCAAACCCTCAATTCTTTTGTCTAATTAATCGTACACCCTGTCGACTTCTTCCTCCCTGTGAGGGCTTAGTAACATGTAAACATGAACAATGGCCATTTATTTGGTTCAACTTTTAGTCACACTAATTATATTCTATCACTCGTCTTCTCTATGTTCAATGCTCTTCTTTCTATCTTTTTGTTCAGTACTCTTTCCACACTTTGCTGACTCCTTTCCACCCTGCTGTATATCACTCTTGTAGTAACATTCCAGTAATCCCTAAAATCCGTCCATCTCACCTCGCACATAATTAAATATACTCGTATCTTTATCTCTCTCCAACTCCCACTTAATATTTTCTAATTTCCTAGCTCTCTCCATCGTTCCTACATTCCAATCCCTATCTCACCCTGTTCGGCTCTCTTCTGCACTACTGCTGAGGACTTCATGCGATGACGACCGCGGAAGCCTCGCTTCTAACGCTCCCGGGCATGACACACGGCCCAGTGGGATGGCCCTCGTAGTTTACAGGTAAATATGGAGAGGAGATTGAAAAATTACAACCTCAATATAAACAAATTTAAAACTAAGTTAGTGTTTTGCGGTCGAAGTAGTGCAGATAGTCTCCAATCTCCAAATATAGTGGAACGATTGAACTATTTTACTATCTGGGAATTAGTATTAATGGGGATGAAAGAAGCAAGAAGTAGATAGTAAGATGAATAGAAATAACGAATGTTCTCTGCCAGAAGAGACTAATAACGAAAAAAATGACATTAGGAAGGGATTTTCCAAGGGTTATTAGGGTGAATATTACTCTACAAATGTGAGACCGACGATTTGAAGCTGTAGGGAAAAGAAGATCGGAGGCGATGGAAATGTGATGTTACAGAAGGGTAATAAAAACAAAAGGGATAGACACAGTCACGAATGATTAAATACTTGAAAGAAAGGGTGAAGAAAAATGCCTATGAAGGAAAATTACAAGAAAAATAGGGGAATATATTGGATATATCCAGAGACATGGCAGTTGTCTTAAGATCACAACTGAATGAAATATGGATGAGTAGAGTTTAAGAGTAAGGCGCAAGATTTACTCCAAGAAGCAGTGAATTTAAAATGCCTCTCTTAGGAGCCAAGGGTGTGAAGAAATTGGTAGGCAACGAGACAGCTTGAAGAACTGTTATTGATCAATCCTTGGACTGGTTAGAACCTATGGTGATAATGATATTCAATGAGGTTGATTTCATAATCTTCAAGCTAAAATAAAGGCTTTATTGATATTATTGAGCACATAATGGTTTCTGTATTTATAACTCTACTTCCTACTAGTTAACTACTTAGAGCGTGAGTGAAACCAGTGAAAATAGTTAACCTGTTGTTTGGCCGTTGAGGTGTTCCGCGAAAACAGTCAGAACCACAATTTTCTTAGTTTATCACGTTCATGCCGGCGCTTTCACATTTTGGGGTCCGATGAAGTTTTAGTGAGATGCTGCGGAGCTAACTGATGTAAATAAATTGCATTTCTTCGTCATCTTTCCAGAAGGAGACGCCTTCTGGAAAGCAATGGGACGAAAGTGTAGCAAACTCTTACGGACTAAAGGTAGGGTAAGAACTACTCTAGGCTCGTTGTCCAAGATCAAACTTATGGCTTTCTTTTGTTAACTTAAAGCCATAATATAGCCTGCTTCGAATATAGTTAGCCAATTGGAAATAGACTTTCGTAAATTAGGCATTGCATTCATCTCAGTCGAATCGGTTATGAAGGAGAAGAGTGTGCCCTGAGAGGAGCACATTTCCTCCTCGGGCTCGCGTAACTTTATCGTGCTCACACCGTCAGTTTAAACATCGTTTTCGATTAGCCTTTTATTGGACCAAATAGATATTTTTTATGCAGACTAACAGTATTGTTATCACTCAATACAAAAAGTTTATATTCGTCACATATTTAAAAACTGCATAATAATATTGAAAATGGCCAGTTCATATATTTCTCCAAGCACTCGCAGTTGTCCCAATCAGCATTCTCATCATTAACGCCTACATTCTCCACGGATAATCACGGCGTACATGTTTACGAGAACAAGGCACTAGATATAACTTATCGGTTTCACATATGAAAATAATCATGTACATATTTGCGGTTAGGGAGGCTTTGGTTCTGCTGCCATGTGGGAGATGACCAAAGGAGATAAATCAACTAAATACCTGCCCGGTAGAGAAAAGGATATTTGTTCACAATTGCCTTTTGGCAGGTGAACTGCAGAATGGGTGAACGCGCAGATACCTAAGCGCCGGCGAGATTAACACCAGGGACATCTATCATAGAGTGTGTATGGGAGTACAACGGAAAATATATTTTAGAAGCTTGGGATGGTGACGGCTTCATCGAGCATCCGCTGCTATAACCTTGTAGACCGTATAGTAGACAAAATTGCTGAGACAAAGAGAAAGGGATAGTTGATGTTTTTCCTAGTAAATATTGAAGTAAAATAATTGATATTTACTCTAAATCTCCCTCTATATAGTGAACATATGATAGCTGTAGACCTGATGCAAGATATGTTATGATACGTAAAAAGGCAGAGAAATGATTATAATTTAAACATGGGACGATTATTTACGCCAATATTTTCTAAATAAATTCTATGAAACTATTTTAGCCGACACTTGTTGGAATATTCCCAACGTATACACCAAACTAAACACAAATAGTGTCCACCATAACCACAAACATAGTAATCAACCCGAAGATCGGTTTGGTAGGTGATGGTAGTGTTCACCCAGTAATAAGTCTGACGGCGCGTGAAATGCACACATCAGGGTAGGGGGGCCAGTTCCTTTCCCTATGCCGGTTATGGTTTCCCAGGAAGACCTGGTACCCGAAAAATCACTTTAGCTTGGGTGGAGCTGAGGAGTGTCCAGTGAGAGGCTTGTCCGAGAATCGAGCCCGGGCCCTCTGATCTGTAGTCCAACGCCTGGATCTGTAGCCTCTACCCCTGGACTACTGCTACCCAGACTGTCTACAGTCAATATTTATTCTCTATGACTACTGTTCCACCATTGAGAGGAATCATCAGGTTCCACAACTGATAACACTACGCATTGGCGAAACCAAGGTCATGGAAAAATAAATACCAATTGTAGAATTACTATGACAGTACGACAACGTACGATTCACGATATCAATACCGCGAGTTTAAAGGCTTGCATCGAAATCTTTGGAATGCTTTTTAATTTAATTAGAGGCTGAAGATGCAGTATTTTGTCCCGGACACGTTGGACGGGTTATTTCCAACACTCCCAAATTCCCCATCCTGATTTCTACCGCCTGAGACTGACTAATGGTAATTTCTACCGAATAAGCGGGTGTGAATTCAATTGTTTAATTGCAGAATTGTTCTGAAATTCCTTTTTCATTACGTCTTCTTAGTTGGACCGCTTTGGACGAACCAAGGAGTTGGACATACTTGGGGTGACAAAGGGAGAGAATCGATGTATAATGGAGAGAGTTAAAAAGAGAGAACCTTTGAACCAACAATCGAATAACCAAATATATATCATTATTACTCGTATTCTATCGATAATGGTTGGTTTGGATGGTCATTGGCAATATAATGGCACAAAGATAAATTTACTTGCATCTCATGACAACACAACCTGAATCCGTCACTACAAATAGCCCCTCTTCAATTACTCGCACTTCCTTCCTCTCTTCATTTCACAAAACATGCATATTCTATTTGTGTCCGTTACTCATTTTCCTAACTTTCTACTCACTCTCTATCGGGGATTTAAAATTCCCATTGCCAATATCAATGCCCTGCTCCCATTATGTCCGTCTCCTATGGATTTCTCTCACCGACCCCTCTCCTCACCCACCATACTCAGCACTTTCTCATTTGTTTTCCTTTCGGTCCACTTCACCTTCTCCATCCTTCCCCAAATTGACATTTCAAATGCCTCCAATCTACGCCTCTCAGCTTGCTTCAATGACCCTGTTCCCGCTCCGTACAATATCACACTTCATATCAAAATATTTCCGAGCTGATTCTTGACATCCTTACTCAACGTAACTGTTACTAATTCCCTTTCTCTTTCGAAAGCCTCTTTTTCTAGCGCAATTTTTCATCTTATGCCCCTAATTGACCATTCAAGTCCAAATCACTTCCGGGATGAGTAAACGTTTCCAATTACTCTAGTTATGAAGTCCCAATTTAATATTTAACTTAGCTTGCCTCTTTCAGGGAAATGTCGTCACCTGTATTTTGCATAAATTTATTGTCATGTCATACCTATTACACTGACTATCCAATACTCTCTGGAATACTTACAACCCCTTAGCTGCCTGGTTAACTAAAATGTGATCATCCACGAACCTAACTGATTTTATTACCATAAACCTCCAAACCTTCATTCCAATCTCCAGTTTGTCCCATGCCTCTTTTACCATTTCCTCCGTATGTACGTTGAACAGCACAGATGATTACAGAAGTCCCTGTTTCATTTCTCTTCCAAACATTCGACTCTCCATTCGCCAATCACACCCAAACAGTCAGTGGTATATACAGGTTGGGATAAAGTCTCCTATCCCTCCAATCCACTCCTGTTTTCTGTATATATTCATTAATTCTACCCAATACTCTATTGATAGCACTCTCAAAATCTACGAAAAAAATCTTGATTGTATTCCATGTTCCTCTCTTTTAGTGACGTCATTAACTTTAAGGCATCTCTGCCCTTCTGAATCCACACTGATCATACACAAAGCAATCTTTGTCCGAAATAAACAAAGGAATACAAATCTGAAGCCTACAAATTGCGGAAACGTCGCCTCTCCCTCCCACGAACTCCTTTATTCGGTATTAAATTCAGGAATTCTACCCAATTCCCTCTATCTCGCGCCTTCTAGAAATCAAGTAAAAAACAAATACTCTCTGTTTGTGCCTGGTCTATGTTCATTTCCATTATTTATCTCATTCCTGCTATGGCATCACGCGTGCTCCTCCCCTTATTGAACCAACCTGATCCACCCCTGAGGTAAACTTTTCCCTCCTCTCCATCCCCTTGTTGATGATCCTGAGTACCACTTCAGCTGCGTGTGAAATCAAAGTTATTGTCCATACATTCTCTCATGTGGCTACTTTTCCCTATTTTGAGATGGGAACCAGCACCGATCTGACGATATCTTCCGGCCAAATTCCTCCCTCATCTTTAATGAGGGAGGAATGATCTGCAATGCTTGTTCTGTAAGTAATCATCCTCCCCTGTTTTCCTAAATCTTAAAACAGATCCGCTGAAACGTTGTCCACCCCCAAGACCTTATTTTTTTCAATTCCCTTTTTTCCCTTTCTATTTCGCCATGAAGTAAACATGTGCCTATGGTCCTCAGTTGCGTCATACTCCCAATACTAAACTTGCTGGCCCAATGTATTTACCATATAGTTCCTCTACGGATATAGTCCTTCCACATCTCTTGAATCTTCAATGGATCGATTAATAATTTTCTTGACTTGTCCAGATATTCCGATTTTCCCCTATTAAAACTTGATCTTTACTTCACTTACCTGCATAGCGCACGAATATCACCCTTCCTCGGTAAACTTCCTATATCCTCGCATTGCGTCTCCCACCAACCTTCTTTCGCTCTATATCTTACCCGCGTCAGATGATAATTAAAATCTTTATGCTTCCTTCTTCATAACTCTGTGTTTACATCCTTCCATTTACTATATTTCTCTCATCTATATTTCTAATCATCTCAGCCGTATTTCATGTTTTCATTGTCCTATTCCTATTTACTTTCCCTAAGTTTCGTGTGTGGCTTTAAATATCCCTTTTTCTCTATGTTCCCATTTTTATTCTATGTTACCAACTACTTTTCCACACTCATAGTTTTCTGTAGCATGCTGATACTCATTTCTTGTTGTCTAATCATTTCAGTTAATGTTTATGTATTATATTTTTTCTACGCCGTTTTCCCTCCATTTTTTGCATCTGACGTTACACTTAACTATTGTGTTTTTAATCCGGATCTACTATCAAAGAACTGTTTGAATTAATCAAGCTGTTCTCAATCTGTTCCCATCCATAATATAGTCTAATTGATCTCTTTCTAAATCCCCGGACATTTCCAATGTACACCTACGTCTGTAACCCAAATGATACCTATAGTTAACCGCGGTCTCCTTCAGATTTCTATTGCTTCCTCCCTGCAGTCATGTCTTGTTTCTAAACCTTAAAGAATGGAGAACTGCAGTAAGGACAATGGACTACAACTGTGACGTGGTGGAAGGGCTTGCGCGTTCCGATGACCCCAAGAGCTGTGCTGGCGGGAGTAAGAATAATTACTCCTGGTAGGGTCACCCATGCCAGACAGATCGAAGGTTAGAAGCTAGACGAAAGGTGGTCCACGCAGCGTTTGTTCCTCAGTGAGGCGGCTGCAAAGGCGTCTGACCCCAGTGGGGCGGCCAGTAAGTGATGGTGTCACGTTAAAAACGCTATTGATGAAGGCAACGGGAAACCACCTCAATTATCATTCCCAAGATTCTTATGATGAATAGCATGGAGTAAATCATTCCTGGTAACTACGAGACGCGGCCCAGATGGCCGTGTGTTGTACCCGGCAGCGGAGGAGGCAAGAATTCCGCGATCTTCATCTCACGAAACCCTTGCAAAGGGAAGGAGAGAGCAGCAGCACAGAAGAGGACCGTACTAGTTTAAACAGCAACTTGAGTGTTACTACTTTATCTCTATCTATCCACTTTCTATGTAAATCAGTACCTATTCCCTAAAATATTTCAATTCAACTCTTTAAGTTTCTCTACACCAAAGTCATACCAAAGTCAAGTTTCTCTACGCCAAGCTCTCCATTTCTCCATAGGAAATTCTTATTATTAGTCAGTATTATTCTTAAATACTGACGCACACCCAAAACAGCCAATAAAAGCAAACATTCCTCCGCCTGAACAATCTACTTTACTAGAGCATAGTACCTCAGAGTTAAAGATCTTCATGCATACTAACAATGAGTCCATGGCGTATAAACTGTCCTGGGGGTAACTTTGTAGCATTAAAAATGTCCACTAATATTTATAATATCATGTTTACCACCCTATTTAAACCCTCACGGTGAAGCCAATCCTTCTTCATAGACTTTCATCGCGCATTCTTTTCACAAGCATCACATTATTAAATCACTCCCTTCTCTTTCTGCTTTTTCCTGCGCCTCAAGTGTGCCCTTGCTTCACCTTAAATGAAAGGCCTGCCCGGATTTTTACACTGGCCAATGCACCATATTTTTTGAGCGAGGTATTGATAAGCAGCGTTCATCCTTTGATTCCTCCTCCCTGTCCACCTCGCTCACACTTTGCTGACACGCTGCCGCTCACAACATCTGTTTCAATAAGTGCAACGAGGGATCGATCAATTACTGCTCCATACTTAGTTCACACTAATACGATTATTAACAAATAAGCAGGCATGCACATGACATTTGAATCCTCTCAGCATCCCGGATTAAATGCTGCTCATTAACTACAGTCCCCTCCGTCTCCCTTACCGACCATTCATCTGTTGAGTACTTCCTCTACCTCTGCGCCATATCCTTCCCTCTCCCTCCCCAAATTCAATCTCCGCGCATATTCTTCCCTACCTGTCCCGTCAGTCGCACACTGATGGAAGATGGCCGGGGCCACCGAAAATACAAACGTTAGTCTGCTTCCTTTACTGTTTTAGTTTATGTTATGGTGTTTGTTGCGATGAGCGTATGCTGCATTTCTGACTTTTCCTAGTGCATTATATGTAGACATAAGGAGTTAACGTGCAACATACAATTTCGAAGCATTTTATACATTTTCTCGTTGTTTGCTGCAGCTAAATCCATTTTATCGACTGTTAATGATTCGGTGGCTACGTGGTTAATGACTCCAGCATCGTGGTGTTCTGGGGAATGAACCTAGGGGTCAGCTCCAAATCCGGACGATTGCAGACACCCTCAGCTTTATCCACGATGTGTAATTTTTTGGGCACCATTTGTTCTTGAGAGACCGCAGGTGACGCAGGGAAAATAACTGCACCCCACCCTGACACGTGAGTGTTACACGCCGCCCTTTCGGGGTTCGCCGGGAGAGCGCTTCGCTCTCTCCTATCAAACAAACCTTCGTGTTTTATAATGCAGTCTCATCGGTCACAACAAGAGGTCCAAATGTGATGGAACAATAATTACAATTAGCGGGCATGCAGAATTCCTGTCAGTTAGATTTTGTAGTCAGTCACTCGTCACAATGCACCTATCATAGTTTATGAAAATAATTAGCCGTAACGGAACATGTGATATGAATTCATTGAGGGGGAAAATTTTGAGCACGTAAATTTTCATTCACTTTATTTCATTATTCACTCGACGAATTGGGGATTTAAATATATTGCCGATGCTGCGAAGAAAAATGGTGAACGAATCATGAGGAATGGAAAATATATTTCTAATCCGTTTAGTCCGCACAGATTACTACATCCACATTCCTAATATTAGGAGTGCTAGGGTGCGAAGATCTTTCGCCGAGTGGATCCTTCCATGCTGAGTTGCTCCTCTCATTCAGACGAGACACCTTTCCTTCTCGCAGGGCTCGACTGAGGAGGAGTCGAAATGCACGCGTCGATGCGAGAGATGAGCATTCGCATGAGTGCGTCGCGACACCTGTCACCCTCGACGGCCCGTCTCCATTGGCCATCGACGCCCGAAGCCCCGCCTCGCCTTCCCCTCTCGCGACACCTGTTCACCTCGCCAAAGGGCGTCCGACCGAGTGACACCCCCGAGGCGCCATCTCGGAGCCACTATTCAAAAGGTATTACACGCACATCTACATATTGCCTTTCAAGCCGCCGTAGCGGCGTACGCTAGGAGGGGAGGGGACATTTGGTTGCCAGCTGCCGAGAGATATTTGCGAAACGGTCTTGAAATTTAGAAGACAGGTTACATTATATTGTCGAGTGGCTTGAGCCGCTATGGATGATGTTTTCCACTGCTGTGACTGCAAATCGTGTGCTGGGAAAAAGATTCCTCCCGTCTCCGGGTTGGATAGCCCGTGAGTCTTGACTTTATTTTTATCTCGGCTGAAAATGTGAAGAGGTTTAAGAAGCATTTCCTTGGTGTCGGCATTATACTGGTTATTTACATTTTTAAAGTAGTTTATTTTTGCATGCCAAGTGGATCCCATCCATGTTAATTAGCTCCTATGCAATTATTCTTTCGAATGCAATTCCAAAATTTTACGCGGAGACTGTATATGCGACTGCAGAAAAAGAAATATACTAATTGTTTGCCGTCTTGGACATAATTTACATTTTTTCCCAATGTTTTCACCTCCATTTTGTAAAAAGTACACCGTTAAATATTTGCTGCGAGCCGCCCTCCATCGAGATTAATTGGGCGGGGGAAGGGAGTGAAGTGAAAGCAGATGGAATAGGTGGTGTCAATGTAAGTTCGAGGATTCTTTGGTTCTCGCACTTTATTCGCGACCACAGCACAAAAAATAGCATATTTCCACTATGCGCTATCATGCTCACATATTTGTGGGGTTTACTCTAATTATAAAACCACGAGTAGAGTTGAACTGCTGCCACGCATTCTTACTTTGTTTTGCAGGATGGATGACGACGAAGAGATTGCATTGCAGTTTAACTACAAAGGATGAATAAAGCAATGGTTTTGACCGATTTCTATTATACAGCGGAATAACCAAGGTTTTGTAAATTGATAACGGTCAACACCACTTGCTCTAAGAATTGCAATTGAATTGTCGTCGAAAAATCTTTTACTTGTTGTGAATGCTCAAGAGCATGAGTTCCTGTCATTGTATCCTCCATTTTGAATTTTTCTTGGACTGCCATGAAAATGTAAAAAATGGCACTCAGATATACTTCTCATCATTACGTATTTTCAGTCCTTTGCTGAAGGACAACATTTCTTTCTTTTCCCAGGAGGGCCACAAATTGGGCGAGGGAGGCTCGCAGTATCGGACACTGCGACGTGGCTACAGAAGGGCGTCGCGAAAGAGTTGCACGGCGCTTTGCTACGCTGCGGAGTGTTGTGGCTGCGGCGCTCCGATGCACCGCTCCGCAATTGAAACCCAGCCGGGGATATTCGGGCGTCGCTGCCACCTGGAGCGCATACCGGGCCTGTCCCCGAGCGAATCAAAACGCCATACCACGATCTCACAATGCTTTCCCCTCCGGCTGGGTGGCGCTGCCATAAACCCTTTTGTGTACCCTAAGCCTAGCCTGGCCAATCGTCGCGCGACCGTTTGAAGGAAGAGGTGGTCCGATACCCCACACTCCCCTGCCCGCCACCCCTTGCCTTGGCACGTCGGGAGAGAGGAGGACGGGGCGTCGACTCAAACACACGAAAACCTCCGCTCCCTCCCCCTCCTCGTAATCTCCCCATCCACCACGCCTACCCCCGCCCCTCTCACACCCTGCGAAAAAGGTGGTCGAGTAGAGAGAGGGCCGGGGGTCCGAGGAGGGGGGACACACAGGGGTGTGGGGGAAGGAAGGCAGGCGGGAGTCAGATGCCGCCGCGCCGCCGCCGAGGGAAGCTCGACGCCGACCGCCCGCCACCGACCTCGGACGACGACCACCGTGACCCACAACCGCCGCCGCTCCCGCCGCCGCCGACCGCCGCCCCCGCCGAGAAACCATGGAACTCCGCGTGGCCCTCCTCGCGCTCGCCACCCTCTCCTTGGCTCCGCGGGCCCCATGCCACGGTCCGCCCGCCTGGGCGCCGCCGTTCGTCCCGCCGCGGCCCGGCGCCCTTTCGTCCTCCTCCTCCGGCCCGCGAGTCTTGCTGGACGCACTCCGGATCCGTCCCAGCGGCTCGGGCCGACCGGCCGCCCCGCCTAGGCACATGCGGGAGCTCTACGAGGTGCTGGTGGCGGGGCGCGTGGCGGCTGTTGACGGCGCGCCAGACGCAGCGGTCGCCGTCCGGAGCACCGCTCCCCTCACCGGTGAGTGGCGCCCCATGGCCCCCAAAAGAAATAAGCGCTCTATCGGTGACTTTTTTGCTGGTGTCGTATGTTGGTCACAGACAACAATAGACTCGGGATAAGTCCAGCTCTTGGTGATATTCTGAAATCAAGTTGGTACGATAAATTGTGGAATTGCTTTCTGTGTCTGAACTAGTGGAGATTTTTGTTTGTGGTCAACCAATGATCGGTCAATTTTAGTACATATTTTTTGTTAGCAATATGCCTGGATAATCTTCCTGGACTATATAGACGGATGCATGGAAGTTATTCCTCTACAAACAACGTATTATTTTGCAATGAATTGTATCGATTCATATTTTGCGTTTTGTCACCCGGGGCAGCTATTTGTTTGCTCTTGTCAGAAATCCGTAACTAGCGACTATTTTAAATTACAAATAATGAAATTCCAAACAAAAATGCCATGCATTGTGGAAGAATATACGAAGGGAATGTACTGACGGAGTTCCGTCTTAGGTAGTCTTAATTGTCGGAAGATCGTCTCAGATCAATTTGCTTGAGGCAAATATGCTTCTTGATATTTTTAACTTCTGTTAAAATGTAGCAAATTCTGTCCACAAAACTTACCAAATCACTGACTTTTACATTTGCGGGATGTATTCATATTAAATTTGTAAATCGTTGGTCATGTCATAGTGCAAACTCCACATTATGTAGGTTTTGAGATAGTTTTTACGTGAAGCTCTGAAAGCATGGACACTTGTGTTTATTTCATCTATATTTCCAGGGGAAACTATTTTCGAACTTTTGTTAATATTTGGCGTCCAACAACTATGCGCTTTGTATTCAGTGGCATGGAGTAATTTTGTCATCATTTCAAGAAATGTTTGTTCTACAGCGCTGGCTGAGTTTATAAGTGAATAAACCGGTTCTTACTGGATCATAAGCCACGGAAATATTCTATTCATTATGCTATGGCTCAGAGTGGCCATTGGCTCTTTAGACAATAGGCGATGGCAAAATATAGCCCTGAATTAATTTTATAGATACCTGAGTAAAGATATGATTTGACGGTTATCATGCTAATGTGAATGTTGAAAGGTATGATGTGATTTTTCCTAGTAAAATACGTGAAACGTTTCACCGACGCAGAAAGATAGTTATCAAAATTCTCTTCCTCCAATCTGGATATTTGAATCGGTCGTAGACTCCAAACTGGGGGTCGTAGCTTGTTCGAGGGCTCGGATATTTTATTCAGGCATGCGATGCGTAATTTGGTCGGTCTCATCGAAGAGTCAGATAAAGCGTTCAAGGATTGTACGTATACTAACAAGCGCGAGAATAATTACATTTTGCGGATACGAGAAACAGCATTCTATTCATGTCCATAGAAGGATGCCTAACTTCTCCCGTTTGAGAATGGCACACATCCTAGGGTATCAATAATAGTACCTGCTTCAATGAAGTATATAGTAAGTTTTCCGCGGAGCAGCGTCGTCCACCTGTACTCTTTAATATTTAAAAAACTCAAATAATCGGAATGATCTGACCGTCTTATTTGATTAACACATTATGAGAAACGGCAGGAAGTTACGGGCTGTCATTTCGTACACGTTGCGACGCAAATTACATGTTTTACTTATTCCTGAATGGGCGTCTTCGGTCAGGATCCTGTCGCCGATCCTGCGCCTGTGATGTGCCTTGAATATCGCTTCCCCAAAATAGCATCCTAATATCTTATTTTGCATTATATTTTGACTGAATTTTTTTAAAAGAAAATCGAAGGAATTCCCATGCAAAAATAATTTAAGAAATGGGAGGGCGTTTACCCCTGCTGATTGATATTTGAGGCTGACAAAACTATTTTGATTCTGTATTTACAAGAAGGTGGAGAGCACACTTGAAGAACTCCGTATGAAGTTGGATTGGTTGTGCTAAGTCTTTGGATTCGCTAAGGATACAGAGATGTGCTAAGGTTTTCGATTAACCTGTCCAATGGAGCGATTCCATTAAACGGCTCTGCGGCGACAGCACTCTCTTCTGCGGGATGTCCTTCAAATTATTTCGCTATTAATCGAAGAGATTCGAGTGAAGAAAAATGTAGAAATTTTGCTAATTAGCTTCCACAAATAGTCGACATGATTGATATTTTATCAATAAATATGCCGCTGAAGACATCGAAGAATTTGTACATTCACTGTAGACGAGCTATTACTGATTTTGAAAGCAATAGAAATTACTCATAAGTCAATATAGCATTTGTTAAATGAATGACAATGTTACTTACAATTTTCTTTATTTTTCATGATCAAGCTTACCCACATGTGAAACCGGAGAGCGTGCAATCACGCGGTATTATTTGTTAACTACAGCCAAAGAGACAGAGTCATATTTTTTTATTTTAATCTTTAAATAGTTGAAAAATACTGCAATTTAGTGCTCATTAGGCGCTACTCATTTAAGCGCCAAGATAATTGCTATTTAAGACAGAATAGCGGGATGTAAACCAAGTGCAATCCTCCTTTGCTCTGAGGGAAACCAAAAGCAATGGTTCTTAATAGAACCGAGGAAAAAGAAATTATTCGACGGAACCGGAAACCTTAATGAACGAAATATTTTAAGCTCAAACTTGCAGACTTTTTGTACTAGAAAGAGACATGAATATTCCAATGTCTGAGTAAACAGATATTGGTAATAAAATAAATCAACTTAAGCCGATGGGGTACCCAAGCAGTGGATTTAGAAAATTTTAATTCCTTTTTTAACAATGATAAAGCATGCAGTTTTCGCTTATGGATATTTTTACCACCACCATCCCACAAAAATCCCGTTTAAATTAGATTCATCTCTTTGATACATTTATAAGGACTTGGCTGTGTACTGATGCGAGGCATATAGCGCCTAGGGAATGAGGTTTCACTCTTGACTCCGCGGTCGCTGCTTGATAAATCCGTGGGGAAGCACAGTGGAGTTCAACCCCGTTTCATACTCCCCTTACCAGCTACTATTAATTCCCAAGTATTCACATGGTCATTGACCAACTCCTTTTTTTTTGACGTTTTCGATTTTTTTTATTAAGTCGTCACTGGAAAAAGAAAAATAATTCGTAAAACATGGAACCCAGTTGTAATTTATATTCAATGGAGACATGCTGGCATACCGTAAGTCTTTTCACAACATTGAACAGTTCTCGTGCATTCGACCCGAATCGGTATCATATTCGCATGACCCAAATATCACGTTAAAAATACGGTCGACGGCAAAGTGCGTTTGCTCTGTTTGACTACAACCTTTTCGGGGACGCTGCGTCCGTGGTACACGGCCCTAAGAGAGCTTAAGAGGGAGAAGTATGAATCGATACTGGATTTCGGTCTCCAATAGACTTCATGCTGGAGCTAGGTGATTGATGTAAACGCGAATAAATCCACATTTATCCGTATTTTCAAGATGATTGAAATGCCGTTGATTTACTTCAAATGTATATTTTCAGATAAATTCAACTCGACAATTTTAAATTACCTTTAGTATGTCTTAGGGTGTGTCATCGGTTAAAAATTTTCCGGCGCAAAAATAATTCCTCCTCGGCAATAAAAATAGATAAATAAGCTTAGTAACTGATGTCGTGATAATGAGCTGGAGATACGAATCACGGAAGCATAGTTGGTCTCCTCACTGGCGATTGTTTTCTTCGTGATTTATTCTCAGGAATGGCCGTAAACGTGAGTTCTTACTTCACGGCGATCTTTCCAGCCGTCATCTGTGGTCGTGGGATCAATTCAAAGAGTTAGTAAAACAATCCAATCAGAATTGAAGGCGTAATTCCGTTCCTCATCAGGAATGTCGCGAGCGGACAGCGGTGTGGCTCACCAAGTGCTAGTGGGTGCAATAAAATGAACGGCATTGATGACAGTGCCATAATTGGGAACGAGATACTACTTACAAGACAAAAAATATGTGCGAGAGGCGTGGAATGGAGGAAAATAATCACGGAGAGTGGCAAACACGAGGAGGGGTCGGGTTCATTTTGATATTGTGCAGCTCTTTCCGCTTCAATGGAACTGTTCCACGATTGCGTTTCCCTTCTCTAGGGCGTAGGTAATGAATAGTTACTGGAGTGGACCATTCACTTCCCATCCACGCCTCCCGTCAATACGTATCAAGTCGCTCTTTGCCGATTGCCATTCTGCCGGGCTTCCTCCCGCAAATCGATGCTCCTTTTCGGAGGAAATGGAATCCTTTGACTCAATTCGACTCCGCATTACAATTATTTCCGCGGTGCGTGAGTTTTTAATCATTCTTCTGCCATTTATCGTTTTTTTCTGTCTCCTCCCACGGGCCGTGTTCCATCGTGAAAGGAAACATTATGAGTTCCTCGACGCGTGTTAATTTACGGTGAAATTTCTTTTCGGCAGCAATGAAATGGTTATTCCAAATTATTTGCCGTTTTTTTCCTATCCGGATGTCCTCCCACTGCGCGCGTTTGGCCGGCGGCGGCCCTCCTCGGTCCCGCCTCCTCGGTCCCGTTCGCTCCCGGGCTCCCGATTGTTTCTTTTTCACCCCCCAGAGGGACGGGAGGGAAATCTTCCCCTAACCCCCCTTGTCCTCCCCCATCCGCAACCCCCCTCGGCCGCCCGCCCCCCCTCCACCACTCTGTCGCCCCCGCTCCGTCCCGGATTACACCCTCCGCCCCGCGATGGCCCAAATCGGATTACGCCCACTGTGGCGGCGGCGTCGGCCGGCGGGCCGCAGGGGTGGCGGCCGCAGCCCCCACTCCACCCCCTGGCATATCATTCGGGGACGGGTGGCGTCCCAACCTCCTTCCCCCATCCAAACTCTCCCCTTCCGTCCCATGATCGCACGTCGACGGTGCTCATAGAAGAAGAAAAAAGCGGCATAGCGCTCCACTTGCCCACATTTTAATTTGCGCTCTTGCTCCCGGCTGCAAACGGAAAGTGCCTCGGGAAAATATCTTCTCCGTGCCGCAGGAGACCTTTGTTCGCATTTCCCCGATGACTTCATTCATTTTTCACGCAGACGAGTAACTTTCTCCCTCGAGAGCATTGCTCTGTGGTGCTTGACGTCCCATTATCAGATTTCACTTCCGTGCTATCAAAAACGAACTGATCGATAAATTAAGATCAAAATTCTACATTTTGACAGAATTTTGATACCTTCTTGACGGAAGCCGTTATTATTTGATTAGCTGCCATGGAAAACCGGCGATTTTACTGATCCCTTTCTGGAACTTAGAGAAGGTATGGAAAACAAAGATTGAAATTCATATGCATAATTTTATGATACTGTTTAAAAAAATATTTTAAACGAAATTTGATATTTTTGTTTTACTGATTCTTACTCACTTCTGGGGAGGCATATATTTTCCGTCGACCGCTTTGATAGAGTGAGAAAATAGGATCTCAAATTATGTGAAGATACATTTGAAAATATTTGAATATCCAAGGGAATATCAATGCTATATTCTAATTATCGTAAATAACAAGAAAAAAAAACTGTATGGATTCCTGTATGGATTGGAAAGGGGTTTATTATTCCGCGAACTAAATCAAAAGAAACCTTACAATATTGATCTTCACTGAGAACAACTTTTTTCTCGTCAGCATTCTCAATTGATTCTACTAGTTCCGATGGCTATAATAAATATTGTTTGCTTCTTGCTTATAAGTAATGTTTAATTATTTATCCACGTACTGGATATCTTTTCTTTTTTGGTTCAAATTAATAGGCTAGTAATGAAAGAAGATTTTATCTTCGCCAATTTTTTTTCCGGGAGTAATTTGAGATCTCGATCAGCGTAGATTGAGAAATATGGAATGTGGTATTAATTAACCTTTTTACAGGAGGGGTGAGCTTTGATGAAAGAAATAGTAATAATAATAACTAAATGATTATATATTTTGTTATTTAAAACTGCACGATACTCTATATTCTTAATGCGACTCTTTGACTCGCGTCTATTTCGTCGCAATGGTCCGAGAAACAGCCGCTTGGGCCTTGCGCGGGATTCGCGGGAAAATTGGCGATCCACCGGTATCAATAACTAAGAGAACAGGAAACTGTGGAGGGGAGAAAGATTTCACTCAATGCGCTCGCGTTTCCATTTGCGTACGTTTTGATGGTTGTGGTCGTGGATCGCGGTGGGATGAAAAAATTAACTTCATGATTCCGTCCGTTGGGTAGTGAAGCAGTTTTCGCTTGCCTCAGGCATCTCCTGGATGTTCGACGCAGTACGGAGATTGGATTATCCATTTCACGAGTGGAATTGGCTGTGCTTGATTTGTAAAACGGCATATCTTTGCCCTGATACTAATTTAGCTTCGAGTCTACTTGCCTCCAGAGGCTTACCTCCAAGTTCTTCAATATCATTCTGATCCTTTGTGCTGCTTTGAAGCATGTATTTTAGTGCCGAGCGGTTCTGCGACAAATTTTGTTCAACTCTTGAATCGGCATTTTCGGAAATGAATCTCATGCGCTCGCCGTACAGTCGGTGTGCTTTTTAAATAAAACGAGAAGTCTGATTTCTTCTCACGTTTTCCCATCCCTATGTTTAGTAACCATTCCTTTCACAAATGTCCTCTTCTTTTTGTCAGCTGGTACTTTAAAATCGTGCTTTTTTCCGTGTTATTTCCTTTCTGAGAGTGATTTTCTATTATTACAGTGATGAGAAACGCTCCTTCCTCCAATCCATAGAGTTTGCTTCGCTTGTGTTGGTTTGTTTTTGTTTGGTCGGTCGATCTTTTTCTAAGGAAGTAAATTGTCCTAAATTTGAAGATATTAAATTATAGTTAATATTCTGTGCACCATGCTACAGTGCAAAATGGTTAGCTTTATTTTATGAATTAAGTTTTTTAACGAATTTATGTTATACTTTTTTTTCAACTCATTTGGATAAATCTAAAACCGTTTACACAGCCATCGGCTCTTTTTCGAAGAGCTTTGGGTTTTGGCCTCGCAAAATTGGATACCAATTTGTGACCTAGACCGTGTGATCTTTTCAATACGAGAATTTGGAGGAAAGTAGTCTCGAGAGTGCTTAACGTGGGACCACAGCTTGAGGTAAAAGTATAGTTTGATCAAAAAGAAAAATTACTTGGAGAGAGAAGGAAATGAAAGCGGGGGAAATAGTATTAGGGAGCAAAAGGGGCGGAAGGGAAGGGGAATTGCGGAGTTAGTTTGGACCAGCTTAATCTAACTAAGAAAGTGTGCTTGTAAATTAATTTAACCTAATTTAAGAACTTTTCCGTTTCCTTTTCATCGAATGCAAGGTGATGCTGGAATTGAAATTGAAGCATGAACGTTAACGCACCCATATCATTGTTTCGGTCGGAAGAAGCAAAATTGGGAACCTATGACAATCTCATATGAATTGCTACTCTCACCAATCCTTGAACCCTTTCGTTGCTGACAAAGTTCCAGTTCTGCAACCAAACTGTTACGAATGTTGAATTTTGGTTTGCAAAATTGCTTTTAGGACTCAATGAACTCGAATCAGAGAGATATCACCTCTTTATACAACTGACCATCGGAGTTCTCTCTTGTCGCCTCACCCTATATCCTCTACGGGAAGATGGCATCAAATTATATTATATAGCGGCCTCAGGACGCGATAAGAATTACTTATCACTGAAGAAGGGTGCCGACGGAATGAGGCTAATACCATCAGATCTTTTGGGAAAAAATGATCGTTGATTTTATTGGTCGCTGCTGCCATCGGAAGCTAGCGCGAAGTTTGTCCTCCCCAATGACGTGCCTCCACACCTCAGCTGCTCGTAGCTTACTTGAGCAACATACACCTCTGGCTGTTATTTCAACCCCTCTCACATTTTAAATGAAGCACAGCGATTCTTGACAAAGACGCATTAATATCATTGTCTATATTATTTGATATCTCCCATTCGATGGGGAAATATCACCGTTAACAAGGAGCATTTCCCAACGAAGATGCTGAATATGAAGTAGCATTGGAAATCCTGATCAGGCCTCCACTTTTATATTATTAAATTGATACGATAGGTGTAGTATTGATTATTTACTCGTCAATTATACTTGAAGATGTATTATATTCCACGCTGCTTCTTCCCTGTACATTAGTTGTAATTTTTCCTGTACTCAGCTTATGCTAACTGTTGTTACAGTGAACAATCACGATAACAGATCTGAGTGCTTCATATTGTTTTATCCTTATTAACTGAGATAATTTTTTTTCACTTCTGTTACTCAATTAGGTAATAACGGAAAACATAGTGTATTTCTATCAGGGGAGAATGCTTGAAATGCTACTTCTACTTCATCTCCTAGCATTTGGCGTGGTACAACCACGGGGAGATGATATAGAAATAATATTTTTATTTTACTCTCAGAAGATACCTTTTTACGGTAAGTTTGTTTAATGGAATATTTTGGCGAATTCTCACAATGAAGGCCCCTCTACGCTGGCGTGTTAAAAAATACGATGCAGGACATCCGATTTCGGGAGTTTGTCAGAGCGTTCAGATCACAGGTGGCGTCGTCTCAATTGTACATCCGCTCAAGTAAGTCAGTGAGAAAGTGAAAATCATGTCGTCTTACACCACTGACCCTAATCTCTCTAAAAGCCTGTTACTGAACTTCGCAAAACTCATTAATCTGAGGAACTTTGAGTACCTATGAAAACCATTTGCCCAGATATGTCAAAAGTCATTTGTCAAGGCTCTTCGATGTCTCTTAGATGGAGCGGCACCCGTTGTCCGCTCTATTTCCTTCGTTTTAGAGGAGGGCCTGATCATAAAAGGGAATAAGAAAATATTTTCATTCATTTTGATTTTAATATACGAGGAATTGGTGAAAAATTCCTTCAATTCCACACTGCGTGTGAACACTATGCATCGCATTAGGGCACCATAGATAGAAGTTCACGATCTCACCTAGTTGGATGAATTTTGCATTGGCCGACATGGGTGGCGTGCGCCTGCTTCTTTCCTTCTGGGTTTCTACCGCGATGAAATGCTTGGGCCGGCACTGCCGAGGAAAGGAGCGGCAAATAACGTAACCTCCACTGCATCCACTCTTAACTAACATTCATTGATTCCCTTTCATATCCGCATTTCAAGAGTAGATTACCCTTTCTCCGCGACGGATTCTCGACGAAGATCCGGTTTATTGCTCCCTTTCCTGTCGTGACGTCGAACTTCTGACCTACCGCAAGATAACGATTCAATAGAACAAGCCTCCGAAGAGTGAATGGGGAAATCTATTTTTCAGCGACTGGATTTGAGATATCAGATGGCGCCTCGGTGGATGGAGCCAGCACCCTAGGAGTGTGAATGGTTCAAAAACTTTATATAGTTATTAGGTCTACATCACGATAGAGGCAGAAACTGACGTTTGATTCCCACCTAGTTACTCGCCGAAGCATAGCATAACAATTGCATAGCTAATCGATCCCGATAGTTCGTCAATTGCAGAACTCAAGAGATAGCGAGGGAAATGAGCTCTGCTAGAGAAGTCTTCAAAGTTCTACGGTATACTCTCCTCTGTCCCCCAAGTTCATGACCATAGCGTGCGAAATTAGACAACGGTGAGCATCCTTTCCCTCGAAGAGTATTGCGTTATCTGCAGCAAATGTGTTTCCCCCCGTCATTACCGAGCAAAGTCATTCCCCTTTATCAGTGCTCAGCTCTCGCGGAAATTCACTTCGGGTATGCGAGGCGTCCACTGCATCATTCTTAATACGGCAGGTGTTGGGAAATTTTGCCTTGCTTTGAAATTTCTATCGTAGTACTGGCTGTCTCGGTGAGCCAATGGCCATGGGGTGAGAACGTTGTCTCGGTGGATCCCTTTTCACTTGGAACCAAGGGAAAAGAGTCCCTTGAAAGATGCCCTAGTACCCGTTTCTCAAATATGCCGGTGAATTTATAAGTTCTGGACGTACGGAGTTAAATAATTGTAATATCGGTGGATTATTTTTTTACTCGCCTTCATTTCATATCGTAGTGTGCCAGTTGGAAACTACGAGGGTCATCCGGAAAGTAGTACCCGTTCGTGCCGCATGAAGTGCTGACGACGCGAGTAGCCGCTGGACGAGGTCAGATAGCTTCAGTGGCTTGTCTGCCTTCTCTGAGCCAAGTTGCGTGACGCTAGCATTGCCTGTGTTGTTTCTGTGATTGTTTACAATGTTTAAAAAAATTGAGAACGCCGCCAGTTGTGAAGTGAGGGCAGTGATTAAATTCCTCAATGCAAGAAACGTTCGCCCATGTGATATTCATCGCCAATTAAAGGAGGTGTATGGAGACAATGTAATGGACGAGTCGTCTGTTCGGCGGTGGTGTCGCAACTTCAACATGGGGAGGGGGAACACACACGACGATGAGCGTTCGGGGAGACCGTCTGTCATTACAGACCAACTGGTGAGCTCAGTTGACGAATTCGTGAGGAACGATCGGCGCGTCACAATTGATGACATCTGTGAGCATTTTCCCAATGTTTCTCGAACAATTGTTCATGAAATTGTTAAACACCATCTGCATTATGCAAAAATTTGTGCAAGATGGGTCCCTCGCGTATCTCAATGAGCTGGCGGCGAAGGACTATGCAGCAGGAATACAGAAACTTGTCACACGTTATGACAAATGCCTTAATTTGCTTGGAGATTATGTTGAGAAGTAGTTTAAAGTATCCTCTTTCAAATAAAATTTTTTATGTTTGTTAATATTTACTTTTGTGTCTTTATTTCACGAACGGGTACTACTTTCCGGATGACCCTCGTATTTGATCACATTGGAAGCTGTTTTCAGAAAAATTGTGATTGGGCTTGTAGCTTTCGGAACGGCTCCAAGTTTGCAGAGATTCCTTCATCGTCCTCACTCGGCCCACATCAAGGGAGCTCTCGCCCGGGCGGTCGGACTACATGACGAGTGCGGGCCCACCGATGCCAATATGCTCGCTTCATTTCAATATTTCCTTTCATCGGACGAGCGGACCTTTGAATTCAGAAACACAGCCCAAGTCCTGGGGGGGGGGAGCGTTTTCCCTTGTTAAACCCCGGCATTAAGTGGCTTCTTCTCGCGGGGGGACGGTAATATTTCATTTCTAGCCGTATTCGCACGCTCCGGGACCCACGGACCGCATTGGCACGGGTGGCACGCGAGCAGCAACCGCGGCTTCTCCTTACTTTGGTGCGGGTCAACTCCCAAAGCTCGGGTGCGGAAGCCCTCCCGGGGCCATCTTAGGGAAACTAAATCCGGGTGGCTCCCGTGGTGCGCTGCCCATTGTGGGAAGGAGGGTATCGGGGATAGCCTCTCGCACCGCCAGCGACTTCTTAGAGGAGGTACGACGCGGCGGCACCCGCGGTGGAAGCCCCGGCTCACGTGCCCCACTAGTCCTCACCTTCCAAGTCCCTTCGCCCCGATTCCACCACCTAAGTACCCACCTCCGGACGAGCGCCAGACGCTTTATTATTTTTTATTTATTGAACGCGCCATCGCCGTATAGTGGAAAGCACAGTGGGAAAGGAAGTTCTTTCCGTCTTGAATTTTAGTTCCCAACCCTTGACATTTACAATGGAAAGTGCTAGTAGCGCGGTGATCTATGTTCTGCATATTTGCGAAGAAAGTGTGAAGTGAAACACGGATCTCCAAGGAGGGATACAAAATGTAAAAGATTCGGCTGTGTTCTGACAAAGAATTGTATTGGTATATTCTCTCGTAATTATTTTCCTTGACAGTTGCCCTGCTCCTCTGACTTCTCTTGCTCCTACAAGCTTCGTAAATGAAGCGGGGGATGTATTTGTGAAAGGTTTGGCTATATTAGTGAAGATTTTATGATGTATTTGTAAATTATTTGGCTATAATAGTGAAGATTTTATAAACATTTAGATTTTATTAAATCCTCATTGTCAAAGCAAAATCGTCCACAAACCCGTCCTCTATTTCCGACATTGTTATCAGGGAAACAATCGAGCATGTACGGAAAATGATAATGAAAATAACATTTAAAAATAAAAAGTTCCATTGAATTTACTTTTATAAAAGATGTCAAAAATTGTGCTACGTTCAAGTTATTCATGGTAATAACATCCCAGTGAGATGGATTACCAGCTTTTCAGTTGATTATTGCGGATTTTTCATAGAGGACCCAGCACCGAGTTACAGAGGTAAAGCAAGAGCTAGTTGGGATATGTATTCCTTGCTTACGTAGGTGAACATGCTGATGGTGGAAGCGAGGCATCTCAACCACGCCCCCCGTCTCCCCCCGTGGTTAGGGAAAACGTGTCCGTTCCGCGGAACGGGCGGGCGCGACTGTGCCCAACCGGGATTCGGGCGGGATCCGTGGACGGATGGAGGCCAGCTTGCGCCGCGGCGGTCTCACCTCTCTCGGGAAATCGATCGAAGAAGCGGCAGGATCGCGATCGAAGTGATCGAAGCGATCGAAACCTTCGATTTCGAATTTCTTGCGATGAAAACGATATTCATTTGGAAAAGGAACTTCGTCAGATTTCGGTTCAACCTTTTTACTTAATTTATGCGTTGTATACACGATGAGAGTTTGATATATGGTGTTAGGAGTATGTTTTCTAAATAGTAAGTAATAATCCAACTTTGAAATTCCGCAGTCTATCGCGGGTATCGGGATAGTGCTGTGGCAAACGTACTCACTTACCACCCCGAGGGACCGGGTTCGAATCCCAGAGGTGGGAGATATTTTTCTGTGGTATCTCGATCCGTATTTGAGGGGTTTTGTGGAGAGCACTTTGAGTGCGTACTCCGTCCGTCGGATGGGATCTTAAGCTGCGGACCCTTTTGGCGCCTTTTGTCAAGAGTTGGCTAATGCCGACGCCGGGTTTCTCTACACCGTTCATCCTTCCATGTCCATCCCTAATGGCGCAAATTTCCTCAGCTGTCGGTCGCCTCCCCTAAATACTACTACTACTACGCAGGCGTGGTCCACCGCAAGAACGAAAAAACGCGAGCCTGGGTATGATCGTGTTTAGTAGCCTCCTCGTGTGTTGTGGGATCCGACTCTCATTTGAAAATAAACACATCAAAATAATTATATCGGTCTTCTTATTGCAGTTGAATGCTATTCGTGTAACTTGGGAGATGATTCATTTTTTACAGCTTTCTTATTCGGCCATGAAATGCTCGAGGTATTCGTATAACTTGGTCAACGTCAGCGCCCAAGAAGAGGAATGGTAGGACTTCATTGGCGACGAGAGGCACATGCAAATGTTGGGAGGAAGAAAGATGGTACAATGAGAATGGAAAAAGGAAAGGATATCGTCGTAGACACACGAATGAAGAAACCTTGTGGCATGTGAAACAGATACTTTGAGGATTAGTAGTGCGATATTTAGAGGATGATTAGTTAAAAAGGAAAGGTGACGTAAGGCCTGTAGTACCG
The DNA here is from genome assembly GCF_022747635.1 of Hetaerina americana. NCBI lineage: Eukaryota > Metazoa > Arthropoda > Insecta > Odonata > Calopterygidae > Hetaerina > Hetaerina americana. Next base: position 54,760 of record NW_027286293.1, read on the forward strand.
CACAGAATATTCAGATTGATATTGTAGGAATTTAGTTGTTGATTGCCTTCAATTAGTGGAAATCAAAGAGGAACCAAAAGCATATACATTTTATGTGGTAGCAGGTGTTCATAAAGTAGAGCGTATACATGACCTACTAGTTAAGGTAAATAGAAACTTTCTTGAAAGAAAGCACTGAAATAGTGATGTCTGTGAAAAATGGGGTGAGATGAAAGAGGGGGGGCAGAAAAGGGGAAGAGAAAATGGTACTTCATAAGAGGAGGGATTTAACATTAAATTAGCAATGCTGAAACATCATCCAATTTCAACTCGAAATAACATCTCCTCATAGCTTTGGATTCGAATATTTATTTCCCCAGTGTTTGTTTGGCGACGCCCGGATGCTTTAAGGCAGCGACGCATATGACCCCAGCTTTTTCTCCCCAAGCTCCTCATAAAGGCGTTCCGAAAGTATTTCCCTTGTTCCACTCAGGCTGTCCCTCCCCTCTTGAGTATTGGTGCAAGGCTGCGATGCATTTGTTCCCTAATTTTTTAAACATTGCGAATATTTTTGCAGGTGCAACATAGAAGTTACAAGACCTCAAAGAAAGCCCAAAGCTTACACAATATGAGTGTCCTTTTACGTGTTATCTATTTTATCTTGTGTCCTATTGTATCGTCCAAATGTTAAATTGAGTGCTTCTACATCATCGAAATATCTATGCGTGCATGTGTACACCCGCACGGGTTTTTTTTAATCATTCCTAAGAAAACCCAAGATATGGCGCTTTTAGTAACGGAAAAGGTTGATTTTAGTTAGCCTCAAATCTTATTTGACTGCTGCGTAAGTTTTAGATAAGAGTATATCCGTCATGTGATTTCACTTTCGTAGATTCAAGCAACAATATTTTTTCATTTGGAAAAATGATTTAAAAAATCAGTTAAGTGCAGTGATTAAACACTTCAATTTAAAAGGCTTAGCGTCCATGGAGATGAAAATAGTTGGGATAAAGTAATGGCCCATTTTCTCCTCTGTTTGCTACCGTTGACAAATGGCAAACAAGAGTTTCAGCATGGCCGTACATCCACGAATGATGAACATCGTTCAAGACGTCCAGTGGAAGTGACTTCCTCCGAAATGGTGAATACACAAATGGTATTCATTAATCGCGAGGAAGTTCGCGAAATAGTTGAGCTCACTGGCATATCTTAAGGTACAGTGTTTTCAACTTCGTACGAAAAATGTGGTGTGGAAAAATCTCGGAATGATGATTTCCGTGGTTTCTTCCAGGGGAGACTAAATGCAATCGTGCGGTCGATTTGTAGTCAGGCTTGACTCTTTTCCGTCACGATCCGGACGAGTTTTGCATCAAATTATAACTGCCGATGAAACATGGATACACTCCAGAGACAAGGAAGCAGTCGACGTTTATATTATGGTGGAGGTATAGACGAGGTTTTTTTATAGACGATTCGGCTCCAAAGAAAGCGAAAGCGGTTAAATCGGACAAAAAGGTGATTACCACGGTTTTTTGGGATTCACGCGGAATCATCTACATTGTTTACTCGAGTAAATCGAGAGTATTATGCCACATTTTTGAATCGGTTGAGGGAAGAAGGCAAAAGAAAACGTCTTCATTTGGTAAAGAAAAAATCTTTTCCCAGCAGAGAATACACGGTTACACACTCGCAATTTCGAAGAAGATAATTATAGAATTAAGGTTTGAGTACAGACAAAATCCACCGTATTCACCATATTTGGCCCACAGTGACTTTTTTATTTTTAAGCATAAAAAATAGCTCCAACGAATCAACCAAAATTATCAGTGGAAACGGCAAATTTAGGAGAACAAGTCGGTGAGATAATTTTTATTCACGAAGAATGGAAGGCAAGGGAGTTGTTTTAGGTAGAAAAAATATGTACATCCACAGACCATTGTTTCGTGGCGTTCGTGGAATTAAAAATGCTTCGGAAAGAGTCGAAAGGAGCGCAATTCTCAAATCGCTGGAGAGACGTGCAATGGATTGAATTGGATGAAAAATGAATCTATCGAATTCACAGTAACAGAACACGCAGATCATTCCCAGTCTTAATTTAGAGGCAGCCATGGGTTGGCCATGTGGAACGCTAAAATGACAGACAAACGTGCCACGAAAATCCATATGAATAAAATGGAGAAGTAAAGAACCAAATAGATTATCATTAACTTCAAATACTCTGGATATAATGACAACGGACAGACTTCTACAAAGTGAACAGTGAAAAAGCGGCCGAAAGAAGTGAGATGTAAGAAAGAGGTATCATTTGTTAGAAAAGTTATGGAAACGGAAGGCTAGATGACCACCCTCAGTATTACGTCGAATAGAAAGACTAAATACATGCTGTACTGGCAGTTATTTCTTTATTCTAGTAACCCAAAGCATTAGATTTGGAAGTTAGTAGGTACTGGGACTATATTTGTTACTAGAAAATCACTCTTCTAAAAACATACTTTAAGTGTTTATTAACGTCACATTTTGTTAGAGAATATAAACTTAAAAATTCCAATCATATCTTTATCTGGTTGTTCAATGCTGCGGGGAAATTTTGTTTGTACTAATCTTTGCACGCCGTCAAGTATCTCAAAAATGGACAATTCCTGCCAACGTGGTTCTTGTTACCGTGCATGGGTAATTGTGTAGCTCTGCTTTTTCTCGCGTTGCCGCGAGCGTCCTGAGAAGTGAACGCCTTCTCCCGAGTCCAGAAAAATTTTTTGTCCCGTTCAATTGCTCATATTTTCAAAATGTGTAACTCAATCATTCCGTGAAATTGTATATTCTTTTTCTTGCCCGGATAACTCAACATTCTTTTGATTAAATGTTCCCGTCTATCATCCTCAGTCCACAATCTATTTTCCTTTTTCTCCGAAGGGCTTCCTCCCTGTCTCAGCCATATAAAACACTTCTCCTTCTCCCCGTCTCTTTCCCACACCTCTCCGTCCATGTCTTTTTCATACATCCAAGCTATCAACCCAAAATCTACATCTCTCTGCTCACCATCCAGTGACAAGATTCTCGAACTATGCATTGAATACTGCGTATTCCGTTCCGTTCTCAAACTAAAAAGTTCTCTCCAACAAGATTCGTATCTTCAATCTCTCACCCAACTAAGTGGAATTTGGTAAACGCTTGTTTCCACCGTCGTAGTATATCTTACAGCAGTGGTCTCCAAAGTGGGTGCTACCGCCCCCCGTGGGGCGGGGCTCTGGTCAATGGGGGCGAAAAGAGGCAAGGGAGCGGCCGGGGGGCGTCAGGGGGGCCCCGGAGGGTCCTCACAATGTGACATTTGCGACGGCTCGGTATCCTTCCTTTTGTCTCCGTTTTAAAACTTCATTTTCAAAGTTTATATTGCTTCCCGTATCTGGAAGTAATTAAAACCATGTAATGTGTTTACTTACATTAAAAAGGAGGAACGGTTGAAGAATATTTCCAAGCCTTTCTCGCACAAAGGAAACTTATAGAGGGTTTTAATCCCTTTTGGTTTATCGTAGGCACAACTTCGCGACACTGAGTGCTTCGGCAGAAAGGTTCGGTGTGAATAAAACGGGTGTGAATCCAGAGAGGAATCAGCTCATCTGATAATTAGATCACGTGTTTTTGCATTACATATTTACCTAGGAAATCAATTTCCAAACAATTCGGTTCCAACGATATAATCAAGGCTCTATTGGTAATTTATTTTTCCTTCATCGCATGATATCATTCTTGTAATAGTACTATTATGTAATGTATGTATTATTTTAAGATTGCGAAGTATATTACGAAAATAAACGGTCCGTATATTGTTTATGCTTTCATGAAATGGTAATATTTAGTTCAAAAAGAGGACCTTTTCTCTCATACTCCGTATATATACGATTGAACTTTCCCTTTGCCGGCTAGATATCAATTTAATAAATTCCCGCTTCACAGATCTAAGTCACGGTTTTGCTGCCATTGCGCATTTCCTTGAAACATAGGTTTTACAAACAATGGGTAAAATCACAATAATTCTTCGAATAAAAAGAAAATTTTAGAAATACTTCGTCTTCACAAGTAAATTGAGTAGTAAACATACTTTTTCCCAAAATTTCTCTTAATAATATATCATCAAATGAAAGGTGGCCTTGCTATGGAATAAACTTTAGTTGAACCAACGGACACACACGTATCCAAAAATTGAACCAAAGCCAATGTCACCGCAACAATCACTTAAACTGCCTTTCGTATGGATAGAATTTAGGGAATTCCATGGGCTAATACGATTCATAACGGCAGAATATGAGCCAAAGAAATATTATTTCACCCTCAACAGACTGGACCAGTATTACAAAGAGAATGCGAGAGGAGCTTACTTTACAGCCGGATGTTTGGTTCCTCTATGAAAGACGGCAAAGGTGCGTGTGCAGACCTCCGGCACAAACTCCCCACGCACCATTTTTGCATTCGCGCTGGCGTGATAAATGCATTGCATTTGTGCATGAAATGCACAATATTTATATGGAATAAATAAATTGTATTGATATTTTCAGTTTAATGAAGTAAAACTACTTCCGTTCAAGAGCAAAATAACGTGTATATAAATCCTGTTTTATATCAGGCATGCAGAACAATACATGTATTCAGCCTTGCTTATGTATATGTCTGAGGCCATGCCGCAAGCACATTAATATTTTGTTTTGATGTTTTTCATTTGGTTTTAAAAAAACCATAAATACAGTAATTAACCCTAAGGTCGGTTTGTTAGGTGATGGTAGAGTTCACCCAGTACTAAGCCCTATGCGGCGTGTGAAATTCACTCATTAGGGTAGGGGGGCCTGATCCTTTCCCTGGGCCGGTTATGGTATCCCAGGAAGATCTGGTACCCGAAAAATCACTATAGCTTGGGTCGAGCTGCAGGTGCCCTGAGTGCCTTGCCCGGGAATCGAACCCAGGACCACCCGGTCAGCAGTCCAACGCTCTACTCCCTGGACCACCACAACCCTCATATACACATATATGTAATCTGTAAATCAAGTTGGCACTAGCGAACATACACACAAACACAGAAACACAAAAAAGAAAACTAACTCACACGTTTCCGAATTTTTGGTGCTCAAGCCACCTTTCCCAAGGAAGAGAAGGAAGCTACTATGTCCGCAGGGGAAGGTGGTCTTGCCACCAAAAATTTCGGAAAAATGTGGGTATGTATAGTATATACAAAAGTACAGAAAAACACGTATGTGTTTTTCTATACTTTTGATCGGCGAAACCATCTCGCTTCTTTATTTATTTCCATATAAATAAAGATATATATTAAACAAACACACTAACACAAAGTACCGTGAAAATGCATGATGGCGAAAATAGGAACATAGATGGCCATTAGTCAAATGGTTTAAAACATCGAAATCTCCATTTAACCACCTTTTTCTGACGCAAAAGGAGAATTGTAGCCTTCATATCGTAGCGTAAAATGCAGCGATGAATAAAATATATAGTTTATAAAATAGGGCAGGAGGGCTTAGTATCAGTCCACTACCGCGACCCACCAGATGGTTATTAGTAATGTTATTTTAAAAATCAACCACTCGATAAAGGTTTAATTCACGTTTTATAATTAATTCATACGTGTATTCTATTTAGTTAATATATATTAAATTCAATTTTTAACAAAATTTAATATTCAAACCTTTATTGTAGAAACAGAATGGCAGGAAAGGACTCATCAAAAAATAAATGTAGACAGTATATTGTGGATAAATAAATGTGGATTATCTTAAGTACGGATTTATAGAGTCACCTATAAACAAGCACATAGTGTCAGCTATGTGCTTGTTTATGGGTGACACAGTAACTATAGTAAGCACAGTAAGACAGTATGATGTGGAATATCTTAAGTACTGATTTATAGAGTCGCCTATAAACAAGCGATGCCTATGTGCTTACTATGCGAAAGGGTGTTTTCAAATGAGGCGATGAAACCTTTCAGACTGATTGACCATTTTAGGAAGGCACATCTTGACAAGACAGAAAAGACTTTAACTCTTTTTCAGTCACTTCGTAACAGATTGCAATATCATCTAACACTTGCAAATAAGTTGTGTAATCCTTAAAAACATATCACTCATGGTTTGCGTGCATCATACAATACTTCTTTATTAATTTCTAAATCTGGAAAGCCACATACAATTGGCGAAGAACTCATCGTACCCGTAGTAAGTGCTGAGTACTGGTCTGCGTGAGCCACCATATGATAGTATAAAAATTATTCCCTTAAGCAACACTTCAGTTCAACGACGGATAGATGAAATGGCTGAAAATTAGGAAACCGAATTTGCATTAAAGTTGGACGAGTCAACTTTGCCAGATAACGAATCTGTGCTTCTAGATTATATACGCTTTATTAAAGATGAAAATCTACCTTAACAGTTCTTGCTTGCAAGGCAATTAGAAACTGACACTAAAGGGGAGTCAATGTTTCGTATCGTAGACTAGTTCTTCAGGGACAAAAAAAATCCACTCTCTAGCATACTTGCTGTTAAGACAGTCGGAGCTCCGCCAATCGCCGGTCGTCACCATGATTATATTGCATACTTGAGAAAATATGTACCAAATGTTTTTGCTATTCATTGTCATTCACTGACAATGGCTAGTGGCTAAGATAACACCTTCACAAGTCCTTAAACATTGTAATTACAGCAATTAACTTTTGTTAACAAAATTAAAGCCCATGGTCTTAATGATCGATTCTTTCGAGAGTTGTGTGTGGAGATCGACGAAGATTTCAAACGTTTGTTACTACACACGGAAGTTCGTTGGCTATCAAAATGCAATTGCGTGTGCCGCTTCTTTTTGACTCTGTCGTGCAATATTTTTAGGAGAACGATGTTTTTCTCAGCGATAACCTTAAGGAGATTAGGAATGACGTTGCATTTTTGTGTGAACTATTTGCCAGGTATGGTGAAATGAATTTACGATTTCAGGGAAATTATACTAACCTTATAAAGGCAAAAACTGTGGTGACCTTTTTTATTTCCAAGTTTCTTTTATTTCTGCGCAGCATAGGTCGCCGAGAGCTTTATCACTTCCTTCCCTAAATAAAACAGTTTCTGGCGTCACTTGGTGGAAAATCTTCATATTGAACTAAAAATGAAACCACTTGGCTTTTCCACATAAAAAAATTCTGTGGGAAAAGCCAAGTGGCTTAATTTTAAGTTCACTACTTCCTTCCCCGTTTAAGCTAGAAGAGCAAGCAGGTATGTGTGATGATGGTTTGAAAGACTATTGTGACCATTTAGCAACCTTGCATAAAATATGATGCAGTAATTTGAGGATATTCTTTTGCTGGAAATTCCAGACTGGGAGATAAATCTGTTTGTAGATATTGAGGAAGTTGGAGTATTAGAGGAAGAATTACTTGGACTACAAAATGACGTTGAACTGAAAGCAAAGGTTAAGATAAATTATCAAGGGTTTTGGTTACAGAAGGAGGTTTCCGCTCGTTATCCTGCAGTATGGATGATGGTTAAAAAACTTCTCCTTGCATTTCCGACTTCATAAATGGTGGAACGTGGTTTTAGTGCAGTCATTCAGATTATTTCCAAGCAGAGAAACAGACTTCAGGTTTGTGAACGCGGTGATTTAAGACTCCTACTAAGTCGGAGTTAAATCGGACGCTGGAAAACTGGTATCAGGTCATCAAGCCCATTTATCCTATTAAAATTCTTTTCGCCGGCCCCGGTGGTGGCGGCTTAACGTCCTCGTCTGCCATCCCAGAGGTCGCCGGTTCTATTCCCACCGAGGCGTTTTTTCCTCCACCTAGGGCTTGGGTGTATGTATTTGCCAAATTGTTACATCAATATTCAAAGTCCGATGTAAAGTTTGAAGTGCTGTTTTCGGTATAATGCAAAATAAATAAATTTGATGAAACTATGTTATGAAATTAGGAAATGGAATCTCCTTCAATGACTTCTAGACCATGAAAAACTATAATCAATGTCACTTAATTGTTTTATTAATTTAAAGAAACATGATTTGTTATTTTATTTTCAGAAATTGAAAATGTTCATGCTATACATTCGCTTAATTTATGTAAAAAAGTGACATGTAAACTTTTAGAAAACGTTTTCTTAGAATTATTTGTTTTCATAATTAATTTTTATGTAAAAAGTATATTCTCACCTAAGTTCCTTGTCTTAATTAAGTCTTTTGTATAAATGTAATATGAAAACTATACATCTATTGAATTATAAATAAAAATTTGATTTGCCATTGTTTTTAATTTAATTACTTCAATGTTCCTCATTTGGTTATTTTGTTTAATGATTTTGATTATTATTTTAAAGCTATCGATCGATTGGGGGGCGCTGAGTATAGGAATATGGATCCAGGTGACCGCGAAAAAGTTTGGGAAACACTTTCTTACAGGAGTGATATTCAATGACATTCACCAAAGCGGGCGTTTGCGATGCACCAGGCGTGATAAGCGTCGACCAGTTTGAAAGTGTTTAACGGTGTGAACACTTTGAAACTAAAAGGATATTTAGAACCAGGAGAGAGTTATTAATGTGAAATTACGACGGAAATCTAAGAACATTAATAGATACCTCTTCTAAATGTAAGAAAAATTAAAAAAATGGATGAATTTGTACGAATGTGTAAAGCTTTTACAAAATAGAAGAGGAGAGTGTATTGCTTGCATTTTCGTCACGATTAATTTGATATTGTTTATATTTTAAGGCTGTACTCGTGACGGGATGCGACCGGCGGCGATAGAAGGTACTCTCTCGATTGAGCACTGGATGTAGAGATGCAGGCACTGCTCCCGAGCCTATTGCGTGGTGTTTTTGCCGAGTTATATGAGAATGTGAAGCCACATATCAGGGACAGTACAGCAGCAGTCTTATAATATCCATACACGATGATCGCCTTAGTCCAAACCCTAAGGGCGGGTGAAAGGTACCGTTTTAACGAAGTTTGTTATTATTATTTTAGAATTACGTTGCAATTAGGCGATTTTCCTGGTGGCAACGATAACTCTTACAACGAAAAATAGATACATACACGCACTAGAAAAACAGATAAGAGACAAAATATTCTTACATACAATGACGCTTCCACATCATATACAAACAAACTTCCACATCACCTGCAAAATGCCGTCCACATCACACACAAACAATATTTTAATAAATACAATGAAGTTTATTACCCAGTGGCTGCTTTACATTTACTTTTAAAACTTCTAAAATTGGATGGAAAGGGCTCAAAAAAATCTCTAGGCAGCTGGTTCCAATCAATAATAGTTTTATTTAAAAAAGAGTATTTTTTCTTATTTGTTTTTGCGTCCTTATTTTTATTCTGAAACTATGGTCGTTTTTTCCCTTAAAGTTAGGCTTTTCTATCTCTTTCCATAAATCTTCCCACGCTTCGTCCTTTTTAACAATTCTATACATAGCGCATAACCTACTCCTTTTTCTTCTATATTTCAAACTCTCCCATTTCAGTATATCTAACATTTCTGTGACACTATCTGTTCTTTTGTACCTTCCGAGTACATATCTTGCTGCCTATCTTTGAACTTTTTCTATTTTTTCAATGTCCCACCTCATATGGATCCCATACTATAGATGAGTATTCTAGGATCGGGATAACCAGTACCTTATATGCTTTTTCTTTTGTGGCTAAGCTACTTCCTTTTAAATTTCTCATTACCCAATGAAACACTTTAAATGCCTTCCGTGTCAAATTTTCTACTTGGACTCCCCACCCAAGATCCCTAGTTAAGTAAATCCCTAAATATTTACATTGACTGCTACATGGGATTCTTTCTCCAAAGAGGGTGTAAATTTCTTTTTCTGCATTCTCTTTATTTCAAAAATGTGTATGCTTACTCTTACTTATATTAATGCCCATACTATTATTTGTAACCCAGTCACCAAGGCGATCGATAACATTTTGTAGTATTACGCGATCATTTACATGCTCTACCCGTCTGTATAAAATGTAGTCATCAGCAAAGAGTCTTATTTGGAAATGAAAATTGGTTGGTAGGTCGTTTACGTGAATTAGGAAGAATAATGGCCCTAGAACACTATCTTGTGGAACTCCTGCTAAAACGCTCGCCTCATTTGAAAATTTATCCCCTAATTTTACTTTTTGAGTTCTGCCTCTAAGAAAAATTTTTATCCATTGTTTTACCCTAAAATCCAATGGTTACGAATCCAACTTTAACAATAATTTATCGTGAGGCACTCGGTGGAGAGCTGCCGAAAAATCAACGGTTACTGCATCAGCATCCTTTCCTTCATCTATTGCGTCGCCGATGTATTGACTTAATCCCAAAAGTTGGGGTTGAATAGCAATCTATCTCTTGTCCACCATTCTCGAATGTAGTCAGTGATCCCTTTTTTCATTATTTTGCAAACAACTGAAGTTATGCTTACCCGTCTATAAATGTTGGCTATTATTTAATCCCCTTTCTTGAAAATTGGTGTAATATTAGCTTTTTTCCAATCATTGTGCAAGGCATCATTATTTAAAGTTACTTTGAATAGATGACTCAGGTACAAAGCTATTTCGGTATCACCCAGTTTTAGAATGTCAATTGATATATTATCCGGGCCCATTGACTTATTTTTCCTCATCTTCCTTATTTTTTTCACAAAATACGAGTCCTCCACGATAATACCGTTTGTCGAGGGCAGTGAGCTATTTGGTGCTATAAAGTTCTCTGTCGTTTCTGAGCTATTTAGGCAAGCCTTATTTTCCTTTTCGTTTTCTATTCCCCAAAAAACATCCGTAAAGCAGGATTTGAACATATTTGCTATTTCTACAGTGTCTGTTACAATGCCGTTTTCCTTAGTTTTTAATATATTCACACGTTCCCTGCTGTATTTCCTTGTTCTCACGTATCTGTAGAATTTCGTTGCATTGTCTTTCGAAATTGCATTTATAAGAAATTTTTCCTATACCTTCTTCTTTCCCCTATTTAGGTTTCGGTTTGGCTTGGGGTCCAAACACCGCAGAAAATATGGCCAAACTGACAAAATGCCACATCTTTGTATGTAAACGGAACAGATCCCAGTTAATTATTAGACAAGCTGTTTTCATATGCAGTCTTGTGGATATTCTGCTGAAATTCTGAAAACAATCCTTCAGTTTCCAGGAAATGCAGTCTTTATGATGCGGTTTACCTTAATAGTAATGGTTACTCCCCTGTGTAATGAACTCAAGGTTATATTGATTGAATTGAGCTCTTACGGCTAGCAGTACTGAATAAATGAAAAAACTCAAATAGCCCTAAACAGTTAAACTGGCGAGAAAGAACTGTTTACGGCTATTGTAATCTTTGCATTTATTTAACTCAAGTTTTGTTTTAAATTTCACGTTAGGTCATGCAAGCATCATACCATCAATAAGCACTGAGGCGGCGGCGTGTGGCATTCGCGTGGGTATCAACTGTAGCGGTAGGCCTCCTCTCCCTCCACCTTCCGAGGTATCTCAGAATTATCTACAACCAAAAAATGCAGAGGATGAGTGAATGAGATATGAGTATCCATTGGGAGCACCGAATTTGAGATAACCTCACTGGGACTCGGACGGCTTCCAATCTCCGACTTGCTATAGAGGAGACACTTCAAGTAGAGTTCGCCATCTCTCGGATGAGTCGTTCAACTGTGGACTCCTTGGCGCCTTTCGCTAAGGGTAGTCTAATGCCAACGTCGGTTTTCTCTCGACCCTTCCCCTATTCCCGGAATATTGTTCCCATACCGAATTACCCACCCGTCCATATTGGCGTGAATGATCTCAGCTTTCGGTCGTCTACCGCAATTAAAATACAGATGGCTATGGAAAAGCAAATTTTATTTTGAGATGGTCTCGATATCAAGGAAAGTCTTTAAAATTTGATACCTCTAAATTAAAAGAAATAGGAAAGACAAAGACTAATAAATTAAGATCTTGAAATTAAGATATGAACTCCATCTTGTGAGAAAAGACAAAGACTTTCCAGGAGTGTCCAAATTTATAACCTTGAAATAAAGATATGAACTCAATCTTGTGAACAAAGCCTAATACATTCGACGAGGGGTGGGTTGGAATCGACAAATCGTCAATGCAAGTGTACTTGCATTGATCCTTTCGTGTCCAAACTTGATCAATGCTCATATTTTTCATTTAGTTATGCACAGCGACCGGAGCTTAAGCGTGAAAACCCTCTGCCTCGTTCTAATAAACGAGTTTCAAGGGCAAATAAATAAAAAATAAAACCTTTAAATTGAGTAGCATATTTTTCAAACAATGTGTCAATTCTCTTTGCATTGATTGACGACCAAATTAAGGCCTGATCCATCACTGTTGATTTATTGTCATCGACAGCACCTTTCTTTTCTCCCCTGACCATACGAGCACGTGTGCAAAAAAGGGAGCTGTTTGACATGAAAATATTTGCAGTCGAGTTAATAAGCCCTGGCTGTGAAAAATGCCAAGCAAATACTATACTCTTAATTCCAGTTAAGCCTATTATTCGGCCATCTTTTTAAATTCTAAGTATTCATATAAAGAAGACCAGAATTACATATCTCCCAAAAGATTAACCCGATTCCAAATGCACTGGCGAATTTCTCCGCCTGCCTCCGTAATTGCAATCAATGTGGGCAACAAAATATTTGATGATACCAGGTAATTAAGTGTTGGCAGTATCCACGAAATATTATCTGTCTAATGTAATGTCTAATCTACTGAAACAACCGGCAAAATACTAATCGAAGACGAAATATTACCGGAAAGATTTAAGATAGCTAGAGACAGGTGCAGTGCAGAATATTGAATATAGTGTGGGAATTCTTTTTATACCTGCCTCATGTTTGAAATGAAATGATGAAATTTTATTGCATTTTATTTATTGAACTAATTCTAGTTATCGAACTGCTCTGATATAACTTCAGATAGATCAGAAAACGCTAGTTCCAGGAGCTTATTTCTCTATTTTCTGCAACGGCAGCTAAGAATTGAAATAAAGTTGGCTATTATTCAAACTCAAAATATTCTTCAAAGAAACACGTAGGATTTAGTAGTACAAGAGTAATAGAAACTGTCAATATTCGGGAAAATATCCCCCTGTAAACTTTCGAAATATATTTAATTCAAATCAAATATAAGGCTTATAATGGACAGAATAAAGATGGATGCGACAAATTTTTGAGTGTGTATTCATAATACATCAAGTCAGGCTACATTAAGCACAGCTAAGTCTTAAAAAATAAATTGCTACGGTCTGTAGCACAAGTCATAAGCAATTACCGTTCACTATCGCAATTGATTCAAGTCACGGATGCATTACGAGTAATACCTGCAATGAAATTTAACTTTTTAAAGTTATTAAATACAGCAAAATGATATTGATCGCGTGTGATTTTGATTTTTTATTTTATATTGCATACATTTATCTATATCTATAAAGTGATGGAAAAGTTTATTTCAGAAGAGTCGAAGCTCGCTCTACCTCCGTGCTTGCTTTTTCTGGACGATTCACGAAATTTTTCGGTACACAAGGACGATAAAATCCCTTCAACTGAAGACTCGTCCAAGCAATTGTTTTCGGAAATGATACTAAATCACAAGTCATTCCCGTAAATCACGCACATAATGAAAGACATGCATCATATGGATACCATTTAATAGCCTTGATGTAAACAAAAAAAACAAGTGAAAACATTTTTACTTTGTGAGTTTCAGCCCCTTACGTTGCCGCCGATATTTAAATAGTCTCTCAGGATGTCCACCGTCATTCTTAAGAGAAAGGAAAAATGAAGAAGAGCCATTAGGAACTTGTTATTTTACTGACTCGAACTTCATTGCATCAAGTCATTTTCAAAAGAGTAATTCGAGGTTATTCCAGGAAAATACGAGTACTTTGTTAAGTCGAAACTGGATTCGTTAAACAAAACGATTTTGAGGACCAGCAACTCAAATTTTTACTGTCTCCAACACCCAGATGAACGAAGGAGTGATGATTAAAAGCAGCAAGTTTACCACTTATATTTAGGCATCCATCCTAACTGACTTGAGAATGGACGCGTGCTTTCAGAAGGAGGTATACATTTCTAGTCACTTAAAAATTCTATCTCTTTTCAATTCCTTTTCGATAGGTAATCAATTATTCTGTAAAGAAAATCAAACTTTTCTTGGTCTGAAGTACGCTAAAGTGTCAAACTGTTTCAACAGGAACAAATTCATAAGTATTCTCAGAACAAAACATGTATTGACGCATGGCTTTCATGCATCAAAGGGTTATTTCTTTACTCTTCGCCTTCCCCGGTATTCATTTTACAGAATGGCGTCGCCGCTACTTTTTTGAGATGATCATCAGTTGCTACAACAATAATCAATAGGGATTTCAAATTTTAATCGAAAATTTCTAAAACCGTTTAGTCAACCGTAGAAAACGGATAGAAAATGAAGGCGAGTAGCCACGGCAAAGGGAGTAAAGCAAAACCCCTGACTAAAATATGTTTTAATTTATCACCGACCTCAAATACATTACATTAATCAGTGAATATTTCACCGGAATGGTTTGGGGATTTTTTCAGTTTTAGACAAAGCATCGATTCCCTCGTTTACTCCGAATGCTGTTCAAGGGCGCGAGCGTTCCTATGTATCCAAGATCGCTGCGATTTTCAGAATGAAGAGTTATGGGTTGTATTCTAGTGACAAACAAAATCAGTCAATCCGATCATTAATGAGTCAACAGTTGTCCGCAAATAATTTCAAGGGCTACCAAATTGAGTTTTCCCCTTGAGCATAATTTTTAGGTTTTTAGATATTACTTACGGGTCCTTTGCGGTGAGATAGCATTGGAAATTGATGACATTAATTTCTAAATCCAACAGGTAACTCTAAAATAAATCCATAGATAACTCTATCAGATATTCCGAACAAGTAATAACGTAGAGGAGCATTAGGAAATAAATTCTGTCTCAGGAGTCCTAGCTGATTCACATCTGGCGTTTGTTTTTTCCGAAAAGCCTGCGTTAATGAGAATCGTTTCCACAGAAAACTAAATTTCCTAGAGGAGAAAAATTTTGATGCCAAAAGAGTATAGCTAAGCCATCTGCAATCCCAACCTAATAATTGGGTTCGTTTAGAATATTTAAGGGAACGAAATATTACAGGAATGGTATCTTAGCTTTCTTTATACTATCATTGACTTGTTTAAGGTAGGAAAATATTTAATAAAACATGTTTCAATAAACATACGTAATAAAGAGGGCCTTGATGACGTCCAACGTCGAAACCTAGGTCGTATTTTAATCAAAGTTCCTGTGGAATTATCAAGTTACTTCATTTTTTTCATTTAAATTTAATATATAGTGCCAATTACCGTGGTTTTACCCCAAACAGCAGACGAATCTCCAGGTGAAAATACTGCGTGAAACTTGTGTTAACTTCCGCGACTCCTATCTGGGAAAATCCAACTGTAAATAAGCAAATCTGATGATGACATCCAGTATAATACGAAAATCAACCCCTGAAATGTTTGATAGGACTCTTAAGGCGCAGCAATTGTAAAGGTAACGTAGATATTCATATACACCTACAAATATTTTTTTCAGTTATAATGAAAAGTCTTTGTTAACCAAATTTGCAAATAAAATTAATATTAAACAACCTATGAACACCATAAATAATAATAAACAAACCATAACATCAACCTGAAGATCGGTTTGGTCGGCAATGGGAGAGTTCACCCGGTACTAAGCCCGACGGCGTGTGAGATTCGCACATCAGGGTAGGGGGGCCAGTTCCTTTCCCTGTGCCGGTTATGGTTTCCGAGGGAGATCCGGGACCCGAAAAATCACATAGCTCGGGTTGAACTGAAGGTGCTCAGAGAGACGTGCCCGGGAATCGAATCCGCACCCGCCGGTCAGTAGTCTTGAGCTTAATATTATTATTGGGAAATTTAACTCTAAAATTAAATGTAAGAAATGCGCTATTTAATATGTTCACCCTTTACCATGAAGTGAAACAAATTTCGGCCTTTGTTTCCTGAGTCCTAAGGATGAAGACCTTGGGTACTACAAGGTTGGGGAGGTTGAAAAGTAAGTAATTCATCATTAGAAATTAAATAAACTCGGTGTGTGAAATATAAGCCTGATTACATCAATTTTTCATTTAAGTTGAGTAGATAAATAAATACTTTCATATTATAGCTGAACGTAAAATTTCAGCATGAGCTGTGCAAACGGACAGCATTACAACACGTTTATGTACATAATATAATAATTAGTCATTATTTCTAGATAAGTGTTCATTCGGATGTTTTTGCGGTGTGGATTCTATGGGTTTCACGGGTTTCCACCGCATATGTTGACTTGAATAGACTTCAGTCCACCAGAATTTCACCTGGTGTCTTCAGGTCGAAGGGTTCTCAACATTATTGTCTAATATGAGCATTTTCATACAATGATAAGTTTTCCCTTTTCCTAGAGAAGTGGAAATGGAATTATGGTCCAATGTATACTATGGCATTGAGTGAAACCCTTTATAGGACGGATTCACTCCTGCGGGCCAAAGGTTGGAGACCCCTTGTCGTGCGGTATACTTGCACACGCGAGACTTTTTTGAAGCGCGGAAGTTTTGACGCGGAATGTGGTAACTGGCGATGGCCGCTCGATCACGCGCCCCGGGCGATACTTAGTCGCTCAGTCGCAATCACAACAAAACGGATCCCAGGGAGTTAGCCTGTTTACATTGCCTCCATTTGGCCGGTTATACGCCTTGAGACGTCTTTGTCACCACTAGTAAGAAGAAATGAAGTACTTTTGCCAAGTACTATGTGCTAATCAGACGAGATTATTTAGTTTAGCTTCGAATAAATAGGTGCAAATCGTTACGCTTTCGTCTTGAATTAAAAGGTGAAAACTGTTGCAATTAAAGCAATTAAATGTTCGGCTTCCAACGGGGCTTCACGGATGGACCTCAGGTCTGCAATTAAGTCTTAATCATACTCGATTACTGCTCCACAAAAACTCCTCGCTCTTTAATTTATTCTCTCGCTCGTCTCTTCGAATCCGAACTTGGGTAATTGTGGCTTTTTCTTCGAAGGAAGTTAATGTATCTTTCCCAAATGCTGAAGGTCTCTCCTCGACTTGATTTGGGTGCTTAACCTATAGAATGCCAGCTGTGGAAAGATTCGCTTGAAATATATTAAAATAAAATCATAAGCTTTCCTTTTTAATGTTGACTTATTGTGATGCGTGTTAGCTCTTTACCGTTGGCTCCCACCGCATGGCCACCGGATATTTTTATCGTAGACGTAGAGATTTCAACAGCCCCAGATCCTTTCCAAATATTGGTCGATACAAGTCTCGCGAAGCGAGTGCGTTTCTCATCTGAAAGCTGTGACTGCTGACTGGTTGGGGGATTGCCGAGGAAATAAGTCCGCCCGGATGATTTAATTTTCAATCAATTACCGCAGAGCGATCTTAGAGTGGCGTAAATGTTAAATTACCGTTATTCTCATTTGTCTCGTTTAAGGCAAATTAAAGGGATGAATGATGATGGTTGTCGAAAATAGTTCTCCATTTACAACAATTTTCCAGTTTTATGCGTGCGAGTTTTCAAGATATTGTGGCCTGCAAGGTTACTGGCAAATGGCAGGGGAATAACACAGGCGTCCGCTGCGAGTGCTGTGGAACTATACAATAAATCTTTAAAAAATAAAGAAATGAAGACAGCCGAGTACAGCAATATAAAAAATAATAAGGTTACATGTACCAATAGTTCAATATGTTTTTTGTTGAAATGAGATTAAATGTACGATATTCATTTATTGTACAAGACACTGCCTAATTCTGGCATCATGCCAAATTAAGAGAAGCACACGCGAATTTGAAATAGTATTCGCGCAATCAGGAATTGCAGCATAATTGGGCATTTATCATACACGGTATGGCCACTTTATAATGAGCCATCTCTTTCATTTAACTATTCCGTCTCTTCTACTCTTCACTCTCATTCATTTATTGAATTTGGTATTTTATCTGTCTCTCAAAAGTATCAAGAATTGGAAGGTTCAAAATCTTCCTTGAATTGGTGATTTTTCATTCAAAGTCAAGTCAAATACACCCCACAGTTTCAGACGTACAGTGGCGGAAATCCTTCATGATGAAAGAAAACACTGTGCCTTTCCACTTAGATGTTTTTATTGCCAGTAATAAAATTAAAAAAAAGGAATATTTACTTAAATTATTACTAGTGATGACATTTTATTACTGGTATAAAAAATCTATGTGGAAAAGCAAAGTGTCTTCTCTCATCATAGTAATAAAAAAGTTATCGACATTTTTGTTGGTTTCATCAGTGATGGTAGAGAACACCCAATACTAAGATTAATAATATTTGGAATTCTCACATCAGGGTAGGAGGTCCAGTTCCTTTCATTTTTTCTACATGTAGTTTCCCAGAAAGATATGGTACCCGAAAAATTGTACAGCTTGGGTGAAGCTGAGGATGCCCATAGGCGTCCCCGGGAATCGAACCTGGACGTGTACACAAAATCATTCTACGAGGGTAGTTTAAAAGGTCCTCGCAATCAACTCCAGACGTCATCGCTACCGTAACGAGTTTCCCGCGTAGTAATAGGTAATATTTTATGAGTAAACACTGAACGCGTCAGTGCTCTGGAAAGAGATCTGTTGTTTTC
Source organism: Hetaerina americana (assembly GCF_022747635.1). Lineage (NCBI taxonomy): Eukaryota > Metazoa > Arthropoda > Insecta > Odonata > Calopterygidae > Hetaerina > Hetaerina americana. Next base: position 73,445 of record NW_027286293.1, read on the forward strand.
CCGTGGAGTGATTTGTGAAGATGGAAAAAATTAAGATTTGAGCCGTGAATAAAAGCTTCGTAAAGAAAGATATGAAAGCAAAGGAAAGTCAAGCCGCCTTAGAACACGCTGGAGGACTCGGCTCCTTCGTTTTCAACTGTTGCCGAGTGGACAAATGAGTTTGAGTTTGTTCGGGACAGCTTAGATGATGATCCGGGTAGTGGCCGGCCAAAATGTTCCCCTACCCCATAGATTATTGCCCAATTGCATAAAATGGTCATTTTCTGCACTGGTTTGTGACCATAGGTAAACATTGGGTCCACCACTATTCCCCAGAGACAAAAGAGCAATCAAAGCAATGGAAACATGTTGATTCACGACCACCAAAGAGAGCAAAAGCAATGCTGTCGGCTGGAAAGGTGACGACTTCAGTTTTCTGGGATGCGAAAGGGATACTGCTCATTGGTTATCTTCCCACTGGTCGAACAATTACTGGAAAATACTGCACTAACCTCCTAGACAGCACATAATACTCGAGAAAAGGCCAGATTTGGCATGGAAAAAAGTCATCTTTCATCAAGACAATGCACGCCCTCACACAAGTGTGGTTCCTATGGCATTAATACGTGCACTAAGATACGAAAACGCCTTATTCGTTTGATTTGCCTCCATAAAATTCCCATCTCTTCCCCCAACTTAAAAGTTTCCTCGATGGACGGAGATGCTCTTCAAACAAAGAACTAACGGTCGAAGTAGACGGGTATTTTGCAGGGCTGAAGGGATCTATTTTCCGAGATGGGATTGGATTGACATTGGAACATCGCTGAACCAAGTGCATTAGTGTACACGGAAAATATAATAAATAATATTTCACTAATTTGTCGTTTATTTCGATTCCGAGAACTTTTAAAATTACCCTCGTATTCTAGTTAAAACATCTTAATACTATTACCTACAGTAAATCGGAAAAAGTTAAATGTGTTACTTCAAATTATTATAATAAATCTGTACAATAAATACGCGAACTGGTGCAATCTGGCGGACATGACGTCGCCCACTAGCGGCGCTAGTTGCCTGAGTCGTCTACTTGGCGGATCGTCGAGCTGTGCGCATGGTACCAGTGAATTTAGTTTCTGCCGTCCTTGTTTTTACCGTTTGTCGAAAATGGAAAATGAAGAAATCACGGAGCAACGAATCAACAACAAGTTTTCTGGTGAAGTGTGGTCAAGTTTATTGAGAAATAACTGAAATATTGACAGCTGTTTACGGTGATAATGCTCTGAAGGAAACATCTGTTTTCAAGTGGATTAAATCAAACCAAAAAATCAAGAAATAGCCGATCGAAAATCAAAGTCATGCTGTGGTTTTCTTGGATGTCGATGGTGTTGTTCATCATGAATTTGCTTCCTGAAGGACAATCAGTAAATGCTGAGTTCTACCTTACAGTTCGCAAGCGCTGGAGAGATCGCGTGCGTCGTGTGCGACCATATTTGACTCAAGGCGATGGATGACTTCATCATGACAATGCATCTGCACATTCAGCATTGATTGTTCGCCATTTTCAGGTAAAAAATTCAATCGCCGTCTTTTATTCCCTCCTTATTCGCCCCCTGCGACTTTTTCCCATTCCCAAAAGGCAAAAATGTAATGAGGGGACATCACTGGGAAGATGTGGACACAACAAAGCAAGAAACGACGAGAAAACTAAAAAGCCTAACTGCCGAGGTCTTCAAAGGGTGCTTTAAACAGTGAAAATGAAGATGGAATAAGTGCATAGCAGAGAATAGAGAGGTGATCGCGATTGGTGCGGTGGCTATTGTACTGGCTTCCCACCCAGGGGGCTGGGGTTTAAATCCCGGCGGTGTTGACTATTTTTCAGAGGTATCTCGATCCCTACTTGAGGTGTGGAGAGCACTTTGAGTGAGTACGCCGTCCGTCGGATGGGCCGTTAAGCTGCGGACCCCTTGGCGCCTTTCGTAAAGAGTAGGCTAATTCCGACGCCGGGTTTCTCTCCACCCTTCATCCTTTCCTGTCCATCCCCCATAGTGTAAATGACCTCAGAAGTCGGTCGCCTCCCCTAAATACTACCACTACTACTATGAATAGAGAGTACTTCGAAAGGGACAAAATCGATGAAAACTAAACTTTGCAAAATAAAGTTTTAATGACCTCGGTTCGCGTATTTATTGGACATACCTCGTGCCTGGTAGGAGGAAACGGGGTGCAGAAAATCGCGACATGGAAAATTGTAATTTCTTCATTATATAGACTTGTCATTAAAGCAAATTCAAAAAATAATTTTTGAGCAAGGGATTTTCGAGTTTCAAAGTAAGCTCTTAAGTATTACTTTCCTCTTTCAATTGCCAGACGTTAACTTATGTCCTCTTTGGATATTTTGGAAGTGCATCCGGAAATTATCTAGCGTTAAAACAGTTAAATGATACAGTTGATTTTAGTGGAAAGTTAGTGATAAGTTCGATGATAAAATCCATTTCTGCACAGCATTCAGCTCATTTATCAAGAGACTCAACAATGAAGGAGATGTCGGAACACGAGGCAGACTCAAGGGAGAGTCTTCCAAAGTTAATTTTGCTATTTAGAAAAACTTAAATTATTGTTATGCATCGGTTAATTTTGTCATTTGCCGACGAAAGGAAAACTTACTTAAAACGCCGATATCAATAGAAAAAATAAAATTCCTGAGAATAACACGAAGTGAAATATTTACTCCATTAGACCGCGATTAAATTAATTTAAAAAAATTAATTCTTTCATAACATATCCCATCAATATCGTACAATGGGCATTTTAATCTTGTCGCTTCTCCGCAGCAACTTAATGCTACCAAGATAACATTTTGACAAGTTGGATCCAGACAGAGCTTTGGGATTTGGGATTGGGTAGGAAGATGATAGTTGGCTGCTTCTTAAAAAAATGCCTTCCGTGGTATTAAGTTTGATTGACATCTCATTCGAAACCCTTGACTGGCTCACTACCTCATGCGAAGTACCAAAAGCATGAAGAGTTTGAAAGTTTTACGTTTTAATATCGTGTGATACTCTAGAGAATCACATACTACTGCTTGAACTACTCACTGGAGCAATCTAAAACTTCAGCATTAAACCACATAACCATAAAGCACTTGAGCGTGGCGTTTACGCAACGTGGCGTTCACGTTGGCGTGAGCGCAAGATGCTTGGGGTAGCACAATCGCATCCAAATGCCGACGCAAATCAAACACCAAGAGCCTTGCGGCGGAGGCCCTCGTCTGCACGCTGCCCGGGGGGGGGAGAAGGGGGGGGGGCGAAGTGAGGGGAGGAGTCTCGTAACCATGGATGATAAAAACTTTGATTTTTCGCCGTCGCAGTTGAGCCTCTCGCGCTCGTGATCGCATTCCATCCACCTTGGGATGGCGATGGCGAGAATTGGAACGAGGGGCGCCACCGGGGGCAGGGAACCGGAATTGGCGGAGGCTGGCAGTGGGGCGCAGGGGAGAAGGAGGAGTGGTGCCGAGGGCGGGCCGGACGACGCCGGGGGCCGATCACCCCGGACGCGCATATACTCGGAAGAACCGTCACACTCGATACATTATTCATCGATTTTTGGAGCCCCATAAGCGCTTTCAGGATCCGCGGGGGGTTAGTTGAGGAAGAGAAGGGAGTGTGCGGGGGGGAGTTGGCGGGGAGGGGGGAAGGCGGGCGAGGTACGGGGATTTGGGCCGCGGTGTAGAGTGGCTGGAGATGTGCACTGGCGTGGTGGGTGCTTAGTTTCTCGAGAGCTGTTCGCTGAAGGGTTGGGCTCGAGACGGGGACTACACGCAGGGGCTCACATAAAATTATCCTTTATTTTTTATTGGGAATCCTCAACCGGTGTGTTTTTTTGGGGGGTTATTTAAGTGCACTATGAGGTTTTTAAGATTTTTTTACTTTTCGTTGGTGTTTTAACCTCATTGATTTATTTCTGGCTAAATCTTATGTGAAGGGCGGCGTTGTAGCCCAATGGAACGTTTCGCTCCTGACTAGGTGTCCCGAGTTCATATCTGGGCTGAGCCAGCGGATGAAGTGGTACATTTTGTAAGAGAGCATTATGGCTAGAGAAATTAGCTGTTGACACAAGTGTCCCGGGACACTTGTGAAATTTCAACATTGTACGATACCCAGAGCCTCGGCTTTACCCATGATATATGTATGCTTAGTTCTACGTCTTCCTGGGAAACAACAGCATTGAACATTGAAAAGAACTGACCACTCTACCATGATTGTGGATTAATCATTCTCACCGTACAGCTTAGTGGGAGGTCGGAGCTATTTAAGCGAACATTCGGGTTTATTATCATTTGCATCTCATTGATTGACATAAAATGCTTCACAATGCCTAGGTACCGGTATCTCAGTACCAGTACCTAGGCATTAATCCGAGGTACCGCTACCTAGAGCAAGAACGGTAGGTAGTTATTCGTATCTAGGTATCGCAAATTATAGTGACAATGATGACAATAAATTGTTTGGATATTATCAAATAGTCATTCTCCTTATCCACAACAATAGAAGAGTACCTACAATTAGAGTTAGTGTTTGCTATGCATACGAACACCAATTACATTACAACAGCCTACCCCCGAAAAGTTCATTTTAATTAGGCGGCTAATGCTCATAGTCATTCTTTGTCCAAACTGATTTTTACACTAAATGTAGCAATTTAAAGGTGACTACTCATAAGTTTTGTGAGAAAATCACTATATACGCACATAAGATCTTAGATGAGCATTTCAAATTCGAATTCACGAATAATTTAGAGAAAATTACTCTCAACACACGAAAACAACAAGCTTAATTAACATCAGTTTCCTCTTAGCTCACTCAGTGGTACTGATTATAATAATACAATGTTACTTTTATCAGGAGCTAATTGATTTTCAATGCATTGATACATCTTGTGTAAATCGTGGCTGTCTATGAATCCGTCTCTACAAGGCAAAATAATGTCTTGAAATTAGTATTTTGGAATTTTTCAATGCCACATTGGTTTATCAACGTGTAGAAATAAGATAAGTAGAAAGTGAACCAACAAAAATGGAGGAAAGGGAAAAAATAAATGCAGGGGATGCATAAGTTTACGATATTTGGGCAAATATCTTAGATATTGAAATAGCGAATAATAATTGAGCGTACGACATTGATGAGGATAATTAGATCCAGACAAACTTCATTGCGAGATAGAAAGAGTATTTAGAAAACTGAAATCCAATAACGCCTTGGGGACGGAAAATTCCCGTGCAACTACCACAGAGTTTTGAAATTCATGCAAGGAAGAATTTATGGGACCTAAGTTGAAGCCTTTATAAGAGAGGAATTTAGCCAGAAGGCTTCGTCGGAGTGATGCTAGTTCTCAACCCAAAAAAAGGGCTAGGCAGACGTGTGCGGGGAATAGAGATTAATAAGTTTGATTTCGCACAAATATCAACATATACGTACGTATATACATATATATATATATATATATATATATATATATATATATATATGTATATATATATATATATACCTGTATATAACGATTGTACGAGAAAACTCACACGAGCGGCACAATAATGGGCTGACACAATATAACACAAAAAGAATAGAATAGCAGCATTTAAAAGGACACTCACTTGGTAAGTTGTTCGAGCTTTCGGCCCTCTCAGAGGCCTTCTTCAAGTGTGTCAGCCCATTAGATATATATATACATACGAGGGTCATCCGGAAAGTAGTACCCGTTCGTGCCGCATGAAGTGCTGACGACGCGAGTAGCCGCTGGACGAGGTCAGATAGCTTCAGTGGCTTGTCTGCCTTCTCTGAGCCAAGTTGCGTGACGCTAGCATTGCCTGTGTTGTTTCTGTGATTGTTTACAATGTTTAAAAAAATTGAGAACGCCGCCAGTTGTGAAGTGAGGGCAGTGATTAAATTCCTCAATGCAAGAAACGTTCGCCCATGTGATATTCATCGCCAATTAAAGGAGGTGTATGGAGACAATGTAATGGACGAGTCGTCTGTTCGGCGGTGGTGTCGCAACTTCAACATGGGGAGGGGGAACACACACGACGATGAGCGTTCGGGGAGACCGTCTGTCATTACAGACCAACTGGTGAGCTCAGTTGACGAATTCGTGAGGAACGATCGGCGCGTCACAATTGATGACATCTGTGAGCATTTTCCCAATGTTTCTCGAACAATTGTTCATGAAATTGTTAAACACCATCTGCATTATGCAAAAATTTGTGCAAGATGGGTCCCTCGCGTATCTCAATGAGCTGGCGGCGAAGGACTATGCAGCAGGAATACAGAAACTTGTCACACGTTATGACAAATGCCTTAATTTGCTTGGAGATTATGTTGAGAAGTAGTTTAAAGTATCCTCTTTCAAATAAAATTTTTTATGTTTGTTAATATTTACTTTTGTGTCTTTATTTCACGAACGGGTACTACTTTCCGGATGACCCTCGTATATATATATGTATATATATATATATATCACTCTCATAGACTACAACCTTGACGTGGTGCGTGGTGGAAGGGCTTGCGCGTTCCGATGACCCCAAGATCTGTGCTGACGGGAGTAATAATAATTACTCCTGGTAGGGTCACCCATGCCAGACAGATCGAAGGTTAGAAGCTAGACGAAAGGTAGTCCACGCAGCGTCTGTTCCTCAGTGAGGCGGCTGTAATGGCGTCTGACCATAGAGGGGCAGCCAGTAAGTGATGGTGTCACGTTAAAAACACTATTGAGGAAGGCAACGGGAAACCACCTCAATTATCATCCCCAAGATAAATATGATGGTCACTAAAGATATTTTGATTCCTGGCAACTACGGGGCTCGGCCCAATCGGCCGTGTGTCGTGCCCGGCAGCGGGGGAGGTAAGGCTTCCACGGTCGTCATCCCACGAAACCCTTGCAAGGGAAAACCGGCAGCAGCAGGACAGAAGACGCAGGAGAAGACGACCAAATTAGTTAGAATAGGAACGTGGAACGTTAGGACAATGATGAGGACAGGTAAACTGGAGAATGTTAAGCGAGAGATGGAAAGGGAAAATATAGATATTTTAGGTCTTTGCGAGGTGAGATGGAAGAATAGCGGGGATTACTGGAGTGATAATTATAGAATAATATACAGCGGCGGGGACGAGAGCCAACGAGGGGTTGCCATAGTATTAAATGAAGAGGTAGGAAGAAGCGTAGTCAACATAGAACAGGTAATGGACGGATTATTACTAGTAGAGATAAAAGCAGAACCGACGCACTTGGTTATTATTCAGGTATACATGCCGCCGAGCAACCATACAGAGGAAGAGGTCGATAGGATATACGATCAATTAGAGGACATAATCGCGCATGTTCCTGAAGGGAAACATTTGATATTGATGGGGGATTGGAATGCGACGGTAAGCGAAGGAAGAGACGGTTAGAGGTGGGGGACTACGGTTTAGGCACGAGGAATGACCGCGGGGAGAAAGGAGTTGAGTTCTGCAGGAGACAGGGGTTAGTCATTACCAACACTTGGTTTAGACACCACAAAAGACGCAGGTATGCATGGAAAATGCCAGGTAAATCAGAGAGATATCAGCTAGATTATATTTTGGTTGGACACAGGTTTAGGAATAGTGTGATACATTCGCACAGCTTCCCGGAAGCGGATGCGGACTTAGACCACAATTTAGTTGCTATAAAATGTAGCGACCGTTTCAAAAAGATAAGGCAGGGGTGGCGGGTTGGAAAATGGAGCGCAGAAGCACTAAATGGATTTAAAAGGAAGAAGTACCAATAGGCTGTAGAGGAAATTATGGAGGATGGTAAAGGGCTAAATACTATCGAAAGAAAATGGGACTGTATCAAGAAAGGGTTATCTAAAGCCGCAAAAGACACTATTGGTACCGTTAACGCTAAAATGACTAGGAAACCATGGATCACGGATGAAATGATAACAAAGATGGATGAGAGGAGAAAAAGGAAGAATGTAAACACCAAGTTAGGCAAAATGAAGTACAAAGAGTTAAATAATAAATTAAGGTGGACAACTAATAAAGCAAAAGAATTATGGTGGAAAACGCAGTGACAGGATATGGAAAGTCTGTAGAGGAAGGGTGAAATCGGTGCGCTGTACAGCAAAGTTAAATCGTTATCGGGAAGTAAGAAAGGCAGAGCTATGCTAACAGTTAGAGATAAAGCGGGTAAGGTAATAGTTGACGGAGGAAAGATCCAAGAGAGATGGAAAGAGTATATAGAAGAACTGTATAGTAAAGAACTTAGACCCACACAGTTAGACATAGAAAAGGAACGTGACGTAGAGAAAGATAGCTCAGGTCCAGGCATACTCGACGATGAGATAGAGATGGCATTAAGGGAGATGAAGCTAAATAAGGCCAAGAGGGTGGATAAAACTCCTGCGGAACTACTGAAATGTCTAGGCAAATGTGGGAGGAAGAGGCTATATGGGCTGATTCGTAGTATCTATGAGGAAGAAATCTGGCTGGAAGACTTTGTGAGATCAGTGTTAGTTCCTATTCCGAAAAAGGTAGAGGCTATATCATTAGAGGACTACAGGACAATAAGTTTTATATCCCACGCAGCTAGCGTTGTTCTAAGGATCATAAACAAAAGGATAGAGAGTAGGGCAAATGATTACTTAGGGGATGACCAGTTTGGGTTCAGGAAGGGGAGAGGCATGCGTGATGCCATTGCAGTAATGCGATTATTAATCGAGAGAATATAGAATACAACCAGGACGTATTTGCCTGTTTCCTTGATTACGAAAAAGCTCTTGATAGAATGCATTGAGAAAAACTATAGGAATATCTGTAGATTGGAGGGACAGAAGGCTAATTCGCAACTTGTTCATGTCTCAGACTGCTCAGTTGCGAGTTGGGAACGGGGAGTCCGAATGGGAAGTGTAGGGAAGAGGAGTAAGGCAGGATTGCCCATTATCACCGCTGCCGTTCAACCTGTATGTAGAGATAATGTTTAAAGAAGCATGGGAAAAACTGGAGGTAGGAATGAAAGTGGGCGGGGAATTCGTAAATCAGTTAGGTTTGCTGATGACCAAGCTTTAGTATGTCAGTCAGCGAAGGGGTTTGCAAGCATTGCTGAGTGAATTGGAAACTCAGTGCGACTGGTATAGGATCAAAATCAATATTAATAAAACAAAGGTAATGCGATTTTCTAGAAAGAAAAAGGCTAAGCTAAACTTTAAAATAGGAGGGCAAAACTAGAGCAGGTAGAACAGTTTACGTATCTCGGAAGTGTTTTGGACCAACACGGTCAAAGTAGTAAGGACGTAAGGAGAGAATTGCGCTAGGCAAAGAGGCTTTCACGAGGAGGAGGGAGTTGATGACCGGGACGTTGAGTAAGGACATTAAGAAAAGACTCGTAAAAACTTTGATATGGAGCGAAGCGATGTACGGCGCGGAAACGTGGTCATTGAAGCAGGAGGATAGACGTAGATTTGAGGCTTTTGAAATGTGGGTGTGGAGAAGAATGGAGAAGGTGAAATGGACAGAGAAGAAAACAAATGAGGAAGTACTAGGTATGGTGGGCGAAGAGAGGGGTTTGTTGGGAGAAATCCTATGGAGGCAGGAAACGTGGATGAAGGGGGTATTGACCGGCAATGGGATGTTAAAGACTGTGATAGAGGGGAGAATGTTAGGCAAACGAGAAAAGGGAAGGAACCGAATAGGGATGTTGGACGGGATGAAGGGAGGAAGGAAGTACTCATAAATGAAGAGGGACTGATTTAGAGTAGGATGCTGGATTTTGTGTTTTGTTAGGAGCCACAAAACATTTCTGTAGCAGCTGTGTCCATCCAAAAACCTACCTTAACCGGTAGATTACCTAGTAATAATAATATAGGAGACCTTCGGGCTAATTACTGTGTTTATGGTTTGTTTTATATATAAACATAAACACAGTAATCAACCTGATGCTAACCCAGTACTAAGCCCGACGGCGTGTGAAATTAACACATCAGGGTGCCCTGGGAAACATGCCCTATTTTCAAAACCAAAATCCCATCCCTCTCCCACCCGCTCTTTAACTTTAATTTGTGCGGTTGAATAGAAATAAATGTTAACCGCTCCTCTGTGGCCCATACCTTCACCGAGCCCTACTAATAACGTTTCCATTAATTGGTCGTGAAGGAAGCGTTTCTTTGAATGTGTGGCCATTTTTCACCCGTTTCACCCGCGGTTACTTCATGCTGCAATTTCTACCTGTCACGGCTGCCACGCGTCTTTCTCTCCCTCAATTATATTTCCTAGCAGACCTTCATCTCACTCTTTATTCCAATTATCATTCTAATTCCGATACACTGTCCAATTTTGAATGAGTCGACGTGGTTAGTGCGCCGGATGACAAGCTCTCCGGGTAACCCTAGGTTTGCTGGTTCAAATACCCCTTCGACATGAATTGTTTATAATCACGTTGTGGATTACTAGTATTTAAGTTTTCAACGAGGTAATACAACCAGCTTCAACCGGTGAAACGTTTTATAAAATCCAATTACCTACTCCTATTCCGTCCATTCTAAATTCCTCCCGTCCTCTGTGAGTTGTTATTTTAGAGTAAGCATGTTGTACTTTATTCTCCATATTTTCCTCTTCAATTGACGACCCCCACGGCCTTATTTAGCTTCATCTCCCTTAATGCCATCTCTATCTCATCGTCGAGTATGCCTGGACCTAAGCTATCTTCCTCTACGCCATATTCTTTTTCAATGCCTAACTGTGTGGGTCTAAGTTCTTTATTATACAGTTCTTCTATATATTCCTTCCGTTTCTCCTGGACCTTTTCTGGGTCAACTATTATCTTACCCTGATATATATATATATATATATATATATATATATATATATATATATATATATATATATCCACATTTATTTTAATTGATAGAATTTGAAAAAGGAGAGGAAAAAGAAGCATTAACTTCTCACACTAGTCGCCAGCAGGAGACATTGCAGTTCTCAAACATATCTATATATATACATATCCAGGAGTACAGAAATGTGTCTGGAAATCAATGTGGACTAGCGTGTAGAAAAAACTAATTGAAACTATTTTCAATAACGAACGAAAAGAGATGACGAAAATAGTATCTGGGACTCTGTTCTGGAAACGGCTAGTCGAATGAGGAGTCCTCTACAAGTCGTGAGCATATTTTTGCTGGCCTTTTCCTTGTAAACATGTAATGTTTCACATTGGATGAACTTCTTACATATTGATGGGTAGGGTGTTCCATGAGATAAATGAAAAAAATTCAATCGACTATATTGTTTGTAAAGCAACCTTGGATGCCATCCACAGGTGCTCTTTTTTATTCGAAATTTATTGGAAAATAAACGTAATTACGAGCTAGGTAGGTTTAAGTACACAATCGCTGCAGCTTCAAAGTGGAACACCGTCTGTTGAGGTAAGACTGGGGGGGATTCGCAAATTCCCTAAACTTACATTGTCTTCTGTAGTGGTTAGTGAACCCATCTTGAGTTGGTCAACTCAAGATGGGTTGACTATAGCTCTGTATTTTTTCCGTCAACTCTCAGGTACCCTGTTAGGTCTCCAATTTATAATCCTTCATCGCTTGCTTTACGAAACGCCTTACTATCTTTACGGATAGCTCACGAAAGGAGATTTATCGCGTATTGATCATATCATATTTACTGTCAAGGCTTCCGCGGAGTGCAGCGATTGAAGGTCCAAATCTTCTGGTATTATTTCCGCGTAGGACTATAGACCTGAAGACGCCAACTGCAACTTTGGCAATACTGTCTTCACAGAAAAGAGGCCCACCCGGAAGAAATCGCAGAAGATTTGGATCTTCATATCATATATAATGCAAAATTTTCTGCTCAGATTTAAATGTTGTTAAAAAGTTTTTACCATGCTTTTTTTGGTAAATATGGCTGTAAGGGTGTGATCAATGCGTTCATCTTGTCTTAGTAAATTTCGGCAACACTTGACACATTTCCAGCATGCGGAAGTGCTAGCACCACCCCATTTGCTCATTGGATGACGGTTCGAGGAAAGAAAGGCGGCTCAGTCGTCGACGCCTCCGCGCTCCTCGCCGCGAGAAGATTGGAGCTGAGCAGAGCGCTCAAGCGTAAGGACGCGATGACAGTCGACGACACCTTTCATCGACAACGACACTGCTCCAAGACGACCCACCCCCCGCGCCGGTGCCCCCGGAGTGCTTACAGCCTTGCACAGGTGGCGGGAAGGCGGAGAAGGGAAGTGAGGGAGTAATTTTATCCCAGGGGACACTTGAAACAAATTGGTCGAGAGGGGGCGACAATGGGAAAGGAATCTGAATCACGCTGGAGTTAATGTGATCCCGGAGGGTTGGTTGCTCACGTTAGCTCCCTCCTCCGACGCCGACGAGGCTTCGAGGTGGCGACTTCGTCGGGGTGCCCTCGAGTCTTTTCAAGTGCGAATGAAATAATGTTTCGGTCGCGCCGACGATTCCGATATGCTTCCCTGTCGTATGTCTTCCTTCTCCTCCTTCTGAACCGAAACGTAATCACCCTCCACGGAAATGGATCCGCTGGAGATGGAGGTTCGATCGAAGTGCTTGATGCGCGGCCCAAGACACTTACCACCCACCCGCCCTCCCCCCAACAAAAATCACGAGCCGAAGTCAAAGGATATCGGAGGTGAGCGCGGGTGGGCGGGAGGAGAGGAGAGGAACCGGGAAGGAACGGACTCTTCCGAGTGAAAAATTCAACTTCCCTCTGGAACAACACGAGCAGTTTTCTCTCCAAGGGAGGAGGCGGAGTGCGCGCCCTTTGCCCCCGTGCGCCGCGAGACCAAGACGAGACCTCCCGTGCACGCCTCCCACGCACACACCCCAAGGAGGAAAGGAACCCCCCCCCCCGCCCCCGCTCCCTCCCGCTCCCCTCGTACAACCCCCGTCCTCGACGCCGCCCGGCTCACACCAAACCCTCTCTCCCACCCTCTCGTCTCCCGCGACCCCCCATTCCATCGCTCGGAGACGACAATGGCCCCTTAATATTTCACGACGGCGTGCGGCCGTTCGTGAGGGAGGGGCGCGGGGAGAGGGGTCGAACCCGGGGCCGCCCAGGGGGTAAGGGCGGGAAGCGGGACGCCGAAGGAACTTAAATTGAATAATGCATTCGCGCGGAGGATGATGTTTAACTTAGGTGCGGTGGAAGCTGGCTGCGGTGGTGGAGGAGTCTCAAACCCCCCTCCTCCCCCCCCCCCAAGTCGCTTCAGCCAATGCAGCGTCCCCCTCCCCCGTCACCGCCCACCGCTCCCCTTCCACCGCCCCGCGCAGTCGAGTGGAGCCCCTGAGAAGCCCTTCGGCGGGAGGCCAAAAAAGCCCTGAATAATTGCACAGGCTCCCTTTGCAGCCGTCAGTGATCCAGGGGGGAGCGAGGACCCCCTCGCTCGGTGGGAGCCGGCCCCATTTCGGGGGGTGGGGTGGCGCTCATTTCCCTCCGCTATTCGGTCGTGTGAGAGAGAGCTTCTTCCTTAGGGCTGTGTGCGATATGGCGATAAATCGACACTCGCAGGCCGATTTTTTCCCACACTGATCCGAACGATAGAGATAATGTGGAGGAATCGATATTAAATAGTCGATAATTAGGTATCATAAATATGGCTAACATCAGGTTTATTTTAGGCATAAATTATGTGCGATATTAGGTGTGACATACGTATTACATACGGTACATGAGATATGGGCAATATTGATGATCGGTAGTTAAACGTTGTGGGCGATTTTGGCAAAGCGTTGATTGTGCAGCGAATATTGATCTACTTTCCCGATAATTATTGGCAATAGGTCGTGTTCTCGTTACCTCATTGTTTTATTACGTCGAGGGTCGATATTAGAATGGAGTATCGTGCAAACCCGGTGCTTTCCGTCACTCGTTTGGGGGGGGTTCCCTTCTCTCTTGCCACCTCTGAACCCTCGGCGGGTTTTTTGAGTGGTTCGAGGTGAGCCTTGTCAGAGGTAAGCTGTCGTCCGCGTTGTTTCGGGGAAATGACAAGGTTTCAAGTCGTGGTTTCCAACGAAATTGCCTTCAAATGGCATAGCAATATGCTATGGGGGAAGGGGAAGGGAAATTAGGAAGGAAACGCTAAAAATGCTCATCATGTTCGCATGGAAATTGAATTGCGGGGATAGAATTCCTGGCAAGATGCTTCCCTAATGTATGGGAAAATGCGAGTTTGGCAAGAATGTTATTAGTACGAAAATTCTGATAAAACGAAAGCGACCCGTTCAATCACCTGTACGTCCTGGATTGAAAAAAATCATAAATTTGATGGGTCGACAGAAGAGCAGAATTGAAATGCGACTAATTCAAACCCATTCTCGGAGTAGGCAACTCAAAGAAACCCGGGCTATTGTTTTTTGATGATGGGTAATTATTACTGCTCTCTGCGATTCATCCGCTATTTTGTTTAGCGGTGGTGGTTTTTGATTCCCCAAATTCGTGCACGGAATTCGCATAGTCATATCGCGTAGCAAAATATTTTATTGCTTTGAAGTAGTATGACTATTGCTAAGCACTCTTTAAGCTTTTTTGGCTGTACGGCATTTATGAAATAAAAGAATATGGAAAACTGTCTTCATTTTTGGCGCTGTCCAATTGACCACTAAGTATTGGCGTTTTGATTTGCGAGAAAACTGAAGGGTCTCTTGTGAAACACTAGCAATTTTGTGACCGCTTAGCTAGAGAGTGTTACATAAAAATTGCATAATGCATACAATAATTAAGCGTCGTTGAAATTAAACTTGCTTCGGCGCAAACACGCATTTGAGAGATGAACTCTTTTTATCCAAATATTATTAAAGAAACAGAATGAATGAGTTCATGCTTCTTTTAGGATTGTCGTCTCGTATGACGTTCCAAGTGGGAACAGTTAAGCTCCCTCCCCTGAAAGAGTCTTCAGGTCGAAGTAATTTTCAGGCCCCAAGTTCACAGTCGTTTATTGCCTGATTAATGATCCGTAATCCTGTAGATGGGACGAAATGGCTCAATGGCCGCCCTATCGGGAAAACTTTCACCGTCTTGGTGGGTGAGTCCTAGCTTTACCGGTCATTTTACTAGTTACACGGCATGTAACAAAAAACGTGCCTGTAGTGTAAGTGTTGTTTGCGAGAAGAAGAAAATTAACACTAGGGAGACTGCCTTAAAATAAATCGCGAAAGAAAAAGCCTACAATTAACGAATGATATTATTATAAATTTGAATGCTATTATTGCATTTATTTTTTTAAAGCGACTATTATTATAAATGCTTTTTTCCGAGTCCACTTGTTTTTTTACGAAATATATTCCTCTATTTGCGTTACTGTCGTTTGTTTTAGCTTTTTTCTGAACTTAAGTCGCTATTGTTTTAAAAATATTTTTTATACATAGAGTACCGATTTGACAACCACTTAGTGTCTTCATTTTACACTCCATAAAGCAGCGTTGTTGCCAGTGTACGTGTATATAGGGGGAGCAGTTTGTTGGCTCCGGGCGAAAATGATTGGCTGATCGTCTCAATAATCCTCTTCGGGCGCTCTGATTTGACTGATTGACGGTTATGCGACTCTTTTCCAAGCTGAGGCTAGTTGTTATTTTTCCTCTTTGTTGAAGTTGAGCTTGGTTTAATCATTTTTTTCCGCTCATCTAATGATTCGGAGGCAGTATTGCTTTTATTTCGCTAGTAATTTTATGAATCCGAAGTTCATTTCGCAGATAAGACCCGAATACGCTTTTCTGCGACGAGTGCCATGCACAAATTCGATAGCTCTTTTCGATTCGGTTGCTCTTTGATGTTAATTCGATATGAATGTCACGGCTCGTCCTATTTGCCCGATGTATTGTTTTCCACTCTTCAATGTAATCGCTTGTACTCCTTCACACTTGAGTTCTGGAATACGGTCCTTCGGATTGGTTATCATAAGACCCCCTTTGCACGGGAAAGAAGAGCTTTGAAGATTCTTGAACAACCGCAACAAGCATCTCAAGGTCATTAAATAATTCACCGCGGAAACGGAAGTGAAGTTCCGACAAAAGCCACTTACCGTTTCTGAATCATATGGTGAGTAGAAGATCAGATGGGTCTTTTAGCCACGGTGTTCGCCGCAACGAAACGTATGTGGACCGATGCTTAGACGCATGCTCCCACCGCCATCAAACCCAGGCCTCCTTCATAAGCACGTCAACACATCAAGCTAACACCATTTAAAACGCCAAATCCCTTCATTTATTCCGACAAAATGTCATTCATGCCCGAAGGAGTGTATGAGCTAATACGTACTTATGCTAGTGTGGAGGCTAATGAACTGAATGAACAGGACGCACCGTGAAATACGTAGTGAAAGAATATCGGAGGGTCTCCGAAAACAAACCTTTTCGACATTCAACCGTCACCGAGCATACGTATTTGGTGCCTGGCCTCCAAATTAATTTCGGAGAAACAATATTACTTACTGGAAAGATGTAATACTACAACAAATCGTCAGGGAAACGCCAGAAATAGCCAGTAAAGCACAACTTTAACACGGTAAACGTATACTAATAGGTCACAGCCTGTAAAACGGTGATAGAATCTTCAGCCAATAAAGGTGGCCGTCAAAGACCAGAGCAGAGATGATACCGAGCCATATTAGATCGCTCCAGCAGCTCATATACTGTACGTACCGGCCAAAACAACCTGAACATCACTTTCACCCGAAGACGCTTCCAGGGGAAAGTGAGCGATACTGATGTACAGCGCATGAGACGGTAATCTCGGGTGAAGTATGAACCCAGCGAGGAGACGTCTCGGAAACCTAATGATGGAACATAAACCTCTCGTCAGCAACCTTTGGGTAATGAGCTGATTATCATGATGGAATATCGAATACAAGGATTGGTGTTTTATCAAATCTCGAGGTTATGCCATTACCTGCCAATATTTTCATCCCCACATAGTTACTTATGCTTACATCTCCATTCCCTTCTTCTCGCAATACTAGACTCCTCCCTTTGTATATTATATTTTGTATGTATACTGCGCTCATTCAGCTCATAAAATTTGAAGTTTTTGAAAATCACTTAAAAACACTTGTTAGGAGTTTGATGGAATATGACACACACGTATCTACTGTTTTCGGATGCTGTAAAGTGACGTTGTTAGACTTTGTCTTATTTAAATATACGATGGTGTAAACGGAGAATTGTCCCTTTTTAGGTGACTGGTAGTGGATTTTGTTTAGCATTTAACGTCCAGAAGAGACCAGGTTTTTTAAAAGAAGGTTCTTCGTCAAAAATAAATAAAGTAAAGACGATCTTGCATTTTGATCGCGATTTTATATTGCTCTACTTATTTCACAATCTCGATTATTTTGAGCTATTGTTTCACTCTTGAACGTAACAAAGTTAAACATAGATGCCGATGGATGCCGCAAGCTGTAAGCTTCCACCTCCCTTCAAGCTGGGTAAAGTTCGATCTAATTGGTGTTTTTATTATTGCTGGGAGAAATTCGCTGGGGCGTTTGGGTTGCGAATTCCTGAGCAGGCGCACCGCTGGGTGGCCAAAACCTTGACGTTCTCCCGGATGCAGCCACGGAGATTCGCACCCGGCCTGCCCGCTCTGCCCCTCACGCCTTGCTGACCCTGTCGCACCGAACGCAGCTCGTCTCCCTCGGAAGGGAGCCGCCCTCCCCGCATTTTAATCTCGCCGATTCCTCGGGACTCGGCCGAGTGTGCCGTGTTTGAGTTGGAAATTTCAAATCCGGGCCGCCCGTCCCAAACCAATAACGGACGACTGCACACCCTCATTCCTGGGGGTCCTCCCTCGTCCTTCGCTCGGCGGGTCTCTTCAACTCTCAACCCTCATCGACCACCTCCAATTGACAGACTATCCACAATGGTGATAAATTCAGCCACTGTGTCAAGGAAGGCATGCTTTTGTCAAGGGGGGAGGGCTTCTCAAGCAAACACATTTGTGTTTGCTTGAGAAAGAGGAGGAGCAAGAGTCAGAGAGCATTGTGGAGCAAAGTGTACCTTTGCTTCTGTCTTTAAATTTGCTATCCACCGACGAAACGTCGTGATTCAAGCTCTGTAACAGCGACGAAGGACATTCATGGTTGCAGGATAAACACAAAAAGGCCCGGGTGACTTTTTTTCCATCCGCGTCCTCCAGACTTAAACGGTGAAGTTACCATTATGGTGC
Source organism: Hetaerina americana (assembly GCF_022747635.1). Taxonomy (NCBI): domain Eukaryota; kingdom Metazoa; phylum Arthropoda; class Insecta; order Odonata; family Calopterygidae; genus Hetaerina; species Hetaerina americana. The sequence goes on from NW_027286293.1 coordinate 91,621, forward strand.
ATATAAATGGAGAATAAATTCTTGATAAACGATGTGACACATAATGCGATCGGAAGCACGGGAGACCACAGAGATATGGGTAGGAATAAAAAATTTAGAAGAACAATGTTATTTTTGTGGTTATCGTATGGCATCAAAATTAAAAATGCGGTCGGGGAGTTTTAATTTTGAATGCAGATGCATGGTTCAGGTCTACCAAATATGGGGACTAAAATGATAGTGATGTATAGAATGATTGTTATGTAATCCTACCGTAGGAAAACATTATTTCGAATCATTGAATGTAATAACATGTTGGGATCCGCCGATTCACAGGCCATCGGGTTAAAATAACATCAACGTGTTTTCTTATATAACCGATGTTAGAGGAAAACTGATACCTTGATAATCTTTAAGCTGGCATGCATTTTGTTATCAATGCGTTGAATGAGGCCAGGAAGTAGGAGTATGCATATGATTTCACCGAAACTTTGCACGTGTTTAATTCCTGCCAAAATCAATCAAGTGATTGAGTCAGAGCGCCTTATTACTTTACAACATTTGCTGTATGAGCTTCTATTGTTGCTTCAATAGTTTATTGCTTTTATTTTATTTACGCAATGGCATTGTGTTTTTCTGTTTCCCCTGAGATGAGTGTTTGCAGCTCACTTCAACACTTTTTCGTTCCCATTCCAAAAAAGGGAAAGGCAGCCGTAAATGAGGAATAGAGAATACTACGGGGTTCGTCCGGAAAATAAGTGTACTGAGCTGAGGAAAAAACATTTATTACACTTTTACATATCTTAAGCTAATATTCCTCAAAATAGGACCCTTGTGAGTCGATACACTTGTTCCAGCGGAGTTCCCATTCCTGGAACGCTCCCGCGAAGGCATCATCGGGAACCTCTCGAAGACACGTCGTCGACCTCTTCTCTGCCCTCCACGAACATCTTGTGCCACCGAAAGATCATATTTCTGGACATGGCTGACTCCCCGTAAGCCTGGTTAATCATACCGACAGTTTCGGTAGACGATTTCCCAAGCTTTACCGCAAATTTGATGGAATAACGCTGCTCCAAAAACTTCGGCATCGCGTTCCGTGACGTGGGTCGAGCGTGGAGGTTCGCGTTAACAGAGCTCCTCACTACACCACAGCTCAGAGTCGACTGCCTTTTTCAGCGTCGCTTGCCAACATACCCCCCTCCAATCGCAGCCCGTCAGAGCGGTGCTGGACGCGCCTGGAGCGGCGCGCCCAGCCCAGGAGTCAGTACACTTATTTTCCGGACGAACCCTGTACGTTTAATTTCGCACACAGCTCTAGTGGTAGTTAGGATCATCGATGAGAATAAACAGGAGGACAAACGAATACTTACGGGATTAACAGTTTTTATTCATTAAGGGGAGATGCCTGCGTGATTCCATTGTAGTAATGAGGTCACAAATACAGAGGAACGTGCGAGAGAATGCGTTCCGGGGGTAAATTATCTGTTTATTAAATTTCGGGAAGGCGCATGTTATGGTCAATTGGACAACATTTATGGATATATTGCCGAAAATAGTAGGTCATCGGAGGAATAGGAGGGTTACCCACAGGCTGTGCATGTCTCAGACTGCTCAGGTTTAATTGGGGGACGGAGAGTCGATATTGGCAGTGTTAGGGTGAGGATTGAGACGGGGATGTCGGTTATCACCCGTGCTTTTCAGTGTATGTGTGAAGGATATGGTGAAAGTGGCATGGGAAGAACTGAAGAAAGGCATGAAAGTTGGTGAAGAATTCATAAAGTCAGTTAAGTTTGGTGACAACTAAGTTTTATTTTACCAGCCAGCCAATGGGCTACATGCATTCCTGTGCGCATAATAATACCTATATGTTAAGAATTGGCTGACAACGTAAATGGAAGTAAGCAAATGAGAATTAACACAGTTTTAGCCATAACGTGGTGGAAATCCTTCATAACGAAAGAAGACACTTGGCTTCTCCACATAAAATAGTTTTATTTACGACCTGGATTTCGTTACAGCGTAACATCTTCAGGTATTTGGTCGTGTTGAAACTATTTTATGTGGAAAAGATATTTTTCATCCTCCAGACCTACATTGCAAAGTCTGCAATCCAAATATATCACTTTGATTCAACAAGGACCGTAAAAATCTAACCTCTATATCCAAATGTTCGTGACTCTCTCCTTAAGATCCTTATGCAATGACCATCCCTTAACTGCCTCATTTTGAAAGATACTTAGTCTTATGCATTCTTCTTCTCATGTCCCTTGTACTTGGGCCATTTCGTCCAAAACACTCGCAAGGTCGATAAATTACCCCACATGCTCCAGTCGATCTCCTATCAAACGTGTTACATGGTCGCTCTCTTTGTCCAAAATTTGATAAGCTTTATTTTTTTTAATTGATCTCCTATCTATACCTATCACGTCGTACTCAGCAATGGTTGTAAATCCTTTGTTGACTGGCTAAATCATGCCTAATCATCAGCAAAACTTACTGATTCCATTCGCTCCCCGCCGACTTTCATTTCTGTTTCCAGTTCATTCCATGCCTCTATTACCATACATGCGTTGCACATTATGGGTGATAGCGGCCATCCGCGTCTTAAACCTTTTCCCAACACTGCCCATACCGGCTTTTCGTCCCTCACTCGCACCTGGGCAGTCTTAGATACGTACAGGCTTTGGTTAAGTTGCCCATTTCTCCAAAGCAGCCCATCTACCACAGCGCATTCATGAATTCTACTCAATTTATTCTACCAAACGTCTTCTCGAAACCTAGGATACAAGAAACACATCCTGATTGGACTAGACGTTCCGCTATAGCAGTAATGAGGACACTACTACTAGTGCCCTCATTACTGCTATAGCATCACGCATATCTTTCCCCTTTCTGGCTCTAAACTGACAATTTCTTAAGTAACCAATAACCTTCCTTTCCATCCCCTTACTTATTGTCTTATGTACTGCCCTATCGGCGTTTGCGATCAAACTAATTGTTCTATCGTTCTATAGTACGGTTGTCTTTTCATTGCATGGGATGAGAAACCACAATAACCTAACAAAATCTTCTGGGCAAATTCCTTCCTCATCAATGCTTTGAATTAGCGTATAAAAATGCTTCCGATCCCTTTTTCCGAAACCCGTAGGCAGTTCCACGGGATGTTTTCTCCGTGGTCATATTTAATAAGTCTTATCAATCGTTCTCAAACTCTCTCCAGTCAACTCTTTGGGTCATCTTTCCTTTCTTTTTGCTTTTAACTTTAACATTTGGCGTTTTATCTTCACGTCTTCATTCTTATCCATTTTAGTCGCAGTGCGTGTTTTATTTCATCTGATGAGTACATTGCCTCATTTTAGTCGAAACGGTTTACCTTTAAAAAGAGAAATGTGACCTCTACTTCATTATTCGCATTTATCATGCTCGTAATGCAGGTCTCACAATTATTCAAGGTAATCGACTCTGCTCAATATCATCATCATGTGCAAATTTTTATCTTTTATACTTTGCCCTTGTCATCAATTTCAGGAAGATATTCCACTATTACTATTACAATACTGTACACCCTTCTCCCGAAGCACCTTTATTTCTAGTCCTTTTTGTTTGCTAGTCAAATGCTATTACACATTCAACTATTATATTCTATATACGTGTGAAATTAATCAGAAGTTCGTATTTGTTAGAACATAGATTTCCGTATCTGTGATTCCTACTGCGCTGGCTTTTATATTCCCGTGAGCAATTAGAACTCACGGAACGTCACTTTGGTTCGTGTCATCACTCTTAATTTTACTATACCAAGAGGGGCTAAAATCACTTTGATGATCCCTGATAAATCAATCCGGTCTCTAATGTAATACTTAGCTCCTCATTTCAGCGCATCAGCCCGTATCATGCCTTCAAAGAGTCGGGGTCCACCCAAAATTTTACTTTCATTTACTTCTAGGGTGAACGTGTCCAAGACTATTAAGTAAATCGTATTTACTGCCCCTCTCTCAAAGTAATCTTTGTTTTGGGAAATTCGCCTGTCCTCCCGATCTCTACTATGTCTGCCTACCTAGCGTCCAAGGATCAAGGTTTCCGCCCATTCCTGCGATCTCTACTTACTTGGTCAAGACTCTGCCGAGGGAATGCCCCCTTGCGGTGCAACCCCTTTCAATCTATAGCTAAGTGGCCGTCAAGATTGCCGTGAAAGTTAAAAAGACACTTTTATATACTAGGATCCTTTGTTAACTCCGCGTGAGGCCTAAAATAGCAACGCGGAGCTTGGCGACAACTTTTCCCGCAAATGTCCGGGGCAGGTTGGCGACTTGTGACCGGCCTCTCTCTGGAGCGACGACGAGGGCACTTTTCTCTCCTCCTCTCTCAACGATGGCCCAAATCCTGTCGTTTTCCGATCCCCGGGTGATGCAATCCCTGGCTACATGATTCACTTGGGGGATGTCCCGGGGACTCACGGCACTTTCCTCCGGCAACCCGAGCGGCGGACGCCTCTTAAATCGGTTTGCGTCATTCGGCTCACCCGGTCAGCAATGCTTCCTCTCCTCTCCAGCTTTCAAAATTATGCCTGAGCAATAATTCAGCGTACGCCGCGTGCCATAATTTTTGTCTTAACTTTCAGCTATTTAGCTCTCACTTGGACACTCACTCTCAACATTTATTTGGAAACGTGCCTCTTTCTATTTATTCTTGCCTTCACGTATTTGAGTGATACACAGTGATCACTGGGATATACTTATTCAAAGGTTTTGTCTACCATTTGTAAAAATTCTTTCAACATTTTCTTACTGCCGTCAATAAGCTGTTTGGCACTTATTTGTTAACCACCATAATCCCATAAAATGTTTGAATGTGGGGGACATCACCTTCGGCTTGTGAACCCACGATTACAAACAAATAGCTATCGCATGGAGATAATGAAATCCGGGAGGGGGTGTGAAAAGCAAAGGAAGATTTGTCCCGAGCTCGGGCAGGCTTTAGAATCTCCACGGTGGGGGAAGAGGGGAACTTCCGCGTTCTTCTGGAAACCGATCGGCCCTTGATGCTATCATTCTCTTGATCCACGGAAGCACGACGTCACCCCGCGATTCCGTTGGCAGCCTTTCCATCCTCCCCTTTTTCGCTTTTTTCTCTCTCCCCTCGGAGCCGGGATGGTGGCTGGCCGCGGCACCGAAGCACCGGGTTGTTCCATTTTCGCGGCCATTCGCGATAATTTCCCCCTTCCCATGCGGAAACAGTCCTACGCCAGAGTAAGTGGTCCCCAAATCGATGCCAACTGCTGGTACCCTAGCCATGACTTGCACAATCGACTTTGACTTGAATCAAACTAAATAATACAACGAGGAGAGAAATCCTGGCGACAAAAACAGTGCACCGACCCTACACCGAGCACTGATTTGTCCGTCACCCTCAATGGGCCAAGGACAAGTGGGATATCTTGCCCTCAAAAGTACGATCGCTTTCCCGATGCGCGTGAAGTTGGTTGCATTGATAATAGACAGTCAGGCATTTCTCTCCATGCTTATTGCGAGCATATCCGCCTAAGGCGGACCAACAATCTCTCCAGCAAACGGCCAGCTGGGTTGTGTACATGAAGCCGTGGTTCCAGAGGGCATTCACTCCGGGAGACTATAATAGGAGAGTGCATCGCTTGCACCAGTTACCCTCCGATATCCCCAGTGAGTCAACACTCCTCATTGACCGCTGAATCCGGAGAAGTGTATCATTGGAGACTTTGCTTATTGCATGACATATTTAAAGAAATTGAAGCAAAATGATTCACGTACGGCGAAACCATGATGTTTCTTTACATCGGGGAACGAAATCACGCAAGGCTTAGTCTAGAATACTGGCAGGTCATGGAACACGCTTCCCTTTGAGTCTCGCGAAATACTCAACGTTAACCTCCGAGATGTGCGACCGAGCATTCTCTTGGTGCAGTATTCAGCCTTTTGCTTTGAAATTTGGTCTTTTGCCGTCGATTGGCCCGGGAGAATCCTCACTTCATGCCTATTGCTATGTTTCATTTACGTTGATGAGTGCTGGTATCATGCGCTGATACACTATTCCCCGATTTCATTGGTGATGGTGATTAGAGAATACAAAGAAAAGGCTCGCTGTTAGGTCTGAGGATCCAAATGCTGTAGGCGTTATTTAAATGTAGTGATAACCTGCGAATTAAACTTCCCATCCTCCTGTAACATTTAATTTCGCAGCATCGGTGATAACTTCCATAAGAGCAGTGACTGGAGTTCCGTGCCAATTCTTCCTTCGAAATGGACTGTCCACATTCTTTAAAAATGTGAATTAATCTTCGAGCAGTGCCTTAGAGAAGAACAGACTATCCACATGCCTTCTTCGGCACTATCGTATATAGGGCTCGGTTGATGATTTGTTCAGGCGAAAGAAACATTTCAACTAACGCATTGCTCTTCGCTTGTGACTTCCGTTGTTGCCGCAGGCGACCTGACCATATTTCGAATTGCAATGGTTGCCGCTAATGAATTACTGGAGTTCATTCGATGAAACTTTTACCACATATTAATAAAATTTTAATGCACAGAATAAATACACAGTTTGGTTTAGCTTAACTTACAGCTTGGTGCACCAGCACACAGAACTCTAAATTCGGTGTACAATTGGGATGAACCGAAATTCCTCCGAGACCATTTCAATTGCAACATGCCACATTTAAAATCAACAGACAAGGTCACCGTAATGCAAGGGCGTACATTGCAAATGTTGTTGAAGAATACTTCGCAAAAATAAATGTGTTTTTATAATCCTGGCTATAGCCCAGACGTACTCATAGTTCTAAGTGACTTCCACCCGCTCCCAAATTGTAAGAAACGCATTTGTGGAGAGCGCTTTACATCACCAGAAGTAATCTTAGACAAACTAAATATGTTTCAACTTATAACGAAGGCCGCTTGCCCAATAACGGTGTAAAATCGATGAAACTGATAATCTACAAACATTACGCATTAAGCTAACGAAAAAGCATAACATTAAATTTTGCTCAATGAATTTATTCGCATTGTTTATTATTTCTCTTTAATATTATAAACGTTATATAGTGTTACGCAGGAGAATAATATGTGTCAATTGGGATACTCGCGGGATATGAAAATTTACTCGCTACGCCCCAGACAAATTTTCTAGGAGCTTTTGTGATTTTGGTGACAATATAATTGTTTTTTATTGATCACGGCTGTACATAAAAGATTATTAAGGTAGAAAATCAAAAAAATAAAGGTGAGAAACGAAATAAAGGTAAATTGTTTTAATCCGGTGAGCTCATGCAGTGGTGTGGAACGTATGGTCATAGTCATCGCGTCGAATGAAGAAGAAAATGAGATTCATTCAAACAGATACATTCAATTCGACGCTCTATTAATAAATATTAAGTTTGCCTTTTTTATTTAACCTAATTATTTTAAAACATCGTTCCCGCAAAGACGGGTCTTGAAGTAAGGTCTCCGTGCCTCTGTGTCTTGAGGTTACATTGCATTTGATGATCCAAGGCCTAGGAAGGAAACAATCGCCGAGCAAAAGCGCCTATTTACTCGTTTTTGTTAACACGTAGTTTTCATATGCAGTCTTATCGCAGTCTGTCAGAATTTATTTTTTTTTCGGTTTATTTGCATAACGTTTTCCAAATGTACTGGAAAGAATTATTCCTGAAAGTGAATGAATTTCCGGAGGTACTAAACCGTGGTTTGTAAACAAATAAATTAAAGAATGCTCATAAGCGTGAATAATAAGATATCATTCTTTATATGCTTCTAGAGAAATATCTTTACCCAACCTTTACATTTAATTGCTCTACTTGTGCCTAACTTTTTACCTTTAATATTTACGGGCTATAAATATCGCATTGGCACTCTTTCCGAAGTACGAGAAGCCACTGATTTCTAAATTATAAAACAAAATGGTCTCATGCAAGTATAATTAGTAGCAAAGATTATTTTTACAGAGCGGCATGGTACTATTAAGAAATTATTAATAATTTTTCGCAATCTTTTGCCGTTCTTTTATGGAATTCCACAGCGTTAAGCAAGAACTGTAGACTGTATGAGGATATCTATTATGCCATGATTAAACTCTACGAACCGAATTGGAAAATATTACGGCTTTTCGAATGATTCCATCCTCAGCATTTTTCTCAACTTCCAGGGCAAGGGGTGGGAATGGTTTGCTTCTGCAAACTTGTCTGTCTTTGCCTTCGCGGAGTGGGAAAACTGTGGATCGGTGTTAAGGTCACGCCAGACGAGACGGCTGCCCTTCCGGATAGGAAGCTTATAGCATATACATTGCACTACAGAAATGGGGACCGGCTACGTGGTTGCCTGACTTTATTCCCTCTGTAGAAGGTGCGTTCAAATGCGGGGAATCATGGTTTGTTTCCTCTGAGGAGGTGAAGAAATCAAATTCGAGCGAGGAAGCCTACCTCCCCAGCCCCTCCGTAGTCATACGCGGTCTCATTTCCCGCGCCTCTCTCTCTGCTCTTCTCTCTCCCCGGTAAAGCACCAGGACTCCAATACTGCTCCTTCGTAATTTTTAGAAAAAACTTTCCCCCGGAGCGAAGATTTAATTTACGAGAGCTTCACTCTTGTCCCGTGGCGGCAAATAAACCCACCCCGCGGTGTATAGGGCCCGGTCTTTTTGCTTCCGCTTTGCGGGAGGTCTGAGGGAAGTGGACAGGGGCGGCAGGAGGCGACGGCTGGAGTGGGCAAGCTTCTCGAGTGCAAGGGACCCGAGGGAGGGGGGGGTTGTACGAAGTGGGCAGAGGGGTCCGCACTCGCCGTTGTGGGACGGCACTCGAAGGCTGCTCGCGTCCCCTCCCCTCGCAGAGAGCGTCTGTCTGCAACCACTCGTCCCCATCCCCTCCCCGCCACCCGCCGACCGCTCCCCCCTCTCGAGGGCCGGGACGGATGTGTGGGTTGGTGGAGGGTGGGCGTCACACCGGGAACCCCTCGGCACGCGAAGAGCCTCCGACCTCTCCCCCCTCGGGGAGGCGACACCTCCGGGGGAATGGCGGGGTGGAGGCAACGGGCGACAAGGCGAGGGCACCGGTCGCCCGCCACCCCTGCTCACGTCCCTGACCGCCGTACTCTCTCTCTTGGTTCGTCTCTATTTACCCGACCTGCATGTCACGGCGTTGGTGGGGGACGGGTGGACGGAGCCGGTGGACGACACCGAGGCGACCAAGTGAGAGCTCCGACTCGGATACCGTTCCAGGTCCATCGGAAGGAACAGGGAACGGAATTGAGGAAATAGGTCGCAACCAAAACTTGCCACGGCAAATATTAAAAAAGTGTTTTCATCACATAAACTATTATTTAAAATCCATCAACAGTAGCACTTTTTTATATTTAAATTATCTAGCCCATAAATCCCAGGACTTCACGATTCAAGGGCGGAAGTAAATTTCAAATCGTCAAGCCAGACATGATAAACTTACATGACCCAATTGAATGCGCTTGCTCGTCATAATGTTGTGTCCGATACCGAAGCCGTAGTGGAGACCCCTGAACTGACCAAACCCGCCGTATTATATCCGAATGTCCTTCCATAGAAAAAACAAAGGTCCGATGAAATGTTTGCAGGGACATGAATTCAAACTAGTAAAAAAATAATTACAAGGTTGTTTATGCAGTGAGAAAACCCATCTGAAATCAAAGCTTTGAGATTTACCCGCCGCTGGGCTGATTACGTGTACTGCGGTAATTTAGATAGATGGCATTTAACCTACAGTTTGACGTCATATTAAAAGTGACCGAAAATAGCGTATACCAGGATTGACTCGTTGACCGTTCACCTTGGCCACTAAGAGAACACCGAATGAAGAAATTATATCCGCAGAATACTTTGCCGGAGGTAATTATATGCAAGGAAAAATAAAAAATAATGACTAAATGACCGATGAAATGATTACATTATAACTGCGGGCGAAGGTGAATGCGACGAAATATAAAACCTCAGGGGTCAATTATTGGAGAAGTGAATGCGGGGTAGCGTGAAACCGTTGCAAGCTTTGGTCACAAGCGGTCATGATAAGGAACGCACAATAGACGCAAAGGCTCATGGGGCTGCACGGCGAAGGGCTTGCGATACATAACTTCCTCGCCCTTAGAATATGGAGGAGGAAGAGTGGTCCTCAAAGCTACGCTGATGCCTGAGTTATATTAGAGTTTCTTGCGCAGCCATGTTCCATTAAGTCTTCCTAATTCATCCGCAGCCTTTCTCTATGGCTCTTCTCGTCGATCACGGTCTTCGGTATATGGTATAATCGGGCCTCAGAGTATGGCATCGTCCTGATTTGTCTCCAAGTCTTCTCCCTCGCTCACTTTTTGAAACAATTCAATATTTACAACCTGGCCAAGAATTTTATATCCAGTGCCATTCTGTCCCACCGAATTCCTGTCGACTCTAATCTTTAAAATGTCATGAATTGAAATTATTCTGTTACGGCTGAAGAGAGGAAGAAAATTTATGGGAAGAGGAGGGGTGCTCTTCAATTAAGTAAATATTTCTGTGAAGAAAATATTTTTTGGTACGCCAAGACTTCCTTCTTGGCTATCCTTTTCTTCCCCGACTTCTCTATCGATCTCCTCAAATATTCAATTTCTATGCCTCATCGGCAGCCATTTCGATTCTAATTTCCAATCAATGTTTCTGCCCCATTAAGCATTACATAAACTATTCGCAAAGGATATTCCACTGCTGGATGAAAAGCCTCCCAATGCGGCAGCAGGTGACAGGCCGGAAACACCGAAATCAGTTCTAAAAATTTCATCTCACTCTAGGCAGCTTTTTCCCTCCCTCCCAAGATAACTCGTCTCGACATCGACCTTGACTCGTAAATCTCAGTCGCCAGAGAGCTGGGCCATTAGCGGCTAATGCGACCGACTCACTTGTCGGGAGCCGTTACTGCCCTCACGGCCGTGGAACACCGAAAGCGAAAACGTCCGACCCTTCAGCTGCTACCTTCTGCTTTGCTTCCCCGACGCCCGCTTCCTATCCGGTCGTGGCGGCGACGGGAGGGCATGCCTAGCCCCTTCCCCGCCGCAAGGAATCGTCGGGATTGTGTCTGGAGGTGATGGGGTGGTCGGGGGTGGAAGGCGCGCGTGTCGCCACGTCCCGACGCCAAGGGGGCGCCAGGCCGACCCCGCCGGCGCAGTCCACCCTTCATGCAAGTTTGGAAGTTTCCACATCCACATAATACCCCGCAAGCCGCCGCAAGGGCGTGTGGCGGAGGGTGTTAGGTCACCAGCACTGCATGTACGATCCCAATCGTGTCACCTCAAGGTCATTTTGCAACTGGATACGTATATTCAAATCATTCTGTAGAACTGTGAAAAAGATGGGTCTTTCAAATAAAAATAACGTGAAGGATATATACTATGCCAAATATTTTATACCATGCCAAATATATATTTTGACGAAATATATACCATGCCAATTCTTATTATCTTCTACGTACTTACTGCCATGTCTATTTTGGTCCCTAATAGTACGAGGGAAAAAGAAATTTTAAATCTATCCCTTCCACTACCTATCTCATATAATCGAAAATGCTTACCGACCAACATAAAGAGCAAAGAATGTTGAGTGGACGAGCATTCTTGGACCGCTATCGAGGAAACGGAGATTACACGAAGCGACTTTTTCTTCTCCTCGCCCTTGAAACAGCGGCTGGGTGGACAACGGTTTGAAGACGAGGAACTCAAACCACCTTCGTCAACTAGTCCAATTGCCACGAGCTTCTATGCTGGGAGATCAAAGAACCTGTAGCTTTACGAAAAGTGCTTAGACGTGAACGGCGGTTATGTAGAAAAGTGATCTGTTTGTAGAAAAATAAAACCGTCAATAAAAATACTCTAACTAATATATATTTTTTTAATGATCGAACAGCCCTCACTCTTCGAATATGGCGCGTATAACCGCTTTTACCGAACCCTTTTATATTGTAAGTATATTATAAAATCCCTTGGTGACCTTACGCTTATTTGAAAGATTGAGTGTATAATTCCTGGTTGTCATGGGACACTCACATAATTAGTGAGTAGATTCGAGAAACCCAGAACGGGAAAATATGACTACTCTTCGTTATTCCTAAGACTTTTTGCAAGTTACCTGTACATATCCAAGGGCAGAGACCCACAGATCGCCCGAGGAGAGACTTTGTCGCGACAAGGTCGGAGCGAATGTGGCGAACGTAACTTCATCGGGACCTTGTAGACTCGCCTGCCCGAGTCGAGTTCGGCTGCTCATGGGTCAAATGAAATCGCCAGTGGCGCATTGCCTTCTACCCACGGAGATCACGTGAAATGGATTCTGATGGCTTTCGTCTGTAGACGCACCGGTATGATGCAGCACGGTTGGGTCTAAGCTGGATCCGAATTTGTTTCCGGGGCTCGAGATTCTTCCACGGGAGCCGTTGCGATTTCTCCCCCAGGGTCCCTGCGGAAAGAGAAGTTTCTCCTGCGGCACTCCGTGGCGATGCTCTCTCTATCCAGGTAGCCGCGTCTCGACTTCGCCCGCGGAGCGATTTGCGGGCTAAGGGATTGCATTTGCTCCTAAGGGATCTCGTTTTTAGAATCATCCTCAAATCAAAATTTCATTAACGTTGCATTGTGAGAACTGGAGAAATAAGTGTAGGAAGAACTCGTTTATTTTCTGCTTTCCTGGCCCAATAGTAACAACTATTTGGGATAGTTTCAAGTAATAATTTGCATAATATTCCAACAAAGCCATGTAGTCAGATATTTTCCAAGGAATACAAGCTCCTCTGCTTTGCAATGAGTGACTCGAAGGAGAGTCACTTCTATCTACATCTACATAATACCCCGCAAGCCGCCGCAAGGGCGTGTGGCGGGGGTTGTTAGGTCACCAACCGTAAAAAGGAACAATACCACATGCAAAAAGAACGACACGGAAAATTACACCCACAGCAGCACACACACTCATGCAAAAATCCCTTCATCCAACACTCATGCAAACACATATAGTATACCGCAAAACAACTAAAAACTGCACCCCAGGATGCAGCACGAAAGCCATCCTACAACACGCAAGCCAGGACACAACATGCAAGAATGTGAAACATCACTACCACATGAAAATGCACCACAAAACACTCTACCCCCCAAAGAGTCTGTAAAAGGCAGGGAATACGACCCAACGTTGCAGGTAGCAGGAATTCCCCACCGCCGAGAGGGACGAGGGACACTTATTGCAAAGTCGCGAGACTAATCGCCTAGCGAACGACAAATTGCTCTGATGTCATTTAGACCGATTTTTCACGTGCTCCGGGAGAAATTCTCTCTTGGGATGGTGTTATGGTAGTATCTTATTTCATTCAAATGTAATTATCATCTCGTTAAGTGTCTCTTGCAATCGATTGTCACCGAATATCACCTTTAAGTTTATTATAATTGGCCATCATATTAAGTTGAAATTTATGAAAGTTTGTGTTCCATAGTTTCCATGAGTCGATAGAAATTTTAAAAACTCTTTTAAAATACATGTGGACATTCACAGTGAAACATTCCGTGAAACGTCCCTTTGGCCAAGGGTTACTAGGTTCGCGGTTGAAGGTTGGCCGGGAGGGAGAAGGAAAGGGGGACACTTGGACGGAGAGGAGCGCCCGAGGAACCGTGAAAGGGTAGAAGTCACCGTCGTCGAAGTCTCACCGAAAAACATGGTTGAGGAGACAGCGATGAAAATCGAAAGAAAAGTATTATTCTTTGAGGTTTTGCAGGTCGAAAGAGGATTATTGGAGTTCCACACCAAGGCATACTGGGTAGGCGAAGGGACATATGGTGAAAATGGAGACATATTGGACGGCCTCGAAGGAATTAGTTCAGAGTTACAGGTGGCGAGAGGTAAGGAGGCGAAAGGATTGTGCTGGGAAAGGTGGTATAAATACGCGACGGGAATAAAAGCAAGAGAAAACTGTGAAAGTAACAGACCCCCTTATCCTAGTGTACGTAAATTCGACACTCCGGATAGGGCTTAGTATTAGGTGAGATGTAGCCTCAACTATCAAATAAATCTTGATTACTGTGCTTTATGAAATTAGTATCAAGAATCCTACAAAAAATCCGTGAGCATATATTTAAAAAATATTTAATATTTTTTCAGGTAATCAAGTGATTCACAATGGCGCTTATGGTAACTTAAGTTCTGAATTTTTCGATAACATTCCGAGGCCGGATTTTAAGGAAACCTGCATTTGCCAATGTCTAACCTGTCTAATCCTGCTGAGATGCCATGTAGCTGCACTCGGTAAAAAAGCATTATTGAACATGAATTAAAACCCCTGAGAGAGAACAAGTAAGGTGCAAAGAGGGTGAATACGAAAATGGCTATCTTAAAATTTTAATTATTAATAAAATGTAATCTAGAAATGTAAACTTAATTTGTATTTGCTATTCTTAAGACTTCCCTACATTTACCATCCAGAGTTATACGTTTTTCCCGGCGATTCTTGACTTTTGAATGCCGCAATTGTGAAACTCAGCAGATTGCATCGAAAACTCTTTTCCCACCTCTTGAATGACGTCATTTGTGTTTTGTGAAACCTTCGAACCCGCAGTGTGTTTTTTGAGTCCTGGGAACAAGAGGAAGTCGCTGGGGGCGAGATTCGGAGAATAGGGCGGATGTGGCAAAATTTCAATGGCACGTGGATTTCATCGTGCATTTGCAGGGCAATGTAACATTTTAAATGAAGTAACTGAATTGCAATGTGAGCCTTAGTCTTCTCCATACTGCGATTTACTTCAATCTACGGCTTCCCGTAACAAAACAAATGAACATTAGTGTCTTTAATTTATAAAATTATTTACATAGTGATGAATTATTGTACGTATGTAATGTACTAACAATTTTGTCAAAATATCTCTGTTATTTCTTAGTTAATAATTACTTCAAACTGATACCCATTCGTACATAAAAATTATATCAAAACTTAGAGCAGTCCATTTGACCAAAGCGGGAACCAGTCATGCCTCCATCGCATTCTAGCTCTAAAGCCTGGCGGACCTCAAACTTCTTCCCGATCCGACGTCATTCTCCGTCAACGGTTACCGAATCAACCCACCCCCGCATCCATGCACACTTGACACCGCACCCCCTCGCCTCCACGCCTTCCGGTCGCCGCATCCCTTTCCTCGCTCCTCCGAGCCATCACTCCTCCGCCCGCTCACAACCCATTGCCCATCCGCCTTCAAACCTGACTCGCCTCCTCCCTTCCCCACTCACCCGTACACATTTCTCCGCACCCCCCCCCCCCAGGAACTCCCGCTCGCAAGCACACACATACACACGCGCTGCCACACTACGGCTCATCGACACCCCACCGCCTGAACACGCTTTCCTCGTTCACAACCTCTCGCATCCCCAAGCACCCGCCTCCACACCCACCCACCTCCACCACACCATCCCGCCTCCAAATCTTCTTCCCTCCAAACTTAATCGCCTCCACACCCATTCATCTCCACATCCACCCGCGTCACACCCTAACGCCCGCACACACTTCTTTGTCCGTGCATGCGCAACCATCCGCCCTCACCTCCACATCCTTCCGCCTTCGTACTCGTCCTTTGCCCCACACACTTTCGCCTCCACACACGCCTGCTGCCTCCTCTTACATTTGCCTTCCAACCCGAAGCCTGCGCACACTTCGTCCTCTAAAAGCTCCAAGCCTTTCCGACACCCCTCGCCTCATCACTCTCCCTCATGTACCTGCGATCCTCCCCACGACCGCCGCCCCACGATCTTCGTCCCATCGCACTCCCTCTGTGTTTCTATCCCTTCCGTCCTCCATTATTTAAAAGCATACTTCTCCCGATACTCGGTTTCTGTTATTTCCCCTCTCCATTTCGGATTCATGAATCCAGGGATTCGGAAAACGTTCAGCATTAGCCCAAAATAATCATTTCTGATTAAATACGTTTATTACTATTTTATCTAAATTTTGGGTCAAGCTTAAAATGATTTTAACCTTGCTCCAGGCTAATCTAATTTTCAGTTGCGTCGAGGAGTTTAGTCGAATACATTGTGGCGGATTTAGTTTAAGCGGTGTTTCCTTCGGATAACCGAAATCCAGAGTCGTAATTTAATCTGCCTCTGTGCATGCAAAGCTCTCTCTCTCTCTCGTTTGGAATTACTGTTATATCATACATTTCAGACGCCCCACAGTTCGCACGGCCCGTGAATGCGGCCCGTGTTTCCCCTGCGTCGCCGTTGTGCTGCTACACCCCCGGGGCAACTATCCGATTTGTAAGACGAGGAGCAGAAGGGGGCGAGCGGAGCCTTGCTTGAGTTAGAGGGGGAGGGGGGATGTGGCCGGGTGGGGGGGGGTTGGAGACAAGGGATTTTCCACTCCCCCGGGCACATCCAATTACGACAGCTTAGGGTTTGGGCCTCCGTGGAAGGCGCTCAAGGGGACGGGGGCCGGTTGTTGGAGGGGGTTAAATTGGAGAAGTGTTCCCTGGGAGGTTGGGTGCCCCTCGCCCGGGTGTGTAGTGTGGGTAGGTGTGCGGACGGAGTGCGGGTGGGGCGTGGGGGGGTTTGGACGGCTGCTTTCTTGCGGGAGGGGGGGTGTGGGCTGGCTGCTCCACGCCCCCGCTGACCCATTCTCCTTTTCCCGGCTCCATCGGATTCCCCGCTTCCACGGCGGTCTGAATTCCGCCATTGCCGTCTCGAATGGCATTGCCCTTTGCTCCGCGTTTATTCAATTGGTGTCTCACGACTCCGTAAACTCTTTCATCTCTATTCCTTGGACGAGGCTTCGTTTAACTTTGTTTGGCTGGGTTTTCATCCATTCTTCTCTAGCCATTCTGGATCTTTAGGTTTTTGTCATTCCTTTGTGAGCTTTTGTAACCTTTATCGTTGCAGGGATGTTTTTCTTTATTCTTTTCTTTCTTGTCAAAACCTCATCATTGACTGGTGACTTAACTTGAACGGGTTTTCTTAGGTATTCAGCTTCGTACAGAGTTTTTTTAGTGCTTCCCTCCTTATGTCTAGTCGCCTGTTGTCATTCGAACCTGTTTAGTTAGCGTATTTTTTGTTATTCCCTTGTTTAGATCTCCCCTTAACTAAACCAGGTCTCCCTATAACGACACTGGCAGGCACCCTTCTATCATTATATCCACCCGACATTTGACATTTATTATTTTATTCACCGACATCAATTTTAGTTAATCATAATTATGTTGTTTGTAAATTTTAATCACCGTCGATATCTACGAGTGGCTCAATTTTTTCATCTGTCACATGATATTTTGATATCGAAATTAAAATTTCATTTATGGTGTAATTATATCGATATTGTGCGCCGAAAGACATGCCCAGACTTGATCTTAAAAATTTGTTAAGAAAAACCAAGATTTGCCAAATTTAATGTGTATTGTCCACAGAATTAAACAACTTTCTATTTTTTCGTAACGCTGTCATAGTCCATGTATTGGACCGTTTTTTCTTTTACCTTGCGATCATTTCAGTCCCCCCACCTCGTCATCCTCATATTCCATTGCAATAATGTTAACTCGTCTCTAGAGTTTTCGCAAATTTTTGTGTCACCATGTTGGTCCTGGAGTATATCTCGAGAAGTTCTTTGCTTCCATTGTCGTAACTCTTTCACGTCATTATTCCCACTCATTCATTTCAATTTCCCTTACCCTGCGAACTGCTTCCCCATTGCCGTTCCGAATATCTCCCTCTTCCGGCCATATCATTTAATTGATGAAAATGCCATCCATAAGGATATCCCTAAGATGCTTTAGTCAGTTCAGTGTAACTTTCTTTTAAAATTGGCTATAGCCGACATAACCTGACGTTCTAAATCTTAAATTGATAAATACGTTTGACTGATTCGGATCCGCGAAAAAGGGGAGTTTACGGTGGAGTAGCTCCCGCTCGGGAATCCGAATACGGGGATTTTTCGCGATAAATATTCTAAGAAAAGAGCTAAGAAGTTGCTTAGCCTCTAGAAGTTTTAATGGTTTTTGATTGGTGGCTATCTTTTTGCTATCTATACGATATTAATGCGGCCTTGTGTAGTTTTTACCTCGCCCATTTTTTAGAAATGTGTCTACTCCGTCGGCATCTCTGCTTTCCGTCTTTATTTAAATGGATTCGGGCTGAATCCAATACATTGAGTTTATGAAGCCTTTATATACATTAAACAAGTACAAATAAAAAACTTCCCACTTAAAAAGTTATTTATTCCGTGACATGAGTTTCAGCCAATAAGTTTATTTCCAGGTTACATGAGGATACCCGTGCAAGTCGAAACCTTGGTCGTGAAAGGAATGACTCTATGTGGTAATACAAACATGATTTAGTCATATAATTTAACAAAATTAATAAATTAACGCTCGAAGCTAACCAATGAAGATTCAATTTCCTTAGTAATTTTAATTCGTTAATATAAACCAAGTTTTTCAGCTGCCAGTGCATTTGTTCGTCTTTGTCATCACGATGAGTGAATTGAAAAAGAGTTTAAGATATGGTCCATAAATATTAGGCGCTTAAATCTCAGGAATGTAAACATGCCTCTAAAATTATTATCCATTCCTGCATATTAACAATATACTTATAATTCTATATGTTTACTGCTGTACAAAAACGAATGTTTTTGGGACAGGAAGATAGTCACTCAAGGCGCACAATATCCAAATTATACACGTATATAACAGCACTATCTAATAAAACAATGAGTCCATTTGCTCCAGACTTTTGCATCGCTTGCCCTTCCATGGAATCAGAAAAATTAAATGGTATCAAGAAGCACTTTCCCTTAACTCTACCCTCATATTTTAACGGCAGGCATGTTTTAGATGATTAAAATGACTATTTCTGAAGTCTGGTTTGATTAAAGTACAAGAATCATAGTTTTGTTGCGTTTGTGAGAACTCATTATTTTTCGGATTTTCCGAAATCGGATTCTTTTTATTTCAATCCATAATGGGATTTAGGAAATGGTTTTCAAAGATGTGCATTTACGATAAACATTAAACATAAGTATATATCTAATTTTTTTCGGATGTAATTAACTTACATGGGGAGAATAGGTATTATTTGTTTGCAGCAGGTCACGTCAGGGTGGAATAATGTGGAATGCATACAGAAACCACCCCTCAATTTCCTTCGAAAAGTATGTAAGTTTGGTCTTTTAAACCTCATACTTGAATACACTTATAATTGAAAGAATGAATCGGTATGAACTTGGTATTTATTTAAACCCAATAGCTTGAATGGGAGGAACATTAAATCGAGTGTTTAGTGTTTAAAAAGAATATTTTCCAATTAAAAAGTTTAATGCAACCGATTTTGTTGAAAAAAATCAAAATTCCCTTGCGTACGTTTTAACATTTAATTTTATCCGTTGTAAAAACCTTGATAAATCAAAGTTGTTACAACGGATAAAATTAGAATTTAGATTAATTTGTCATCATGAATTTCTACGATTGTTTGTTAGTTTTAATGAAAAATTTGCGTTTTTGAGTTGTAACTTGGCAAATCGATTCGTTCGTTTTAATAATTTTTAATATATCGCCGTTAATTGTAAAAGATTTCAATCAATTATTTATATATTTTTAACATTTAAACCGTGCAAAGGTCATCACAAATCCCGAAAGCTTTTAAATTCATAATCTTCACCCTTACAGCTCAAGAGTCCGAAATGAGGGATAAAAGTTGGCAATTTCATCTTTTTCAGTCTCAATCCATGACATTGCGTAGACTAAGTGCAAAATTATTGAGTCACCAATTAACATTCTTTTCAATAGAAAACTGCAAAGTGGTGGCAAAATGCGCATGGATGACTAAAAATGTGATATGAGCGTGGATTCTTTCATCATCATGCAGGTCTGATGTATATCAGATCACCGTATTTCTATAAGAATCATATTCCACCCTTCCTCACAAAATGTTTGTAGTCGGCTTCACACCATTAAATTCATTAACTTCACTCCCCTCCCGAAGAGAGGATTGATTCTCCTTCATTCGAACTATCTGTGTTCTGTAAACGGGGTTCCCTTCCATATTTCCTTTCGATGCTGAGCTCTTTTACATTACCTCTCGCTGCCAACTTCTGCATATGTACCTGTGCGTGGTTTACGAGGGAAAGTAATACAATGGCCTCCATTTTACCGGTATGAAGGCGTCCTTGAAACCAGTAGAAAAATTTTACCAAGTGGATTTTTTCAACTTAATTAGAAACAATAGGTATAAGATTCGTCGGAAGTTTTGTAGGGCCTAAAGCACAATTATGCTCAAGCTACGAAAGATTTTACGATTAATTAACAGCAATTGTCCTTTGGGAAAGTGTATGAAAAGAAGGAAGCAGCGCGTGATGATACTTGAATTTCTTATTTGAGGCCAGAACTCTCATTGAAAGATCGTTGGAAAAGTAGACCAGAATCTTTTAAATAGGCTGTATTATAGAAGGGCAATTATACGACTCAGGTGAAAAATTGGGAATAATGCAAAAGAGTGAGGAAGAAAGAGGCATTAATCGGAACGGGAGCCACGAATAAATTGGAGGTAAAATGAGATGCGATTTATTTGTTAGCAAAGTAAAATGGGGGAATGGTTGAGCCCCCATTGGAAACCAAACACAGACCAAATAAAACATGAAGAAGATGCGATGGTTGTCTTATGAAGGGATAAGTAAATAGACATTTAACTCCCGAGAATGTATTTTGAGGCAATCGATTGAGGGATACTAAAGAAGAGGAATATTTGGGACACCTGCAGAGGACGAAACCTTGGAGTTCAGTTTAATTAAAAATTGGCAATTTTTCACAAAACAAAATTTAATGCGACCGGTTTCAATGTAACATCATCAACCGGTGACAGTCATCACTCCGAGTCCATCATATATGCTTAAAAGCAAGTTATTTATCCACATGTTATTGCCCCCGTTATTCCACCATATCACGCCTGAAACGTCTCTTTTTACTGGGAGTTCAGAGGATGGTACGGATATAAGCTGCCGCATGGGTAAAAAACTATCATAAAGAAAGAGAAAGTGTTCAAAAAAATATTGAAAACCCATTAAGTTTGGGGTAACTTGAAATACAAAGGCTGCATGCATGGCATAAACTATTGGATAAATATTAATCAATTTAGTATTATAGTGAGAAAAGATTTATATCCCCAAATCAAATTGCTGGACGAGATCATCGCGAGACCTTAAGGCAATGCACAGTCGAAAGGGCCGTTATGGGGACATTACTCTTGTAATTCGTGTCCATGACAGTGGGAAACTTCTCTTGAGGCAGTTCAAATTATCTGAAATAAAATAATAAGAAAAGCTTGATCATCAGCTACCCTCAGGACTATGGCTTAGCCCCTCCCCTCGCTCCCTATTTCTCGCCAAGCATGGCAGAGCAAGATTTTGATGTAAATGTGGATTAAGTTCACGTGAAACTAAGATGATGTGCTGTTTCAAAGCCGCTCGCAGTACGATTATATTTTGTCGACTGGCAGAGTAACCTTTCGTACGCATCATGGTGGAGTTTCACCGGGTTACGCCAGCCACCATTGCATACTGAAAATGTGTTCCTCATCCTCCCTTTGATTTAAGTCTATCGCCACACGACATTTTTCTGTTTATCAGTGTGTATAACCTTCGTGGATGAGATTATTTATCATCAGAAAGAGGCTTATGCGAAATGAAAGTTGTCAACTTTCAGCGGATGTTGCTGACGCAATACTCGGAACGAATCAATGAATCTTGTGCCAGAAATATGACCTCGTACATTAAACACCGAGTTAACATTATAAAATTATAAAAATACTGTTCAATAAATTATGCAAATAAAAATATATTACGACTGCTCATTTTTGAACAGCCACAGTAGGTCTTCATTTTTATTCATCTCACCGGCTGCAGCAAGGGTGTGAGGGAGAAGGTTTTGGAATACCTCCCTAGAAAATGACGTGCAAGTATTCCATTGGGTAGTTGGGTTTATGTTTTTACTGTGCCCTTCTCCCACTTAGGCTTATAATTATGAATTTTGTGATTTCACAATAAATCCTTGAATCCTTTCAGAGTGAAGTATTGACACCATTATCCCACATCACAATGAAGTTGACGTGCATTACTTTATCGATATTCAAAACAAATTTGATTGATTGATGCACTTTTAATGCTTTTATTACGGGGAGTAAGGTTTTTGAGTTTTACTGGGCCTTCATCCCAGCTGCTGAAGTAACTGATTGAGGCTTTGTGATCTTTGTGGCTTCCAAATATATCCAATTGATACTGTTTTAGGTCTGACTAATGAGTCATATTTTAGCTGTCGTAGAATTTTCATCCAGAAACCGCATGCGATACGTTTCCAAGCATGTTTTCTCCCATTGTTATATTAATATATTGTTCATGTTATTAGCAGTGGTTTGATGGACTCAGAAGATGGCAGTTAAGGTGTTTCATGGATGATACTGGGAAAAAGTTATTTACAACGGAGAACATTACAATTTTTTTATTTACCCTTTTCTTTCGTATAGTAGGAAATATGTTTTGACGAAATCCTACAATTATGGATAGGATTTGAATCCTTGTTGTGGAAACATTTTCTTAGGTACTCGTATCTAGATCTCTCGTTGGATTCCTACTGAAGTGCTTGAATTGGAGTCGTCCGTTCGTCGTATGAGGCATTAACTTTGGAGTTTCTCGTTAACAATAGGCCAATACCGACGCCAATGGAATATCCTACCTCCATCAAATTATCCCCCTATGTCTAATGGGGCAACATACCTCTTACTGCCTCCCGCAACAACAAAAACGAAAACACATTGCAATCCAGGTGACATACTACCATGATCAAAAAGTTCCCGGAATAACCACCGTGTGGCGCTCCCATCGTTCCGATTTGAGTTCTGTTTTTTTTGTTAAATTGGTACATCTGTTGTTGATATTCCCTTTAAATCTTAGTGTCATAACTTGACATTTGCAAAAGTTACGTAGCCAAGAGTACATCTATCTCTGTGTGTGTTGGCGATTTTTTACAATTGCAGAAATGGATTTAAATTTGCAACAACGAACTTGTATTAAATTTTGCGTAAAAAACGGATTTAGTGGCGCACGGACGTTGGAAATGTTGGAAAAGTGTTTCGGCAACGATTCTCTAAAAAAAACGGTCGTTTACCAGTGGCACGAGCGGTTCAGAAGTGGTCGTGAGTCAATCGAAGATGATGAACGCAGTGGCAGACCATCGACATCGAAAGTCGGTGAAAAAATTGATAAAGTAAAAGAAATGTTGGTCAATAACCGCAAATTAACCATCAGAGAAATAGCGGAGGACTTGAACATTGCCTATGGATCCGCCCAAGACATTGTGGTTAATGATTTGGGTTTCCGTCGTGTAGCATGCCAAAAGACCTCAATTTCATGCAAAAAAGAGACCGTGTTGACGTCGCAAAAGACATGATTTGCGAGGCTGAATCCGATCCCACATTCATCAAAAGGATCATTACTGGAGACGAGACGTGGGTTTATGAGTACGACACGCAATCCAGACATCAGGCAAGTGAATGGCGTTCACCAAATGAGCCGAGACCAAAAAAACCACGTCGTTTTCAGTCAAAAAAGAAGGCAATGCTGACGGTTTTCATGGATTACAACGGTGTAGTGCATCATGAATTTTTGCCAGAAGGCCAGACAGTAAACAAAGAGTATTATTTGGGCGTTATGAGACGTTTGCGTGAAGCAATTCGCCGAAAGAGACCAGAAATGTGGGCAGAAAACTCGTGGATTTTGCACCATGATAACGCACCGTCGCACAGTGCTATCATTATTCGTAATTTTTTGACGAAAAATGCAACAAATACCATCCAACAGCCACCGAATTCACCTGATTTGGCTCCCTGTGACTTCTTTCTGTTCAATCGAGTTAAAAAACCATTACGGGGAACGCGTTTTAGCAGCCGAGAGGAAGTAATGGAAAAATCGCAGGAAGCACTGATGGACATACCGAAAACCGAATATAAAAAATGTTTCGAGGATTGGATCAAGCGCTGGCATAAGTGTGTTGCAGTCGATGGGGATTACTTTGAAGGGGACAATATAGATTTAGATGAATAAACTTGTATTTTTAATTTTCTGAATAAATTCTGGGAAATTTTTGATCAAGGTAGTTTTCCCTTTCACTGCGAAAAAATCGAG
The DNA here is from genome assembly GCF_022747635.1 of Hetaerina americana. Lineage (NCBI taxonomy): Eukaryota > Metazoa > Arthropoda > Insecta > Odonata > Calopterygidae > Hetaerina > Hetaerina americana. The sequence goes on from NW_027286293.1 coordinate 115,787, forward strand.
AAATTTATGAATATAAGCCCTAAAGTCACAGGAAAGTCCTATATTTCACAAAGAGGAAAATAATATTTTTCTCTGCAAACTACGAGGGTCATCCGGAAAGTAGTACCCGTTCATGAAATAAAGACACAAAAGTAAATATTAACAAACATAAAAAATTTTATTTGAAAGAGGATACTTTAAACTACTTCTCAACATAATCTCCAAGCAAATTAAGGCATTTGTCATAACGTGTGACAAGTTTCTGTATTCCTGCTGCATAGTCCTTCGCCGCCAGCTCATTGAGATACGCGAGGGACCCATCTTGCACAAATTTTTGCATAATGCAGATGGTGTTTAACAATTTCATGAACAATTGTTCGAGAAACATTGGGAAAATGCTCACAGATGTCATCAATTGTGACGCGCCGATCGTTCCTCACGAATTCGTCAACTGAGCTCACCAGTTGGTCTGTAATGACAGACGGTCTCCCCGAACGCTCATCGTCGTGTGTGTTCCCCCTCCCCATGTTGAAGTTGCGACACCACCGCCGAACAGACGACTCGTCCATTACATTGTCTCCATACACCTCCTTTAATTGGCGATGAATATCACATGGGCGAACGTTTCTTGCATTGAGGAATTTAATCACTGCCCTCACTTCACAACTGGCGGCGTTCTCAATTTTTTTAAACATTGTAAACAATCACAGAAACAACACAGGCAATGCTAGCGTCACGCAACTTGGCTCAGAGAAGGCAGACAAGCCACTGAAGCTATCTGACCTCGTCCAGCGGCTACTCGCGTCGTCAGCACTTCATGCGGCACGAACGGGTAATACTTTCCGGATGACCCTCGTATTAGTCAAAAAGTGGATTCTCCAAAACTTATAAAATAATTTTTTCTCTGAAGATTTCAAAGTTGTTTGCAAGAGCCCATATCGAACGTTGAATCATTTAAGGTATAATTTTTGCGGAAATCTAAGGTGGAAAGCGGAGTTATTAAAATTTCTAGGGAATAAAACTCCTATAAATGCTTATTTGTGGATTATTGAATATCTGGGTTTATAAACTCTGAATTATCTGCCAAACGTATTCAAATACGGTGTTGAAATGAGGATAAAATAAATCCTATCTTGTAAAATGTGGGATAGTGTTGAATAAAGGCGTCGGACTCGATTTCAGACACTGAAAACAGAAATGATTAGAGTTCTGATTCTTCAATACTTCTGTAAATCAGAGGTCGGGACGGGTCTTTTATGAGTCTACCGAATATGTTACTGGAATCTCCTTTTATTTTTACAAATCCATTTGTGAAATAATGGCAAACGTGCGTGCTTGGATGACAGAATCCTCACAAAGGGACTGCCTTCCTATTCGCAATCGAGAGATATTCGGAAATAATTTGAACCACCCCTTATGTCTTCATTAAGCGGATCATTGTAAAGCATGGCCAAAACTGGAGTATCATTACTTAATTTTCTCTTGCGAATATAATTCCTTTCCCTGGTTTCTCTTTTTAGATTTTGTTATTGTAAGCGTTGGGCAATGCCCAACGCTTACAATAACAAAAGAAATGCCCAAATGCCCTAAGAAATGCCCAAATTACCGCAGCTTTTTCCTAGTCATGGCACTGAATGGTGCCTGGTATGCCGACTCTTGAATCTCCTTTTGAATTTTGACGCCAGTTAAAGCACTGGCATTGACGAAACACAAAACAAAGCGTTCGCGCCTGAGCTAAAATCGAAGGTCCTGAGGAGAGTTGGACCGTATAAAGGGATCAGAGACTTAGCCCCAAGTTCGCACACAATATTGAACATCCTGATTTCGGTAAATTTCAGTAACTGAAATAAGCTTCTGGTGAAACGATCTCAATACTCGTGCTTACCTACAGTGAGTATGTCAGTTCGGATCAGTGAGCCCATGAAGATGACATACAGGAGTCTTCAAACTCTGGGAGACTATATGTCATCTCCTGCGTCAAAATTTCCCAAGTGTCATAATACCCTAGCGTTGGGAATTTCTGGTGTCTCACGTAAAAATATCATGAAATATATACTTAGGATTAAATGTATTCTAAAATGATCAAACAAGATGACGATTTGCATCTGGATTCAACGACAGTCGGACGCGATCCATAATCACATCCCGTTCTTCCTACAACGAACTCCTTTGGCATGGTCGTCAAACTGACCTAATGTCCCAAGCCTTGTAAATCACGTATCAACTAAGTGGAAGGTGGAGAACAAATCTTGCGTTCTTTAAAGAGATATCAAATAATTTTTAAAACAACTGGTGTTTTTCTACATTGATACTTTGTGTAACGAGTGCCCATTTTCGCATGCATTAACTGTCATGAAAACATAGCGAAAATTGGGCGAGAAATTTTCGATGCAGTACACTTCCAACTTGAGCAATTGTATTTCAACACAGGTTCACATCCATTTTCGGATCAAATTTACAGCATACATGTACATTATTTATGTACTCGTATTAGCAAAGGATTTTAGTCTACTGAATTAAAAGTCCAAATTTTAACATTGGGTCAGATTTTATTTCAATTTAGAACTACCGTGCCGCGACACCCTGGTGACCGGTGCTTTTTCAATTGATAGCAGGCACATCGTCATCAGGTAAATGGTTATCTGGCTCACGATAAACACATGCTGTGTTCATTGACAACGTAACACGATGTATGTTATAGGAGACTGAAAAAATGCGAATTAGTTTGACTAGCATGTTGAATTTACACGTTTCTCAATGAATGATGGGTGCCCAGTTTCAAATGAACAATGGTTTTACTCCCGCCTCCTCAACGCCGTATCTTTTCCATTTGCGCGACGGACTTCGCTCCCCTTCCCCCTTCGCTCCCTCTTACCTCTCTCCCGCTCCCCTCTTTTGCGTCCCGCGCGCAATCCGAAGGATCTATCCTTTCTACCGCCCTCCCCCAACTCTCTCCTCCTCCCCTTTCCACCCACGCGTACCCACTCTCCGTGCCACGCACTCCCCGCACGCGCGCACATGAACGCACGCTCGGAGTATCATACATCCCTCACCCTTTTGGGAAACATGCTTCCGTTTTTTTCAAGCCGACGACGAGTGATTGCCGAAACCCGTCGTGAAAAGTATTATTCCACTATGTGGGACATTTACCACCGTTTTACTCTATTTTATTTATTCTAGCAAGAAGATTCGTAAAATTGATCCTAACTTTTGAGTTAGTTGCCGTGAATTGTGCTCACAGAGGCAGGATTTTCCTTACACACGTCGATGATAATACGAAAATGATTCAGTAAAATTCTTTACGGCATTGATGAACTTATAACTAAATATAGGTGATCAAATACTACTGATACAGTACGGATAGTGGTGCGGAGAGAATTTAGAGAGAAATATTTTCGTCAGAAACATTTATAGAGAAATAATTTCGTCTGAGTTCAGGCGTGAATAACGGCGGCAAGCGTCCCAAAAATCGATATTAAACGAAGTTGTGGAGGATTTCCCATGGCAGTTATTGAATTTCCAAATCGGTGTAGATCCATCCACTGGGGCCGTTTAGCCAAGATCATTGGAGGCGATGGCGTGGAAGCCAAGTGCAGTACAAGTGCATCAATAACAGCGCATCACAATAAGAAGTTCATGTAAAATATCGGCCAGGCTATTAGCTCTTGGTCGCATATTTAGCTGTTAATCGAGTCCTTAAAATGTACTTTATTTCATTCAATTTGTGTTCTCAGCAATATTATTATGAACTGGATGAAAAGGGATACAAAGAGCGGAATTCGGTGCTTATTTAATATATTAGTCTTGGCCCTCGAATAAAGCAAAATATCGAAGCGTTCCAATGTTCCACCTTGTACTGCAGAGACGGTAGTGTGGCGATGACAATGACAGCTACTTGCTATGATACTTGTATATATGGCACCATTTTTTCTCACTAGTTCGCACATGCTGCGTGTTTTTATTAGCACATCGAAATCAAAAAACGGAAATTTCTACACAACATAAATAACTGTTTCAATCTTAGGGAATTCCTAAATACGGAATTTTTGCAAAAGTCTCGAAAATTGTGCTCTCAATGTACGCGAGGCATCGAGCCTTAAGTTGGAAAATACGCATTTTTATGCGCATTGGTGCAACAAAAGTTAAAAGCACTCATTATATATCCGTGCATAATGTTTTCGGTGAAAATCAAAAGTAGACAAAATATTTGTGTGTGCAAAGCATGCGCATAGCTTTGGATTGCGGTCTATTGTCCCGGCGGATTCTTTCGGAAATCCTTCGTGGCAGTTTTCACGAGACTGCCACGAAGCATTTCCGATGAGAAGGCAGGCCTTGCTCTCGCATTGCCACCTGTCGGGATCGAAAGAGTTTCATAATGAGATTGATCCTGTAGACTAGAAACAAGGTTGAATAATTCAATCATAATTAATAAACGTCATTCCGGTAATGATAATTATTATTGCAAATTGTTTGATCCATGCATGCCACCATTCCACTACTGTATATATAATGATCAAAAATGCAGCGCAGGCTTAAGTCATCATTCAGTCAAATGGGAAAACGCTAATCTCATCATAAGTAAGTGGTGTGTCGATGGGTGGCGTCGAAATCGCTGATCGGCAATCGCTGCTTGGACGCGGCTACTTGGAGGCGGAGACCAAAGGTTGTCTCTCACTCAATGAAATTTCGCACCATCTCGTCACAAAACTTGATGATAATAGTTTTTCTGCTACGAAATTCAGTGAAATAAAGAATTATCCAAAATATGATATAAGGTCATTGTCATAGGTTTTAGAATCAAGAATTGGTCGGTAACACCCTCCCGGTTTTCCTGTCGATTTTCAAAACTTTTATTCCTTCGTTTTCACTAGATTCCCTCCCAATCCACCGGTGCTCTTCCTCTGTATACCCTCCCTTTGTAGTTCGTGTAATCTATTTTAAACTATCGTCAATCAGCATACGACCCATTAGTTTCCTTCTTGTGCCTTTCATAGGCTTCCATTTTCATCCAAACGGGAGTAATTTTTTAATTGCTACAATCGCTAAAGCTAATAATTTCACAATTTTACAGGGCTACGCCGACTCAATGCCGTGTGATGAAGGGCTGGAGTAAAATGCCATAGGTATGCGAACACATCAGACATTTGAAAACCATCAAAATAAGTGTGTTTTTTGAGTGAGTTTTAACGGATGAAAGAGAGGTGAGGTCACATTAGAGGCGTTTCGCCTAGCGAGCCAAAAACAGCACGTTGACAAGTCTGGGAGCACGAAATGGGCCAAGTGTTATTCTAAACAGCCACTATTACTACGATTGATTCGAAGAATGTTTTTTGAGAGGTGAAGCTCACCTCGTTCTGAACTTGGAGGCCACTGAATAGGTATAGTACAGGGAAAGTCAAGCCGCCTAGAATTCAGTCTGGGGAGAATTATCAGGATTTGTTCCAGAGACTCCCAGATCGTAGCCAAACGTTTGCGCACTGGACTATCACGCACTCGCAGCGGTCTGGGACATAAAATCCATTACGGCCCATTAGGCGTCTACATAAATAATGGTTGCCGTTAACGCCCTCTCAGTAGCTGGCGGGGGAGATTCGATACTAAATAAATTGATCTCCAACCCGATCCACGCTTATGGCCGGTTTGCTGTCGCAGCGTAACACCTAGTCACATCGGCTGGTGGCGAACATTAGCATTCAATTAAGATGGTTTTTACCCCCATAAGGTTAAAGCATTACTAATCCAATTGCAATGAAGATGGAACTGTAAATTTAATTCATTTGCCTGTGGTAATGGAAATTAATGGTATTTCCAGGGCTTCCGGAAGTAATTGTATCTGCGGCGAAAACTGTGGCGTAGACGGCCCTCATCCTTCCAATATGGGAATTAAAAAAAAGATAATTAACTTTGAAATGCTCACAGTTTTAACCACCTTCACGTTTTAAAACTTAAATTTTCTAAAAAACAAATCATAATACTTAAAAAGTTGTCTGGTATCAAATAGCTTCGTTTTAGAGTTCTAATTTTCGCTGAAATTATTCGCATTTGAGTTGATCATATCGTGGAAAACTATTTTTCTCGAAGAGAAGTCAATGTTAAACAGTAAACTTGAATAAGAAAGATAGTTTCTTTTACCCTTTGTTTTACCTTTTGTGTAATTAGTATACATCATTTTCTTTTTTTTTGGTGAAAATATAATGTGCCACTTAATATTGGATGTTAGACGGACTGTAATAATCTGGTGACAAAATCACTCGTATAAAATCTATTGTTTGTCAGCAAGAAAAAAATGTAATGTGAATAACCCTTTCTGTAACTCTCCTGGCGCAAGTATTTGCTTCTATTCGGGGTAAATAAATTGTAGGCTGATACTTTTCTGTCCTCTTACAGTGATTTTGGACACACGGAATATTTTACATCAGTTTGGCTTCATTTCTATCAATTAAATGGAAAGGATGAATATTAAAAAAAACATACGGTTGTATAGGATGTTTTTGACGCACGCTCTCATCCCGTATGACATACCATTTTATTGTATAATGTATGTGTCATGTGATATAGTGCTTTTGCTTCTTAGGATGGTTTATTTAATTTTTGTCATAATGAGATCACCGCACCAGGCGATTAGTCTCAATGCATTGAGATCATGCGTGCGAAATAAATTGCATTTGTTGAATTTTAACATTTGACTGTTCCAAAATAAAAATATTCGCCAATCAACGCTGTGCTCTATTTAATGCATGGACATTGCCAAAGTGAAATATCTTGAAAAATGGGCATAAAAACTATGTCCAACAACCTGATAAAATAAAATTTTGCGTAAAACTTTTGAAAGAATTTTCAACGGCCTATTTGTAATGAATATATGGATAATTCAATTATTATTACATGAGTCGATATTTGTTTTCCTCTTTGGAGGGAGCGAAGACACTTGCCATCCCAAAGGGGAAGCTTGGGCCATATTCCGTGGGAAATTAATTTGATAGAAAAAGGGGAAAGCCTGCATAAGGGCACGAGCTCAAATCGGCAAATTCTGCAAAAAACATTGTAGTATTTACTGAACATAATCGACCGAATCAGTGAACAAATATTTTCCTAAGCAAACTGGGCATATTAAATATAACTCGTCAAACCACACTGTATCCACAACAGCTACATTAATGATGACCGTCACCTCTTCTCTGCCCCCAATTCTTTCGAACTTAAACCTATTTCTAACGGCGAGTGAACATACCTTCAAGCACGCACAAATACGGCGAAGCAATTTCTTGCCTCCAACGAACAGGTCACTCGGGCCATTCCCGGTGTGGACGAAATCAATTCACCCATGGGAAATGCTCTCACGAAACATCACGGAGAAAAGGAATATGATGTCGATCCTATCTCCCCATCGCACTGACAGCTCTCGCTCTAAACTCCTCATTCCCCTACTGCCCTCGCCCCTTTACCTCTTAACCAAGAACCCTCATTCCAATAACTTTCGCCCCAGCATCTCTCGCCCCAACAGCCCTCGCCCCAAGAGCTCGCGCGCACCTAGAGCCATCATCCCTACAGCTCAACCCCCAAGTACCCCCAGCATATCTCCCCCCTAGGGCTCTCCGCCCCTAAGAACTCGCCCCCTAAGTCATTGCCCCAAAATCCCTCGCCCCGGCAGCCCCCGTCGCCCCGGTAGCCCCAGTCGCCCCGGTGGCCTCCGTCGCCCCGGCGGCCCCCGTCGCCCCGCTCGCCCCCAACTACGCCGCTCGAGAGGGCCGATCCGATCGCCCAACCCTCCACACCCCCTCCACCGCCCATCTCCACACTCCGACCCCCTAAAACCGGCGTCTGGTTCTCGGGCTCATTACTGCCACCCCCTCCCTCTCTCCCTCGCAACCCCCCCTCCCCCCCGCCGCTCTCCAACCCCCGCGGTAAGCGGATTGCATCGCCGGATTATCGCCTCCGCACACCTGCTTCCTCTCATCCCGCCATCCCGATAAGCCTCTCGCACCAACCCCCGCCCACCCCCGCCCACCCCCGCCCACCCCCGCCCACCCCCGCCCACCCCCGCCCACCCCCGCACCTCACTCCTCGCCCAGCACCCCCTCGCTCCAACCCCCGCACCACCCCCCTCACCCCGCACCCCCTCCTCCCTTCCCACGCATTCATCCGACCAAGGGACGGATGCTGGGCGAGGAGAGTGCGACCGGCGCCTCCATCTTCCACGGCTTCCCTCATTCCATTCCCGCCTCCGGGGCGCTCCGTCCACCCCCCCTCCCACCTGCCCCTCGGCCCCCCACTCCCTCCACGTGTCACCACACTCCCCACCCCCTCATCACCGCGTACTCTAACCACGAGTGCGGGGACTCTCCTTCGCCCGGCCAAGTCTTGGGGTGCGCCGCATCAATCCCACAGCAGTCTGCAGTGGCTTACGCGCGGAGACAATTGCCCACCACCTCAACGATCAATCGGCGATTGCGTTAAGCAAATTGGAAGGGCTGATGCGTTTTCCTGTCGAAGGCAGTGTCCTCATTGCCAAAATTCCATCGAAGGAATGAACGAGGAACCAGAGGTTCGAATTGGTGAGGTTTTCTTTCCATTGCAGCGCTAAAAGTTTGACTCCCATTGATATTCCGGCTCTCCGTCGCCGACGGAAATATGCGAGTGAGGTGATCCAATAGCGCTTCAAAATTCAATCAAATAAAGATTCTTGAGGATAAGTCCTGATATTATCATATATCAAATCTTATCGTTTGTCCCATGTCGAATGAAGAACGCATTTCCTATCCATGGGGTCTTTTTATTAAATTTTGTTTGCTGTCTCAGATGATGGGATATTGTAGGGAGTTAGATCGATAAATTGATCACTCATTCAATTACTGCACATTTACGAAATCCGTTGTGTTTACTGGTCGTTTTAAATCATCGGATTCTTAAATAAATGAAGAAAGTGCGAAAATGATGGATTCCAATCTCTTACCGAGTGACATTTATTTCTTAGACGTTTCCGTTGAAAAATGAGAAAGCGGAATCTTTTCATAATATTAAATTGTGTTGGCTAGGACCTCCATCTTAAAATTCCCTTATATTATGAAACTCGAGACATTTTCATAGGACTTCTCCGAACAATGGGTCGCTCGAGCTGTAACAGAAGCCTCACGCATTCCCTCCCCGAGTTGTTCCAGGTGGGTGTACCATTGAAACGCTTTCCGAGCGTTCGTCTTCTTGGATCATGCGACCCTCCCACCTTCATCACTACTCAGAGTTCTCTCTCTCTTCGAGTTCGAACGAAATTAAATCAAGCATTGCCTTCCGCGCGCGGAATTATCGTAATTGGATGGCGAGTCGCATGCGTCGCGCGAGGGTAATTCCGAGTCTAATTTGAATAAAGGCGCGAGTGTGAAAACAAAATTTTGCCACTCTATGAATGCAATTTGGTTATAAGGTTTCTATTTATCGCATGCATGTTCCTCTCTTTTCATGTAAAACCAAACGCGCGCAAAGTTACTTACCTAGCATAAGTTGAATGGATCTCCACGCAATGTGTTCTTGGTGCTTCCCCTTCACTCGAAATTTTACTCATTTTACAGCTGTTGCATCGGGGAATTAGAAATATTTTTAAGCTCTCGCGTGTTGTCGATGCGAAGGTTTTCGGCGGCGTGTAGACGGTTAATGCTGTGTGCTTTCGGGTTTTGAGTTTCACCGCACTGTTGATTTGGGTTGACAACGGTTCCTCCGGTGTTCCAGGTGACATTTTCAGGTTGGAGAAGTTAAGGACTGGTATCTTAGCTTTCCTTGGGTCAATTTGGTTCTTCAAGTCTTGAAATTAATCTCAGCATTCCACTGTAACACGAACTCATTATTTTCATGGCCAACCATTACGAGATACTCCAGAGTTCCATGAAGTGTCCACGATTGTTCGGATGCAATTAGAAATTCAATAATTTTACAACACTATATAGAAATCTTTGTTAAGTTCTGTTAGCCAATGATTTTAAAGATAATCCCTTATTTGTTAATCTGATATCTCTTATCTAATGATGCTATCGATCCCGGTCGTGGCAACTGATTAGTACACTTTGAAATTCCTGTATTTCAATACATATCAGCGGATGACTCGTTAAAAATTAGTGTCGCGGCATCCCGCGCAGTTCATTGAATTTTGAAGATAAATTGAGACGATTTATCTGAAATACAAAATTTACTTTCTCCAAGGGGTGGCTCAGTTGGCCAACTCCAAAGAAATCATTGCGCTGGCCAAAGTGGCATGCTTTTTCCTTTTAATTGCTCTGCACTCCGATTGGTTATCTTGCCTTGTCTCTCTTCTCAAATATGAGCAGCGACAATCTTACCCCAATGGATAATGCAATGCCCCAATTTACAATGCAATTGATGCTATAAGCGCTAAATAAATGTGTTCATTTTCCCATTGAAGAATGCGCCCATTTGGGATAAATTGCTCGGATTTCGTTTTTTTCATACCATTCACATCATTACTGGTAGGAATTATTACCTCTTTTAATGAATCTTCCTCACCCCTCTCTGCTTGTAGTATAACGCATTCACCTCTGTCACATTACGAGATGTTATCAGATCGTTTCACTCATGCTTTTTCGTTCCCGAAACTGCCAATATTTCTTGTTGCGAAATCTCTTTAGATCAGATTTGCCCGGGACTCCATGAATATCTCCGCCTACTGATTACTCTCTAGTCCCTTTATTATTTACGCATAAACTCATCTTTTTGGCGAATATTCGCATTCTTTCGATCTAAGCGAATGTATCAACAAAGGGCATTTCTTTCTCTTTCGTGAATGCCGAAGCGCCAAATAAAAACTCCCCCAAACCTCCCACCCAGTCTCTCCTCGTTTGCCACGAACACACGTCCGTCAGCGCAACGTTTCGGTGACACAGGGTTGTCCTGACGCACTCATTTAAATTCAATAAAATATGATTACACCTCTGTTTATCTTCCAGTGCGAGCCAAAATGAGGGCGTGAGACGATGATGTGGATGACCATTAACCTTCTTTGGGAGTTTGTCTTAACTATTTGAAATCACAATGACGTATGGGGTGTCGGTCGGTAATTTTCGAGGCCTTACTTATTTCCGCTTTTATTGAAGGGATGACGAAGGCATTTTTCCCTACTTTCGAGACTCATCAGGAATTATTACATACGCTTTCTAATCTGGTGCGATATTTGGTACCAAATCCATTAAGTACTCGTAGAGAAATTTTCTCATTCGCTGGATATTTGTTATCATTAATACATAGCAGTGTGTTGACTAATCCTATGCAATTTATGATTACATCACTCTTCGGCGAATTGATGCCAGGGAGATTTTCGCTTTGTTTTGATTCATTACTTTTGTAGACCCGTTCAGTGTATTTGTTCAAGGCGTTAGCTTTGGCTACTAAGATGTCTATTGCTACTTCCCCGTTATGATCATACAATGGCTCAAATATTTGCCGTTTATCCTATAACTTCCTGGTGTATTAATAAAATCTCTCTGGGGTGTTCATCAAGTTGGGGTTCGTTTGCCTAAGCCTTGGTCTCGTAGGCAAATAATTTGTTCATTTTGTAATCTTGGGAGTATTTTTTTCTTGGATGGCAACTTAACTGATTTTTAATTTGTTTGGGTGGGGTTTTTGAACGTGCAATTGAATTTTCTCACTTTTTCAAGATGCATCTTGTTAATCCAAGGCATACGTGACCGTCATGTTTGGCCTTTATGTGTACAAACTCATCGATTTTACGCCTTGCATCTCTAAAAGGTGTCTCCACGATTATTCAAACTTCCCTAAGTTCTTTGTATCGATCTTAGCTTCGAATTCTTCAGCCCAAGCCCGAATTTCTTAAAGTATTATTTTATTAAGGCTAAGTTAAATGCTGTGCACAGGTTAAGCTTCTGTTGTATTCAATTAGGCAAAGTTGGCCTAGTAATCAAATTTTTTAATTTGAATCAATATGTGTAGTCATATCAGGGTGACTTGGTATTACTCGTACTATGGGGAAGATTCAAATTTTATCGTTTTGCTGCCGAGGAAAACTTTTTTTTCACTTTCCATTTTGTTTCAGCAACATTTACTTCATCACTCATGCATTGTCTAGATTTTCTTAACAGAAATATTTAGTTGAAAATATGGAAAGTTCCATTTCTAAAATTAAATATAGTTCCCACACTCGATAAATTAGCCGCATTAGTTTGTGCAAAATCTCCCCATTTTCGTTTGAACTAGCATATTCTGTACCTATGGAAAATACTCTATGAGATGTAGACTGTGGAAAAATTGCCATTGCTAATTGAACTCATGTCAAAGGAGGGGAAGGATTTTCTGAGAATGTATTGCAGTAATGGTTCCTGCCACATTAAAAATCTCTTGTTTTAGGGTAGCATGCCTTGAGTAGCTTCATACCGCTTTTGAATATTCACCGCACTCCAAATTTTAGGCAGAGTAGAGAGTACTGTTATTTTTTACTCCATGAAATCCATACGCGAAGAACTAAATTAACTGAAATTTATCTCAAGGCTTCCGCGACGTCTTTCTAATGAAGGTTTCATGCTGCTTCCGGGAATTGGCAAAATATTTCCGCGCTATTAACTGCTCTTTCGCGAATCGGTCGATTCGGTGGGATAGATAATAAAATGAACACTCACGTGAAGATCTCTTTCCCATAGCATTTTCGATAGCCAGACTTTAAAAAAAAGATTTTTTAAACTCTTTCTCATTATGTAGTGCAATTTCTAATTTTCTAAACCAGTATACCTTCAGCCCTTTTTTTAGGCCTGTTGGCGTTACCTTCTCATAAGGGTTCTGAAACGTTGAGGGAAGATTGCCTCGTACTCTGTGCTGGGGCTGATCGATGTCATTCAGCAGTAAACGGCGTAAGTTTTGATAAATCACGGCAATCATTCAGCTGTTGGTGATTAGTCAAAGTTGATTGATTCCAAAGAAACTGCGGTAGATGCCGCAACAGTAACTTTTGACGGAGTCATCCGCCAATATGCATTTCAATGCAACAATTTCAGAGTGAAAAAGGCGAATGGTTTTTACACTCTGAAATTGTTGCATTGAAAGTGGAATAAGGTTTTTAAAAAATTAAAAGAAAAACGCTTGTAGTTTTCACCTTAGCGATATGTTTATTGCAATATTAAACGTCATTTTTAACTACATGTTATGTAAAGAATCAAAGCTGGTGTTGACGGAAACATTTTAAAATGGAAAATGACTGGCGTCGTGTCAATGCAGAGGTATTCCAACACGCCACCCATGGTATATTAACGTGGCCATGATATTTATAATGGCAAGTGAAGTCAAAAGGGGCTTTTTCACAAATGTACTTCCAAAAATATGCACACCGACGATACGTTGTCTCTACTCTCCTCGAATATTTTCTGTACCTGCGACTCCTTTTATTGAATTAGTCCTGGGGTTCACTTCTCAAAGCAATAAAAGTCGCATTAGAATTACTCCGAACAGAGTTGAAAATTTAATATTAAGACTGTGTAATTGAGTTAAATAACAAGTACTGAACCAGTTTTTTCATGCGCACATCGGTATGTTCAAATTTCAAGGACTTGGAGCGTGGAGAACCTGGCCTATTGCGGCACACTCATTATACTAGTACTGCACGCTCGGGCCAAGTCGACTAGCGACAACCGAGGGCAAGATTATTCGCCTATTTGAGTAGAGACTTAAATCTGCACATCCTTTGCCCACAAAAATGTCAACGCCCCCGATCTTTAATGTTCAACATCTTTATGAACAAAATTTCATCTTTGAAATTTCCTATGGTACAACTCCCATCAGAATTAATGTAACAGAGTTGTAGTCATACTACGAGATAAATTCACATAGAACAGAAATGGAAATGGACGAAAATAACTTCATTCACACGAATATATTTTTTTGTGGAAATTTTCAAGGTGACTTTGAAAGTAAAATGATTTTTTAGGTTTCTAAGTTTTGCAGGGTTATTGGGTCCTAAAATATATGCGCATCACACCCATCGCTCTCGTGATAAATGAGAAAAGTCGTAACATAATAGGTATTTGGAAATTGTGTCTAGAAAGTCAATTCATAGTTCTATGTATAACGGAATTTTCCACTTGCACCGGAAGGGCTACTGTGCAATTCAGGATGAATTGATGAAAATTACTGTACTGTCCATTTTTAGTTTTAATCAAGAAAATGATCTTTGTTTTAGTATTTTATTGAAAAAATATTTTTGTTATAGTTAATTAGTACTGTTAAGTAATGTTGAAATAATTTTTTTATAAAAATCATACCTTCGCTATAGCACCTTCTGCATCAAGGATGATTCATTTTATTTAATTTATATTAATATCTCGAATTTATGAGAGCTGTACATTTAATTTGGTTACTATTTCATAGGTATCAGAAATAATTTTCCGCAAAGATCTCAGGCATGCCATGGAATCCCTCAAATATCACATCGAAGAAACCGGACCAAACTAAACTACTAGTTGCATAATCATAAACGTTGAATAAAATATGTAGGCCTCATTTATGCAATGAAGGGAGGCTGTTTGGACCAGCGCTACTCGTGGACGGTTTTAGCAGATGAACTTACCGGGAAACACTCGTATGAAGACTGTAGATCACTCCTTAGAGTACGGTATGCGACCCAAGCATTTACAAAACAAATGCGAAACTGTTAGATATTGAGACATTCATTGTTACACATGAATATTGAATCACTGCTGAGATCGTACTAACGGTATAATTACAAAGGGGAAGAGGGTTTTATTTCCTCTCATGGCGTCATCCCCAGCAACTCCCTAGCATTCTTCCACGTAGAGAACTCAAAGTGGAACGACTTCCTCCAAATGCCTCATTTTTCGAATGACCAACGAGGGGGTGAGCCTTGTAGAGAACAGGAGACGAGTGAGAGAAGATTTCAAACAGCACTGAAAATTCACTTCCCTCTGGGATATCAGCAAGGTTTTCATTATTATTCATCCGAAGAAAGAATGTGAAATCTAGGATTAATCGAGACTATGAACTTAAATAATTAAAAGAACATCACAAGTGTACATTTCTCATTTTAATTGAAATGCATATACCGAAAAAAGTATTTGTCAATACTATTTGCATTACGACGAAAACCGGACTCGAGTATGAAAATAATCTTCAAAATTCTGTGGTTATATCGCATGATTTGGTTTTCAATATCTACGAGGGTCATCCGGAAAGTAGTACCCGTTCGTGAAATAAAGACACAAAAGTAAATATTAACAAACATAAAAAATTTTATTTGAAAGAGGATACTTTAAACTACTTCTCAACATAATCTCCAAGCAAATTAAGGCATTTGTCATAACGTGTGACAAGTTTCTGTATTCCTGCTGCATAGTCCTTCGCCGCCAGCTCATTGAGATACGCGAGGGACCCATCTTGCACAAACTTTTGCATAATGCAGATGGTGTTTAACAATTTCATGAACAATTGTTCGAGAAACATTGGGAAAATGCTCACAGATGTCATCAATTGTGACGCGCCGATCGTTCCTCACGAATTCGTCAACTGAGCTCACCAGTTGGTCTGTAATGACAGACGGTCTCCCCGAACGCTCATCGTCGTGTGTGTTCCCCCTCCCCATGTTGAAGTTGCGACACCACCGCCGAACAGACGACTCGTCCATTACATTGTCTCCATACACCTCCTTTAATTGGCGATGAATATCACATGGGCGAACGTTTCTTGCATTGAGGAATTTAATCACTGCCCTCACTTCACAACTGGCGGCGTTCTCAATTTTTTTAAACATTGTAAACAATCACAGAAACAACACAGGCAATGCTAGCGTCACGCAACTTGGCTCAGAGAAGGCAGACAAGCCACTGAAGCTATCTGACCTCGTCCAGCGGCTACTCGCGTCGTCAGCACTTCATGCGGCACGAACGGGTACTACTTTCCGGATGACCCTCGTATAAAAATTCGATAGCGTGATTAATGCGAGCGATCACTACTATATAACTATAGCAATAGCACGAGTAATTTTACATTTGTGAATTGCAATTGATACGTGAATTATTGAAAATTTTATCTCGTCCTATGGTTCATCCCCATGCTTTAACATCCCCACAGCTTTAGCATGGTGCAAGGGCTTGTGGGTTCTGAAGAACTCAGGAGCTGTGCTGGTGGAAACAATGATAATCGCTCCTGGCAGGGCCGCCCATGCTAAGTAGGTTGAAAGTTAGGAGCAAGACGAAAAGAGGCCATCGCAGCGTCTGTTCCTCAGTGAGGTGGTTGCAAAAGGCGTCTGACAAAAGAGGGGCGGCCACTGAAAGATGATGCCACGTTAAAAATACTATTGAGGAATGCAATGAGGAAAATAGAAAAAAAATTTAATCCATGACACATCTTGGTCACAATTATGAGAAAGAGGCCAAGAAAATGCGAGACTTGGTCTACTGAACCGCGTGTATTGCCCAACGGCGGGAGATTTCAGGCTTCTGCGGTCGTTATCATACGGGGTAGTGGCGAAGTTGAATCGACTTCAGCAGGAAATAAGAAATCATAGAAGAGATCAGAACCAAGTGCAAAAGGGGCTTGGATAATTAGGACGGCTCTGAGTAAAGGGATCTAGAAAGTATTAGTCGGGCGATGGAAATGAAATACAGATATTTTATAGTTGTGCGAAGCGAGGTTAGGATGAGGCCAGGGAACTTGGACACTGGCCCACTGGGCGTTCCGTCGTATCTGGCAGCGGGTGAGGAAAGGTTTGTGAGCTCGTCAATGTATGAAATCCTCCCCAAGAAAAATCGCAAGCAAAAGCCCAGAAGATACAGGAGAGGGCCGATCCAGTTAT
The DNA here is from genome assembly GCF_022747635.1 of Hetaerina americana. Taxonomy (NCBI): domain Eukaryota; kingdom Metazoa; phylum Arthropoda; class Insecta; order Odonata; family Calopterygidae; genus Hetaerina; species Hetaerina americana. Next base: position 132,576 of record NW_027286293.1, read on the forward strand.
GACCGGCATTGGCATGTTAGGGTGATTCAGAGAACAACGGAAGATGTCGAGACAGTTATTTAAATTAAGTCATTACATGCGCAGTTCTTTGAATTTATCAAAAGAAACTAACCTTCATGCTTGAACATTGGCTTTAACCTCGTGGATTGTGGCGCAAAGCGCTCGGCAACGATGATTCCTTGTGACTTGTATGTAAGGTGTATCGTCTTAGTACCTTGTTCCTTTAAAGATTTTAAAATTTCACGGGGTGAGGGGATGCCTCGGCAGCTTGATTAGTTAAAGGCCGTCAGCAGGAAATCGAGGGATCTGGATTCGGACTCTGGTCAAGGTGAAGGACTTTTTCACTCAAGAGTTAGGGCAAAATTGAGAACTAAGAATTAGAATATATTTAGCAGCATATTGAGAGAGGAACGATAGATATGGCTAGATAGGGCTATGCTAAGTGGGACGAAAAGAATGCAAGAATTAATGAGGAGATAGTTACAGAGTAATATACAGCGGAGAGGTGAGAGCCAGGGAGGGACGGTGGGGGGTATTAAATGATTATGATGAGAAGAAGTAGTAATCATAGAGGCCGTCGGTCAGGAAGAAATATACGCATATATAAGTATATTTTATACGATCAATTAGGGAGAATAATTTGTGCTAGAAAAAACATTCGATAGTGATGGGGGATTTTGACCCTGTTTTTGGAAAAGGGAGATTTTTGATGTGAATCGTATGTTGTTTAAAAAAGCAAGGAATGACCGCGGTGAGAAAGCTAGGAAATACCGCGAGAAGGAAGCATTAGAGGTCTGAAGGAGACGTTGTCTAATCATAACGCAAAACATTTGCACAGACAAAAAGGCATTCGTGAAAATACCTGGCTATTCATATAGATAATAGTTGGACTACATTATGGCTAGGCACAGAAGGAGAAACAGTGTCATCAATCAGCACGGTTTCTTTGGAGCGGATACTGAATTTAGGCAGAACTATTTTATTAATGGAGTCAGGTGGACGAGGATAAAAGAGTGAAGACGGGCGACAAAATGGAATGAGGAGCCCTAACCGGATCGGAAGTGAAGGAGTAAAGGCGCAAAGAAATGTCAATGTGAGGAGATAAAGGCGGTTTTCCGACGAAGGTTTTCGTAGCGCTCACATTATTTAGGCTGATATACAGGTTTTCTGGGCGTTGACATCCTGCTGATGGCGACGTCTCACCGACTCCGCTGCAGGTACTCTTGGACCAGACTGAAGATTTCATCCCGGAAACCCGTACACCAGCCAAATTCAATCTATAGGAAGAGTTAATGGGAAAATGCCAAAGAAACCACGGAGAAGAAACGAGATGCATAGGAAGATAAGCGAGCGAGAATTGGAAACGAAGGAATGAAAACACAGAATCTAACGGAAGCAAATAGAGATAAATAATACACTGAGACGGGAAATTTATCAAGTGTGGTGGAGGATGCAGGGCGAGAGTATGGAGGGCTTCTGGAGAGTACGGTTGAAGGTGTGCAATGCACGGGATAGTGCATGCAATATTGGGAAGGGGAAATCTGGCCAAATACGGTGAGAAAATTATTTGTAGTCCCTGAAATGTGCACGGAGATTAAGGAGAAGTGATTGATGTTAAAAAATTTGACCAGAATATTTATATAGAGAAAGAGAATATGACGAGAAAGAGGAAAGATTGTGTTCAGGTTCACCCGAATGCTGAAATTAAAGAAGCTTGCAAGTAGATAAAATCCTCGCCGAGCTACTTTTAGGCCTAATAACAGGTGAAAGGCGGAGCTTTTACGGGTTACGTCGTGATATTAATGTGGGAGGATTTTGGCGGGATTATTTCATCAGATCCGTGTTACTTCCTACCCTGAAAAAGAAAAGGCATGTGTAAAATGTCTATGTGAGTGCGCATATGAGGTATAGAGCAATGAGTTCAATATTCCCCACCGCTGTCTTAAAACGCAACAATTTCAAAGAGTAAAAATTATTCTCCTTGACCGGGATATCGCTTAAGGATCTATGTACGCCGGGATCCCGGTCGAGGCGAATGATTTTTACCATTTGAAATTGGTGTATTTTAACTCATATTAGCATGACTCCGTTAAATTACCGTCACGGCATTTCCCACAGTTCTTAAGAAGAATCAAGGCACGGATGAAGCAGATGGAAGAGGTTACTCTGGGAGATGTAGCTTTGTCTCCGACTGAGAAATGGAGCAGGAACAGGAATTTTATAAGAGCGTATTTCCTGGATATGTGGGAACGGGAATGGGAAACCTTAGAAAAGGGGAAAACAACCAGACAATTTTTACCTAGCGTGAAGGAAAGAATGGAGATCAACTTTAAAACTTACAAAGGTATTACGCAAATTTTAGCGGGGCTCGGGGAGTTTAGATCATACCTCAAGAAAATAGGGAAAAAAAGGAGGGGGCGTGTGAATGCATGATGGAGGAAGGTACGGCAATACACAGAGTCCTTTATTGCCCAATTTATGCCGAGGAAAGACGCGAATTGGAGGCTATCCTTGGATATTTGCATAACGTCCAACAAATTGGAAGTATCTACACGAGGGACCGATTAGGAAAATATTGGAAAGATTTATCAACAAAAGATAATGTAAGAACGGGGAGAGTAACGGAAAGGAATGGCATGTAACTCATATTTTGTATTTTGTAAAATTAACGAAAGTGTATTGTTGGTTTTAACATAAGGCACCAAAAAAAAACTGAAATTGAAACAATAAATTGCCCGCTTCTGCTCGAACGGGCCCAATTATTAATTATTATTATTAGTTCTTTGAATACTCATCTTCTTGATGCATAGGATCATCAATGAATGGATGGAAAATATTTAGGTGATTACGTAGAAGGGATTAGTTTTGGTTCAAGAAGGGAACATGCCCGCGTTTTGCAATGGAGTTAATGAGTCACTAATTATTAGTAAGAGTGCAACAAAGATGCATTTCTCCGGTTCGTGGATTTCGAAATGGAGTTGATATCGGAATTATAGTAGAATTAATTAATGAACTACCATATTACGGAAGACAGGAATAAATTAGAAGGATAGGTGACAAATCAGCAACGTGTACATGGCTCAGACCGCTCAGGTGAATGTGGGTGACGTAGTGTCAAAATTTGCACATGTAGAAAAATGGGGAAAGAGAGGGGTTTCCATTAACACCCGCGTTTTTTTTAACGTATTCCTGGAGGAAATCGTAAAAATGATAGTAAATAGTTTCGATATTAAGATGGGAAATTCGCTAAATTTGTTGGAAAACTAAGGTAACTGAAAAAATAAGACGGCAAAGACAGGAAATCCTTCCCTCATACTGTGTAAGAGGGGAGGACCCGAGACAAGCAAGGGTGTTGGAATAAAGGATTGGAATTTTGGAAAGAATGAAGAGAGGTAGAGCGTATCCGGAGTTGAGGAACTGTTTTTTCAGCAATTGGGTTTTAGGTTGTGTCTTGTTATTCGAGTCTCAAGAAGGTAGTGTTGTTCTGCCACAACGTTCAACCACACTCATACGCCAGGATACAAAAAAATAAGAAACTCATGCTGTAGCATATTTGGTATGTGTGTGTGTGCGTGTGTATATATATATTTTTATATATGTATATATATATTTTTATATATGTATATATATACATATATATATGTATGTATATACATATATATATATATACATATATATATATATATATATATATATATATATATATATATATATATATATATATATATATATATATATATATATATAAAATATCTTCGAAATGGAACGCTCTTCGGCGACGCACAAATATGTAAAAACACAGATTTAGATTTTTAGAATATAGAAACACAAAGAAAGGACACTCACAATTTGTTATTAGACGTTTCGACAGCACGGCTGTCGTCTTCAGAAGACGGCATTCTGAAGACGACAGCCGTGCTGTCGAAACGTCAAATAACAAATTGTGAGTGTCCTTTCTTTGTGTTTCTATATTCTAAAAATCTAAATCTGTGTTTTTACATATTTATATATGTATATATATATATATATATATATATATATATATATATATATATGTATCAAAATAGAACAAAAATGAAATAGTAACCTTTAAAAGGACACTCACACATAATACTCCTCGTGTGAATGTTTCCGTATAATCGATATACATATGCTTATATATATTTATTTATTATTTGTTTATTTATATTTATTTTTTATTTATATTTATTATTATATTTATTTTTAATTATATTTATATTTATTTATTTATATATTTATAAACACAGATGTAGATGTTTAGATTTTTAAAACATAGAAACACAAAGAAAGGACACTCACATATGTAGAGTGTTCTTTCTTTGTGTTTCTATGTTTTAAAAATCTACATTTGTTTTTTTATATATTTGTGCGTCGCCGTAGAGCGTTCCATTTCGAAGAAATTTATATATATACGTATATGCATATATGTATATATCTCTATATGTATATATATTATATGTTTATATATTTATATAACAAAATATAGAGCGACCCTAATGTGCTTTCTCACTCTCCTCGCATGGAGTTAAGTGCTTATTTTCTCTGAACTAATTTTCCTCTGGTATAAAGTGCTACTCACTGGTGGACATTGAAATGTATCAGTGCTGAATATGCATGTATGCATGCACCTAAGGATGTGTGTTCATTTAAAACCCTCTGAAACTCCCCTTTCATTCGCCTGTCTTCTCAAGCCTTCATTATGGCAAATGTGTAAATACATTGCAGATTTGTTAGCCATTATAAGTAAAAACTGTAAACCTTGCGGTACACTGAGCAGCGTGGGCAGATAATAAGCAGTAACAATTGTTTATAATATTTGTATCCTTCTGCAGATAGAGGTTAAATTTTCTTCGGAAGTTTATATAATTTTCTTTGGCACCGTTCAATCTCGTCCATAGCAGTGAATGAGAACTTTAAATGATTTTCAAGTTCTCAAATTCTTGTACGGTGATAAATTGGCAGTCGAAAAAAAATTACTCTCCGGAGAAATATGTCGGCAGGTTGTGTTGTTTGAGAAAGAAAGCGGCTTAGAAAGAAAGCGGCGATCAGTCTGCGTTTATGAAAAACCATCTGGCCCCTGATGACGACTCTACGCGTTGGAACTTAGGTCGTCTAAATTAATAATGTCTGTGGAAATACGAAGTGTATTCTTTTAAGCCATGAAGAATATTCTCTTAATCCGTACGGAGGGCACTGCAATGCAAGGGACCAACATTAAAAGAATTAAGGGGAATGTGGAAAATTAATATGCTCCGTTTTAAATGTGCCATCACAATCAAAGCGGGCAGGAGGCGTGAGGACCTGCATACCTGATGCAGGTGAATGCTTAAAATCTGTTTGGAAACTTGAGAAACGAGCATGTTGACAGAACATAAGAGGAAAAGGCAGTATGATGCAGGTACTGTGTGGAGGAGGGTGACCGAATGGATTGGACTCACCTCGGGGTAAACATTTTGTTGCAAAATTCATACAAAAGTGAGTGTCCCTCGAGGAGGACCAACGGTAAAAATCCATCGAGATCGACCCTGCAACTGATTTTGACAGGTGTGGATAGAGCTCACCTCTAGCTAAGCCCGCTTATGAAAACTAAACACCCTGGGAGGCTGCGTAATGGCACTAGTGCCTTTTCCTGTTCCGCCATTCAGTCCCCCACAAAGTTACAGTAACCAGAGAACTCAGCAGCTTGGATTCGGACCCGAAACCTTCCGGATAATGGCCGAACAGCCTAACCAGTTAGTTACCACGCTACTTGAATGTAAGACAATGCAAAGGGAGGAATAAACGAAGATATACACGAGAAGGTGCAAAAGAGAGAGAGAGAGTGGGTAGGGAAGCATGAGGAACGAGTCAAGTGCCTCGAAAACTGAATGCTAAGAAGCTTGTGAAGGATATGCTTACGGTGAAGACTGAATAGGACACATCCTGAGGGATGAGAATTTTAAAAAGTGAATTCCCTTCTATTTCCTTTTTCACAATTATGGGATGAGATTTTTTCTACGAGAAATTCTCGGCCCGTAGTGGTAGGCAATCCGAAGAGGAGGTTTTACACAGATATGTCAAGAATGAACTTTTGGGAGCAGGCGTGGGAAGATACCAGCGGAGGAGCTATGAAGGAATCGAATAAAGAAATTGTCAGGTAATATGTTAGCTTGGGGGGCTGTTTCATACAACCATCATATTGATAAACCCTGGTAATGAAGAGGAAACAATCAAGGAATACAAGCAAAATAATCTCGGGTTGAATTGATTAATGTATCAATCTCACGGTTTAGTGCAACGGAAATTTCTTTTTATGGGGAAAATGACTCAAAAGATCGTATGGAACACATAGGTAGCAGTTACTCCTCCAATAGTTAGTAAATTTAAAAAAAGTGCCTTATTCACACTGGAGCGGAAGAAAGAAGTCAATTCAACACGTGTCCTATTTCTACGGTCTTCTTTTCAGTGGCCATCGTAGTTGCATGGTGGCTTACCGCTTGCAGGGCGGGGGGAGGGAGGTGGGGGAGGGGACGTTCTTTCCTTCGCAGTCCCCCGTTCGGATGCGTCGACCCAGCTGCTGCTTGATCCCAGCGCCCCGGGCCAGCGCCCCAAGCACCCTCCTCTACACCCGAAGCACCCTCCTCCTTCAAGTGCCCCACACCTACACACACGCACGCTCACACACGAACTCCATCCCCTCTCTAACATCCGCCGAGATTTACTCAAGAAGGTGTTTCACCCGAGGAAGGAGCCAAGTGGCGTGGGGGCGGCGGAGAAGAAGCCAGCCACCCGGCGAGGGTGGACCGCCTTGCAGAGGAAAGTGACGGGGGTGCGGGGGCGAGGACCCGAGGGGGGGGGGGAGAGGAGGGCGAGGCGGTGTTGGATTCGGCCAATGGCGCTCTGGCGTCAAGTGCGGCGTCTCCTCGGACGTCACTTGCACCGACGTCCCCGGGGAAAGTTATTAGCCCCCCCCCCGCTACCCGCACCCCCCCCCCCCCCGCGCCGCGCTCCTCGAAGGAGTCACACTCGGATCGAAGTGCTCTCTCTCTTCCCGCGTCTCCTCTCGAGGGCGCACTCCCTTTTTATTTCCTCCGGGGAGATCCCGCAGAGGAGTGAGTGGTGCTGCATGGAGGCGAAGGCGCCCAACAATTCATCACCCGCGGGCGCTGCGGAGAGAGCAGTCGGGTGGGTTTTGGCTTCGATGCCACTGCCAGTCGTCCCACGGAGACTTTGAAACCGCCGGTGGCCTTGAGGGGTTTTCGCAAACTTTTTCATTTTTCTTCAGCGAGAACATTTCGATGAACGTTTCATCAACAATAATGCTTTATGGTTGATGGTTTATTTCACTTTGGTGTATACGAGGCACACTTCCAATTTGGTGTACCTGTCATCCTCGCTCGTTGAGGTAAATTAAGAATAATAAATATCATACATTTTGGTGAAATTACAGCTGTTATCGGGGTGACAATTGTTTGGATATTTTTTTCGCTTTCGTTGGTAAAAATCAGTTTTCTGTATTTGTCCCACATTATGGAGAGGAGAGTATCCCCGTGCTGATGATATGACAGGGATTGCGGTGTAAAATATCGTATATAATGTTTTATGGCATTTATTTATTTATTTTATTTATTTATTCAGAATAAGTCCGAAAACAGCACATTTAGGCCTTTACATCGAACTATTAACAACGATAACAATGTCACATTTACAAACACCCAAGCCCTAGATGGAGGGAAACTCACCCAGGCGGGAATAGAACCCGCGACCCTTGGAATGGCAGACGAGGGCGTTACCCCGCCGCCACCGGGGCCGGCAATGGTTGATATAAATAAAATGCTGCTTCTCCACACTTCTCAGTTTAAGGTTAAGCTACTCTGCAATGCTTCACCTTGAATTGAGTTTTATCTTTTCATTCATTTCCTCTTCGGACTATAATTTTCCCTCTTTTCGTGTTAATTTGCTTGATTATAACCCCTTATCATAATTACTATGAAATTTCACATCTGAAGTGATGGCTCCTAGCACAATAAGGTTTCAATAGTTGAGGTAATTGAGAACCTCCATTGTAATGCGTGGGAATGAGTAATTACATTTCCCATGCTCATGAATTGATTCAAGCGCATACATTCTGATGGAACGGGAAAATATTACTCTCCCTTAGCCTCATGCCATCAATGGTTGAGGGTCTCTTTATATTATGTATCTTTGAACAATAAATTAAATATAAAAGAAAGCAGTAAATTTCGCTTTTTTGGTTTTCAGTGGTAAAGTTTTGCGTTGTGATAGAAACATTTTGTACCCATTTAGCAACGCACGACCATTAACACACGAGGACTGGAGGTCCTCGTGTGGCTAGTTCCTTTGCTTGGGAAGTCTATGGCTCTCCAGGAAGATCCGGTACCTGAAAAATCATACCGGTTAGGGGAAGCTGAGTGTGCCAAGAGGGGTCACCCGGAATCGAACCCGGTCCCTCCGGTCAGTAGCCAAGAGCTCTACAGACAAGACTACCTCTTCCCCTAATTTTGACTTGCGCGGACAAAATAAACACGTTAGTGATACCTGAAAACATCACTCCTCATCAGTGATCAATCTGTGGAGATTTATAGCATTATTTGATAATATTGTGAGCCCGTTTTTGAAAAATTTAACATATCTTATGATGACTCAAATTTTAACGAAAAACCTAGGATATGAACGAATGTAAGTAGAAGTTAGTCACTGGCGTACAAATGGCCCTCCACAACACCCTCCAAAAGAAGGTGTATTGACGCAGGAGCGTTTTCTTTGGAAGGAAGCTATCGAGGCTGGCTAAAGCACTCGGCCCGACTTCGAAGGATCCGGGTTCGAATCCCGGTCAATGCGAATGATTTTTACACTCTGAAATTGTTGCATTTGAATCCATAATAGCGAATGACTCCGTTAAAAGTTACTGCTGCGGCATTTACCGCAGTTTCTTGGAATAAAACTTCTTGTTTGGATATAAAATTGCCTTTTGTTACAGGAATAAAGTAATTTATGAAAAAATATATATTGTTGAATCTCCTCGAGTTTTGGGAAAATCTAAATTATTGTGAAGGAAATTTGCTCGTATTAGGTAAAAAAATCGAGCTAAAATCAATGAACAATAGCACTCCATTGGTGGTATCTAATCGGTGGACATATTCTAACCGATGCGGACGATCTTACTAGCCTTGATCTCTCATATATTTGGCATATAAGAGAACAATGTTCAGTGTGCTTTGACGCGAATGGAAACAAATTATACGGAGCAGAAAATGCCTGACGACTCCAAGTCAAAGGGATTGTTCCGAGAGATTCCACTAGCGTATGGTACAGAACTCTTCTTTGTCTCCCATCTGCAACTTAGTTGGATCAATTTTAGTTGCCATTTTGACCCGCTAATTTAAATTCACCGTGGAATGGCCCATAGCCCTCCCCCAACTCTGCGTGCCATAATAATTGCCCCGCGGTCCACTTTGGGCTCGCGCGCCCTCCGTTCGCCACCCCCTTGAGGGAGGGACTGAACCCAGGGATTGGTTCCAAACCTAGATGCTTGTAGACATCTTATATTGTAACTTCAAAGGTTGTTGTAACCGGGGCTGTGGAATGACTGTGATAATAAAATCAAAAATGCTATTTGCTCTAATTCCTTTTTTCTCTAACCTTAGTGCTCCCAAAATTAAAAGCACCTCCTGTCGCTCATATTTCTCGGATTTCGTCTGCACGAAGGCGTTTGGAAGGCTTCAGGCTATAAGAGAGTATCCATCCAAATACATCATCTCTTTTAAAACGTTGACTTATGTCTGATAATGTATCTAAGTTTAATACTAAGCACAAATGTTATGCCGTGATAGTAGCTGAAAGGATATAAGATTTTCGCATTTAGACTAAATCAATTATGTCAATCCGTTATAAAGGACTAACTCCATTAACTGGCCCTAAGTGGCTTCATGCCATGCGACACGTTGTTCAGATTTTCCCTACACCACGGAACCTGGGCCTTTGCCTCATGAAGTGAGTGCCTAGGATTATTCGAAATTTTTTCCCAATATAGCTCATGGATCAAATGGATATCTAATATTTGGCTTGAAAATGAAATCGGGGATTTCTGGAATATTTCAATTTAATTTTCCGCTCTTTAGAAAATCAGGAGAAAGCAAATCACCAATGTAACCAAACAAAGACTCTCTTGCAAGGTGCATCATATCAATTGTTCGTGTGACGCATTCAAAGTAGCAATGTTCACATGTATAACATTACATTGATTGAGTGGTTAAACGATAAGCCCGAGGAAAATGCCTCGGCAAAATCTGGCACGGGAACCAGCTCTATTTAATGTACTCACATCTAAAAGGTCTTTATTCAAATCTTTTTTAAATGGGTAGGTTATGGTTTACTGCGTAATCAACATTTGGGATGGGGAAATTTATTGAGCGCCAAAACATGAAATACTCTATTAAAATACAAAAATTGGAAGGATAAATGTAATGAAATAATGGCGCTATAAGCGTCCGATGTGGATTCCCGATAGTTCGAATAAAGATTCATTTTAACCACCGTCCAATATACGAGGGTCATTCGAAAAGTAAGTTCTCCAATTTTTTTCATAAAAAATCAAATTTATTCTCAATTTTGGGTACATAGTTGGAAAGGTTCTGCATTTAGCTATTATTCTACACAGTCACCTTGACGATCCATCACTTTTTGCATCCTTGTAACCAGCTTTTTAATACCGGCGTCGTACCTTTCTCCCGCCGTGTCGCGAAGCCAACTGACGACTGCTTCTCCGATATAAATTCTTCGGCATTCAGTGGAAGTGTACGCTGAGAAGTCTATGGACATCGAAAACGGGCGGAAGTGGTGCATGGAGTTTTTTTGATGGCCGGGCAAACGTCCACGATGAGCAGCGATCGGGGCGGCCGAGTTTGTCGGAATCAACGGTGGCTCTAGTTGCGGTGATGGTGCGCAAAAACCGGAGAATTACCCTTCATGAGAAGGCCTTAATGAAGAGATTGGCTACTTGTCCGTGCAGAATATTGCGTCGGAGGTCCTCGGTTACAACAAGGTGTCCCAACAAAGGAGTGTGTTTGCATCATGACAATGTACGTCCCCATGTGTCACATCAAACGACCACCCTACTCAATAAATTCGGCTGGGATATCATCGACCACCCTCCTTACAGCCCAGACGTTGCCCCCAGCGACTATTACTTCATTTTCGCTCTCAAAAAACACCTTGGAGAACAGAAATTCAAGTCAGACGAGGAAGGGCAAGAAGCAGTCGTCAGTTGGCTTCGTGACGCGGCGGGAGAAACCTACGACGCCGGTATTACAAACCTGCTTACAGGATGTAAAAAGTGATTGGTCGTCAAGGCGACTATGTAGAAAAATAGCTAAATGTTTGGCCTTTCCTACGCTGTGCACAAAGTTGAGAACAAATTTGATTTTTAATGATAAAAAATAGGAGACCTTACTTTTCGAGTCGCCCTCTTAGCTCAGGTTTGTACCAAAAAATGTGTGTACCATGTCTCTGCCAATCAATTAATTCCCGTCAATCTATTAACAGCAGACCTTTGCCAACAGTTTCAATCAATAGCTTTCGGTGGAGTTACTCTATAATAGATTATCTGCCCGAAACTTCAGCATTCGGGAAGCAAGTCGCAGCAACAAAACGGGCAAAGATTTGGCTTGCGGGGCGAAAAAATATTGCGTCACTAAGGGACGTCCTTCGTCATGAAAAATGATTGAAAGAGGAGATTTAGCCGTGCTGTTTATTGCTTCTTTGGAAGGATTGCGGATTTAGCGTGAATCTAAATGTCATTACACGGAATATCCCGTTGGGTGATGAAATAAAATGCAAATGGGTAGCGTTCAAAGCATAAACGCAGGAATGAAGGAATGTGATGCGCATCCATCCGCACTGCTCGGTTGCGGTATTAGTCTGATAAACTCGCAATTCGCTGCGGATAGTGGCAAACTGCAGGGCAAAACTTACAAAATGGGAAGAAAATCAAGGTCACACATAAGGAAAGTAGTTGCGGGATCATGAAAATATAAAACGCTACCTTTATAAAACTATTGTGTATTATTTACAATTATATATTAGTTCTGAAATGGATACTTTTTTCCAAATTCCATTTTTCCAAATGGATACTTTTCGGCCAAATTTTCTTTCAAAAAATTGCTTGTGGTGATCATATGAAACCAATTTTTGATTTTGAATACTACATTTTTTGATTTCCATAACAAATTTCAAATGCACCTTGATTTGCCTTCAGATCCATAAGTGAAATGGTGCTCGAAGCAACCACTGCCACACACACATGCGCGCACGCACACGCACACACACACACACACACACACACACACACATATATATATATATATATATATATATATATATATATATATTTCCTTTTTTGGATCTCGAGGTTCAACTGCTACTGCGAACTCTGTGCGCTGCTGTTAGATACTGAAGAACTTTTAATTCCCCAAAATGGAAGAGTATGGTAGGGAATATGACACGAAGTCTTTTGGTTTCAACAGGACGGTACCACGGCTCATACCGTCCGTCGTTCCCGCAAAATGATGCAGGACCAATTTACCGGCCGCCTGATCTCCTTTCGACGCGATGTTCCATGACCCCCCGCTCACCGGATTTGAGTCAATGTTATTTTTTTCTTTGGGGATACCTTTAAGCTAAAGCTTACAAAGTTCGAACAAGGACTTTGGGAGCTCTTAAGGAGGAAATCACAGATGTCATCGCTAATATAAGCAAGATATGCTGAAAAGAATTTTCGAAAGCGTTTTTCCCAGCACGTGCATCGCTCACCAAGGTCGTCACCTGGATGAAATAATTTTTAAATCCTAATTTAAAATAATGAAATTGGATGTAGTTTTTCAAATAAAAACCTTTTTAATCATCTTGGTTGTTTTTTTTATACAATTTAGCCATCAAATCAGGGAGTCCATTCTGCGTCACCCTGTATCTTGAACTGACTGCTCTCTTCGTAAGCAAAGAAAAACTTGCATCCAACATAACTTAGGAGTGTAATCCCACAAGGGTTTGTTTCCAGGAGATGTGTCATACCACCGTGTGCACCTCAACATCATAATTTATGCCACTTACTTATTTATTTATTGAGTACCCTGCGAGCCACCGCAGGAGACGATTACACACCAGACTACCCTTGACCCAAAACACCTTTCTCCTCCAGCGCGGTCGGACAAACGTTATTTATTCTGATCCCTGCACTAAATCTTTTGAATTTTCTTGAAATGCTCTCACCTACCGTAATACGATGGCCATAATGAAAAATTTGTAACACCATTGACATCCTTCCATTTGATGCAAGAGATTCAATCTGTAATTTAACCTTCGCTTCGTGAGTGATTTTTAACGTAGCTCCTATGAATATTTGGATACGATTCTAAGTTTATCACATCAACGTTTTACAAATCTTGCTCATTTACGCTGCACGTGATTTAATCCGACAATCAATCAAACTCCATGAAGATCCCTTATACTCGCGGCATATTCTAGTTGAGGCCTAAAAAGCGAATGATAACATTTCTCTTGACCTTTACATCACATTTCCCCAACACTCTCCTGTTAAATTCTAATTTTTTGTTAGCTTATCCACACATTCACCATATCCACCACACCACCCAGGGGAGGGTTGCATTAGAGCGAACACCATCAATGACTACCCATTGTACGCCACCATTCAACAAGTCTTTTATCTAGCCCAGGATATTTTTCTCTATACCATATGCTTCTAGCTTCGTGAGTAGTTAACTATGAGGTACTTTATCGAAAATCTTTATAAAATCTAGAAGAACCGCGACCACTGGAACAAAGCTCTCTCCCGAACTAAGGATGTAACGAACAAAAAGCGTAAGTTGTGTTTCGGAGGACTTACCCTTCGGGAAACCGTGCTGATTTTTCATCACTTACTTCTGACTATCGAGGTATCCCTCTATCGAGCTATATGCAATGTTATGGAACTATATGTTCCATAACATTGCATGAAATGGATGTGAGAGAAATACTATAGGTCTGTAACTGCTCTGTTCTTCCTTGTCTTCGTTTTTGAATTTAAGTGTTACATTAACCGTTATCCAATACTTGGGAACCTTGTGACCTATCAGAGATTTCTTAAATATGATTTCTAGATACGCTGCCATTTCCATCGCTAGGTCCTTAAATATACGAGCGGGTATTGGATCGGGCCCGAAGGATTTATAAGGGCTAATATTTTTCAGCGAACGTTCTATTCCATTATATAAGATTTAAATTATAATATACCTCAAATGAATAGGTGGTGGCTTATCTTGCCAATGAGAGGAAACCCGCAGTCTCAAGAGCGGGAATGGCACGGATGGGAGTGGAAGTACTATATTTTTAAAGAGTGGAAGGGAGCGGATAGGAGGGGGGAGGCCTCAAAGGGAAATAGAAGCGCCGGAAATGGCGGCAAGGCAAAATGGAGCTGCTTAACCTTCTCGGTCAGGTTAGTTATTTTCTTCGAACGGTGATACGGGCCAATGGCATCCGCCAACGTGAGTAGTTCGAGGTCTTCTGCAAATGACTGTACGTGATTGGGGGCATTATCAAAAGCAACCAAAATTTTGGCTCAAGTCAAAGTGCACCTCCGGAATGTAAAAGCGATGGTCGATATGAACTGCGTTGTTGTTCACTTAAATAGTAGTTTCAGCACATTGAATCCATAGATGCGTTTGGAGCTTTCAAATGTACATCACACTGCGGCTTGTAATTTCAGAAAACACAATCTATCATTCTAGCATTATGTCTGGCGCATTGGTACCCCATGTGAATGTGTATTAGTTCAGTGAACCATTCAGATATGATATTCCACTCCTTGGACAATTTTAAAAAAGATAATGATTCCGGGGGCAAATTTTGTCGAAGACAAAAATCAGGAACAGATGAATATATGAAGGTGACATCGCGTCTTACGCATCTCATATTGATCCGAATCTTGATGAAACATAATCCCAATTGGCGGTTAAACAAAGAAGAGTATGTTATCATGTTTTTCCAGCCAGGAAATTTGAAATAATAAGCTAAGGGAAGTCAAATTGATGACTTGGAAATGATAACCTGGGAACTATTTCACTTCATAGGCTACGGAAATGTTTGAAACTTTCCATTTATAATTTGGCCACCTGTAAATTGTTCAAGCTGAATTAATAAAGAATGATTTAAAATCAAGAAGCTGGTTAGAATACATCATTTTATTCGAGAGAGCAGTGAAGTATTCACTTGAAGCAGTGGAACTCATATGCCGATTTCTATTGCATGATTTTCACCCCTTGTCAACATTAATAACGACTGAAAACAACGGTGAATAGGCCAGTTTCTGGCTACACCATTCGGGGTGAGAAACATGAGTTCATATATTTGATAGAGCAGTATAGAATTTATTGCTGACAGTGAAAATATTGCATATAAAAACTGCATCGAGCAAATTTTGGTGACTATTGTGCGATTAATGAATAGTTTGAGTCAGATTATATTGATAAATGCAAGTTAGACTACTGCATAAAATTATCTTCTGAAGCAAAAGAGAGGGGTTCCTTCTTACATCACGCTATTTGTAAAAATGAGTACCTTGAACTCGACAGGAAATTTTGAATTGAAAATAAATAGAGTGCATCTGTTCCTATTTTCTAAATGGACTGAAGGTAAATTAATACTCGGACGTTTTCCATGGGCGTTAAGAGGGTTCATGAGGGAGTAAACTCGTGTTTAACTTAGTAGCAGGAGAGTTGATGTTATATTTTTTAACTTACTTAAAATATTTGAGAACAACAATAATAAATACATTAAAATTAAAATTTGAAGAAATGAATTGAACAAGCTATGGTAATGCCAGGTAAAGTTGAGAGAATAAATGCTAATTGTGAATAAATTTTTACTAGCACATTCAGTCCGGGAATTAGGAGTCAGCATGGGAACCCCTTTGCAGTCACGGCCAGAGAAAGCCGAATGAGGACTCTAGGGAAGCGCTTCAGCTTATTTCTCATAGCGAGGGATTATAAAAATCCCACATGACGTCAAAATTTGTACGGATTCCTAATGCTAAGTGCAGGAGTAATACACAGGCTGAGAACAAGGAAGATTTGTTTCATTTAAAAGTAAACAGCATAAAATTACCATTTAACCAGTTGTAGAGGCCAGTTAAATTCTATTTGTGCTCAGTAGAATCACGTTTTGAAAAATATGTCTTTGTTTACATATAAAGTTATGCGCAATAATGTTCCAAAAGATTTCAAATAAATTGCATGCAAAATATGAATTAATAAGCTACAAATGTAGTTATAAGGTTTGAGGTGATAATTGTTTATTTTCAATGAATTATAGCTGCTAAAATACGAAACAGGTACAAGAGAAATCCACCGGGCGAGTTATTCGCCCGGTGGATTTCTCAAGAATCCAACAGTTTCAAGTCCTACAGTTACAACTGCTTCAAATACTGTACGATTTTCCATTTCTTTCCCGTTCTGTTTTCTCGGCTTTTCATATTTAATTCTATTTCCAAGTCTTACTGCACGAGTTACTAAGTTTGCGTAGTAATGTCATTTTTCTACAATCTATGAGTAATGACGAAGTCTTGTTTCAGCTGGTATGCACGTTTTCACTACTTTTCGCATTTCCAATCTTGAAATGCATTGTTACACATTGTATTTGTTTACGTGAGTTTCCTTAGTAACGAATCTAATACTGCGTTCTCTCGGAGAAAGGGTAGTATTTTGGTATATTCTATTCTTAATAAATTAGTCTTAAAGTAATTATTTCTTCCTCGAATTCATGACCTCTTCCTGCATAAGCTTTAAGTATGCATTGGCTAATCGCAGCAAAATTGTTATCATAACTAATCAATATGTTCGCTTCGATATGAGTATTATTGCTCAATTATTTGGTTGCCTATCGTGCAATTTTTTCGAATCTCCGATGCTCCTTTTCCACTGCAATTCACTCCGAAGAAGATACTCGTTATACGAGACCGTATCTTGCAGATTGAGAAGACTATAGTGTTGTCAACTATTTTAATAGCTTACAAAGGGCGGTTGTTTTATTTATAATGGTTTAATAATTCACCCAGATGATATAATTACATATTTGAGTATCATATGTTTCACCTTTCAATGCACGAACCACCATTATACCATTCTCGAAAACTAATAATATCGGGAAATGACTGATTACGGGTATTAAAATATGTTTTTTTGTTTAGATGTCACTTGTATTATTTTGAATGATGGCATTTTTACTTCATTTAATTACTGTAATCATAATTATTATAATTGGTTAACTTATAAAATAAAGGCAATGAGTTTCCCAAAACATGAGAAAATAGACACGTTTTAGTTGATAGGGGCAGGTGAGCCAATAGATGCGAGGATTGCTTAAATTGATTAGCGATTCAGACGCGATAAATTATCCCCTTATTTGATCATTGTGCCGACGGTTGGTTTTGAAAAAATGTGTAATTGGCGACGGGGCATGGGTCCAGATGTTTCGACCCAGGGATCTCCACACCGATTGGGACTGCTTTTATATTCACCTCGAAATTATGCGGCTGCACTCAGCTACTATCATTTTCCAATTTTCCTCCGAGAGACGCGCTAACGGAGTTAGCACTAAGCCCTGCAACTTTTTTGCGTGAATACCTTATGTGGCATCACTTACAAAATGAATATAGATAAAAAATGTCTTCTTAATAATTCAATGCGTTGTGGGCGTACGATCCTCACAGAGTTATTTATATGCATTAGCCTACTGGGCCACCGTTTCTCCTGGCACTGAGTTGGAGGCGTAGATATTTAACAGAGAAATTTATACTGGTAGTTTTCCATAATTTACTCATATCAGTGAAAAAGGTCGCAGAGAGTTTTATTGGGATTTTAAAATCGGCATTTATAGCTATGCTGCTCAATAATATATGTATATAGCAGGATAGATGACCAAAGGAAATTGATTCACCTTTCACATTGCTCATAAGTTGACTGATTATTAGGCGGTCAATGAAAGGAGTACCAGACTTCTTTCTTTCACTCAAATGTCTTGGTTTCCCCTGTCTACTATCCAAAGAAGCGAATTTCCCACGTAGAGAACCATTGCGATAATATCGTAAATAACCTACGGGGACAATTGAGTTGTGATCGATTACATTTATTATATTTATTACATTACAGTGATTCAGAAGGCGTTATGGGGGCTTTTATTTATTTTTCTGCGCCAACTCTTGGAGGGTAGAGGTTCTGTCTGAGAGTTCATGTCCATTTTCTGTTCAAATGATTGGCTTTTACAAAGTTTTTTTTAAAAGGAACGTTATACGTATATTTCGTCAAAATAACTGGCATGGGTGATATGGTTACATGGTTGATATTCTTACATATTTGATTATCCTATGCTTCGTACTATTCCAACGACCTCTATTATCTTTCACCGCGTAATAATGGTATGGAATATATAAAATCCCACTTTTGCTAAGAATTATACCGTTATTATCTTCAGTTTTCTCTCGCAAGCATTTTCAGTTGAAATGACAGGCATTCTCTGGCGTAAGGAGTTCCCGAGGAGCCTTGCGAGGCCCCATGAATTTTTCCGCACCAACCCCGGTCGGGTGGATTCCCCGTCCCCACGAATTCGGGACTGGAAATGCCAAGGTGTCTCTCGGCACGCCGAGCGGCGTCGCGTCGGTGTCGTGTCCCCCGACCGACACCCGGCCCTCCGTCCCCTCGCTCCCGAGGGGCGATCGCTAATCAGGCCGCCGCGGCCCTGCGAGCTAGACGCGAGGAGCAGCCATCACCTCTTCCTTCAGATCAGCCAGAGGGGAGCCGCCAATCAATCGAGGACGTCTCCGACTCCCGAGCTCTCCGCTCTCACGACCGACCGATCACCCTCCCCCCCTCGTTAGAAAACAATTTGCCCCTTCCGCAAAATTTCCCGCCGCCTCACCCCAGGCCCGTCTCCCCCGGCAGCACAAGGGACCGCCACTAATGCCGCTTCCCCCCCGGGAGCAATCCGGTGCTGGCGGCGCCAACTGTCACACCGGGCGCCCGCACGCACACCACACCACCCTCATAGCCCCCACAAGCCGATTTCGGGGCACCCCGGGGGGAAGCAAGGGGGAGTCGGTGTGCCGAGGTTGGGGGCGGAGGAGGAAGACGAGGGGGGGCGAGGGAGCTCCCCACCGTCGTCACGCACCACCGGATCGGGGGGAGGGGGAGCTCGGGATGGGGTAATAGGGGCGGCGGGGGTGGGGGGACGCTCGCGGTGAGCGTGCGGTGGTGTGGGGCGGGATCATTAGGAGGCGCGCGGCGGTTGGCGCGGAGCGGTGGTTTCAATTAGCCAAATTAAGGGCGAGCCATGTCGCCAGGCCCCTCCCAATGCCCCCTCCCCCGCCCCCCCACTCGTCCCTATTACGCGATGGCGGGGGTGGTGGCTAATGAAGGACAAAGGTATGCCACTCATATTAAAGGCGGGATTGTGCTAAATGTTTCCTCCCTCTTCCTTCCCTTTTTCCTCGGAGCCTACGCCGCACCCTTCCGCAGGTCCAAACCCCCTCGGCGTCTTCCGCACTCCAAAGTCCCTCTTCATATCGGAAGAAAATGGAAGCACGCGTTGTTAGAAGTTAGGGGCACGGAGTAACCTCTTCTCGCAACTCGAGAGCTCCTTCCGCCCTCTTTGTTTACAAAGATGTTTTACGGTCCCCGGCACAGCCCAATAAATGCAGTCCGTTGAGGGCCTTGAGTCCGCGGACGGTCCTCGGTCCTGCAAGTGAAGTTGAAATCCCTCTGAAAGTGATGATTTTAGTATTGTTGGGAATCGGTACGTGGAGTGTTTTTAGCTCTATTGGTTTGGAGCGTGAGACCATGTGAAATGCGACAGGAAAGGGGTGGTAATCACCGTTACATGAGCTGAAGCCCCCGTCTCAAGGAATAATCGGGAGGAAAAGAATAAAACATAGGATGATAGATAGAGGACTTAATTTGGGCGAAATTGAGACCCAGTGGTCCCTTCTTCCATAAACATCGAACTATAGAAACATGAACTATAAGAGGCCTTTTGTTTCTCGGAAAATCAAACTAGTGGATATAGAATATATTGAGAAGTCAGCAAGTGAATAAGGTCCGCTATTAATGGAATAATATTTTTTAAAAGAGAATAAGGAGAAAAATAGAACTTATTTTTTATGGATTAGAAAGGCTTTATAAAGTCGTAAAGTAACTTTTCGATGATGATGGTTTTTTTGCCATTAACCATTGAAAATGTTTTTAATAAATTGAAAAAAGGTGGAAATATGAAACTTGAGTGACACGTATATTCAGGATTTCATTTGGAGTATTGCAAGGAAAAATACTTGGAAATAGATGTATTTTCTCTTTTTCTTACCTCTCCCGTGAAAATCGCCCATAGAAGTAAAGCTTAACCCAATCAATTTATTGACTCTCTCGCGCGCGCGCGATTCAACTCCTATCGTATCTCTACTTTCAGATTCGCACCGGAAGAACATGCTGGTTTTCAACATGAGCTCCTTGCTCCCGAACGAGGACGTTTACAAGGCCCAACTTCACTTGAGACGCCGCCGGATGGTGCGGCAGGGCAGCACGCGGCACCAGAGGCGCATGCGTAAGACGCTGGACCCACCGATGCACGTAAGACTGGTGCGCGTGAACCCGCACAGCCGCCGCCGGCCCACCAACATCGCCTCGTACCCCGTCGCTCGCGGAGAGCGCGGCTGGAGGGTGCTGGACGTCACGGCGGCGGTGAGGGAGTCCGCGGCAATGCCCAGTGCCAGCAAGCAGGCGTACCTCGGCATTCGCTTTGAGGAGCCGACGCGCACGGAGCGCAGGCGACCCCGGAGATTCATAGCTGTGCCTGTCGACGACTTCCTTCAGGCTAGATGCGCTAATGAGCACGTGGCATACCTGGTGCTCTACTCCAAAGAGACCGAGGAAAATGCTGACGAGGATGAAGTGGACTACCGCGAGCCTCCTTCATCGCAAGTCGGATTCGCTGCTGAGAAAGATGACGATCGAACCGGGAATGACAACGAGCTGAAGGTGATGATCACAGATGATTTCCGACAACCCCGGAAGCTACCGGGCTCGTCCAACTACCTGGACGCGGAGTACGATGCTCACAATAACAGGATCCGCGAGCCCGGTGCCCGTGGCCCAGAGAGGCTCAATCTATCGGGCCTGGGGAAACAGTTAGGCCCCGACGGCCAAGTCCGCAAGGGTGGCAGGAAGCAAAGGAAGGGTAGAGACGTCAGTGACAATGAGTTGCCGGGGGATGATGATGGGCCGATCGAGGGAACGGGATCGATCCACGCTGCGGCTCCTACCGCGGCCTTCAGCGGGCACGTGCCCGAGGAAGCCAACGTGACCGGGCTGGCCACACATTTGGAGGTGTACTCACAAGAGACCGCGCCTCCCCGTTTTTCTCCGTCGGCGAATCCACAGGTCAAGTGGAATGAAGCCGAGGTAAGAAGGCAGAGGGAGGATCCATGGGAAGAGGGCGCCCGTGGCGAGGGGCCGAGGACTGCGTGGGAGGGAGCGACTGGGAAAGAGACTGGGGCCGGGTCCGACGGAGATGGATCGGAGAAGGGCAGGAGGGCGGACGGCAAGGGGACGGAAGCCCCTCGGGAGAAGTACCAGGGGTCGGACAAGGCGCCTCGACGCGAGCGAGCAGGCACTGTGCCGGTCAAGGATGAGCCTATGAGGGAGGACCGCAAGAAGGGAAGAAGCGGGAACAGGAGCAGTCCGTGGCGGAACTTCGGGGTGGTAAGTGAGAGCACACGTTTTTCGACTCGTAGAGCAGACTGAAATTTTTTCTTTGGGCCAACCAGTTTCTGTATCTTTTGTTTAGGTCTTCGGACTCTTGAATACCATCCTGTGGTATTCTGATCTTTCGGAAACCATTCGATATTTCTTTTCAAGCCAAAGAGCTCGGTTTGAATAATTAGAAAGAGCCGATGCATCGAAGATCATTTATTATTCATTTCGAGGGTCGAAAATGGTTAATTAATAAGCTGGCAACCTCAACAGATATGGTGGCCTCCCAATTAGCAACACGTGAAGTACAACTTTAAATAAATAATTTCAAACGATCTCTCTGCGCCAACTGGCTTGCCCTCCACATTACTTCTCCACCCTCTTTGTTACCTGTGCTGTCCCGGCAGCAGTTCTTATTTAGCCTAGAGAAAGTGATCGACAGTGGTCTCAAAACCTGGCGTCTCATCCCACACTACGCGGCAAAACTCGCAATAGACTCTGCCGAGTATGGGCAACGGAAATATAGGAGAAGAGTCAGTTGATATATTCTATAACACCCCTTAATAAACCCTTCACCTACCGCTAAGCTGCTCTATAGCATATTGTGCGGAACGTGAATCAATTTTAAAAATGAGCGACCATAGATGACAATTAGGTCGGAATCCCCACTCAGAGTTAAAAATCCTACTCCAAAAGTGTCTTGTGGTTATCTCGATGAATTTTGGATAGGTAGTTATAAAGCAGAGTAACACCCGAAACAAATGCAGTTATCCCATCCACCCGCTAGTTATTGCAATTGGTAAATACACTGGGATATATAATACCCTTTTCTCATCTAATATTGACTTTCAAAACTAATAATGTCATAAAGTTGCGTGATGAGTTAGCACAACGGTGCTGCAGGTGGATTCAGAAAAGTATTTCAAATCATTATTTGGCATTAGAAAGTAAGGTAAGATAATACGAGGAAGAAAATTGAAGTTTTTTTGTCCAAATGTCTCAGTGTTTGATTAAAAAAGCACCATCCCATTAAAAACGTTTAGCAAGTTATATTGCCAGTAAACTGAAAGCAATTGAAAATGCAAAACAAAGTTTTTACTTAATATCTTGAAATATGAACAGATAGTTGTAATTGTTTAAAATTAGCACTTTTTGATCAACAGGTATTCATGTCATCGTTTGGAAAAAAATTGGTATTTTAGCGAAAAGTGTCTTTGAACCTTGAAAGATTGAAATTCCGAAATGAAAGGCAAGGCTTTAAAAAAAATAGGAGAAACAGTTAACCTTTATTATACACGTCCCACTATCTCTTTTTCAAAGATTTCTAAAACGTATGCACTTCACAAGTTTTTAAAACTTAGTCAAAAATAAAACTGCACGGATCAAGAACCAATTTTGCCATCTCTTGTTGCACAGAACGGCGCATTTTAAAATCTGCAAAGGTTCTGAGGTAAAGCTATGACACTAATTGAAAATATCTAGAACATTCAGCTCTTTGCTTGAAGAATCTATTCATGACCTGCCCACGAATTGGTTCCTTTTCCTTTTGCGGGAGTAAATAATCAAGAAGAGACGCAAGATTTTATTAAAATATACAGGGTTTATTCACGTTTTTGACATGGGGAATTCACTTTTTAATCTCTTAAAAGGAACTGGTGTGTGCCTCAACAAAGTTGCAAAAATAGAAACAGACGGAAAAACGCGGTGCCAGTAATGAATGTTCGCGTCTTGCAAAGAGACTCTAGTTAACGTAGTTCTGGAGACCTCTCACCGGAATATTTAACTTTCAATCTGCTTTTTAAATCTTTATAACTCTATGATTTTTGTCAAATGGAATCCATAGTCGTAAAACACAAACAAACGTGTGCAAAACAGTATTGCTAACCCAAGAATTTCTTTATTTCATGTTGAATTTTTCCATATGCTGTATGTTTTTGTTAAACAATTTGGCGATATTCAACTTACAAGCTACTAAAGTATTTTTGAGAATTTGTTACGATACGTGAAATATCTTATACAAAAGCGAAAATTTGCCTTCACTTAGACTTCAAAAACTATTAATGAGATATGAGATTTTATATTTTGATTGGATTATTTGGTTTACTGGATTTTGGTTTGGGGATGGGGGCTTTGACTGGGATTGGATTGTCGTGTTCATTTTATGATTTTCACTGACATAGTCTCGATACAGAAACTTAGATTAGACTTGATTAGACTCAAGGACTCCTTCCCACGGATAATCTTTTAATGCCTATTTAAGAGTTGTTTCACGTTTAATGGGCAGCCCTTCCTTTTCCCCTTCTAAACATCGACCCTGGCCGGACCTCCAAGGTCCACAGGCATCTTAAGAAGCCCGAAACGCCCAGTTTGCGGATAATTCGTCTGGTCCTCCAATAGCCCCTCAATAATAGATCTATTAATTCTTCCCAGCGTACTTAATTGAACACCTCAGAATATACGAGTTAAATACAGTTGAGTTGTTCTTTATCCACATTGTCATCATAACTCATTTCTTATACATGCATAAAGTCGATCTTTCCGAATCCCGAACTAGTCATCATCTTAATAGATATTTTCCCTCCTCTCTATCCAATTATTTACGATCGCGAGGACGTATCTGCGTGCAAAATTAAACTTGTTCTAAAGTACTCACATACGGCTTCATTTCCCTTTTTTGGGGATTGGCACTATTATTTCTGCTCATGAATACTATAGCAATATCAACGGGGCAACGCATAGAAAACTAAATCAACACGAGAAAATAGACGCAGCAATAAGTTAAGTGTTTCATGTAGACATAAGTACGAATATCAATCAAAATAAAAACTATCTATCTATCCTTGTATTACAAGGGTGGTCCCAGGAGTACCCCACCCAACAAAGAAAACACAAAACTTTGGGAAAAAATGTATTTATTTGTCAAAATAATCTCCTTTCAGCTCTATTCACATTTCCCAGCGAGGTTCAATAAGTTCCATGCCCTTTTTTTTAATAAGAACTCTTTTGCTCCTGCCATTAACCGCCGACATCACTTCTTCACGGTTGGAAAATCTTTGACCACCGAGCCATTTTTTTCAAGTTGGTGAACAGAAATAATCTGAGGGGGCTAAATCTTTCGAATAAGGCGCACGAGGTAGCAATTCAAACTGTAATTCATGAATTTTGGCCATCACAGTAACGGATTTCTATGCATTGTCTTGATGAAACAACACTTTCTTTTTAGCCAAATGCGGCCGCATTTGCTTGATTTCTTCGCTCAAACGTTGCAATAAGTTCGCATAATACTCGCTGTTGATAGATTTTCCTTTTTCAAGATAGTCAATGAAAATTATCCCACGCACATCCCAAAAAGCGGACGCCATGACCTTGCCTGCATATGAAATAGTCTTCGCCTTCTTTGGAGCCTGTTTGAATCCATTGTTTTGATTTTTCTTTTGTCTGAGGTGTGAAGTAATGGGCCTATTGTTTCATCCATGGTTATGAAACGGCGCAAAAATTCTGCTTTGTTGCCGTGAAACTTTGTTGAACACTCAATTGAAACGTCTTCACGACACTGGTTTTGCTCGAGTGTGATCAAACGCGGCACACATCTTGCACACAGCTTTCTCATGTCCAAATTTTCAGTTAATATGCGATAAACCGCACTTTTTTAAATGCCTACTATGTCTGCTAGCCCGCGCACTTTCAGTCGCGAACATTATTCAGTATCAGGTCGTGGATTTCCTACACCACTTCTTGAGTCGTCGTCTCATTTGGTCGACCAATGCGATGCTCGTCTTAGCAGCTCGTATGGCCTCGCTTAAACTCTGCTACCCAATATTATACTGTTGTAAACGAATGAGCAGGCTCACTCAGAGTAGAATTCAGTTCAGCTTTTATATTGGTTGGGCTGAGGCCTTTCAAATAAAAGTATTGTATCACGTAGCGATGACCAATTTTCTTCATTTTCACAAATTCACTGAAAACGTTCACTACTGATGGCTGCCAAACCAATTCTAAACAACGTAACGTTTTCAAACTTGAAACATTTGCTTTATAGATTGCGTAATTTCTAATACAGTGATAGTTTTAAAACAACTACCTCCATCTTTAGGTCAGGCCAGGTACTTATGGGACCACTCTCTCAAACTGCAGAAGCCTCAAAAATGAGAGAGCGGGCCTCGAGCATGTAATTCAAAGCCATTGCGCTGATATAGTTTTAGGCCCAGAGTTGGCTGTATGATGACGTAAACGACCGAGAAAATTTCCCAAAAGGTTTCAGTTTACCGACGCGATAGAGGTATCAGATCCGGAGGAGTTATGATGGAAATCATCGCTCAGAAAGATTAAACCCAGCAAATCCCCGCTTCCCGAGAATATACCGGCTGGGGTGTTCAAGCATATAGCTCCTAACATTTCCCGGTGTCTCGAAGTCATAATTAACAAATCCCTCACAGAGTGAAAAGTCCCTAGCAATAGGAAAACCGCGCAAATGGCGTGTATTTATAAAAGTGGTGGCAGGGAGGTCCCCAGTGATTACAGACCCGTATTTCTTACTTCTCTGTATTGCAAAATTTTGGATCACATTATTGTAAGTTCCATAATGGTATACCTCGGCAACATTAACTTCTTAAGTAAAAATTAGCCCAAATTCAGGAAAAACCGCTCATGCGAGATCCAATTATGATTAGTCACAATTGACTCATATTTATCGGGTGAATGTGGTAGGCAAGTGAATGCAATCCCTTTAGATTTTCAAAAGGCTTTTGATAAGGATCCCCATGGTAAACTAATTCATCAATTGAAGTTCGCAGGTATTAACAGGAGCGCAATAAAATGGATTGAAGACTTTCTGTTAGAGCAGGAACAGAGGGTAGCGCTTGATTTCGCTAGTTCCGACAGCGTTCTGTGTCTGATCTGTGTCCACAGTATTTTCCGCAAGCCTCCGCAAGGGTGTGTGGCGGGGGGTGTTAGGTCACCACCAGTCAATTGGAGTAAAATCACATGTAAAACCGAATCATGTTACATCTACACAAATATTAGTTTTTTCATGCACTTGACATCCCCTAATCACACGAGGGAAAGCACTCACTTGCAACAATATTCAGTAAAAGGATACGTACATTAAAATAATGCACTAGATCCATTAAAAAGATGGCTGTATTAAATAAAAAGAATAACATGCAGGAAGAGACATGCGAGACATCAACAAATATATACATGCACTAACGACTCCAATTACCTCCTACGCGATTTCTGTCTATTCTGTCTATTTCGAAGTCTATTATGTTCTCTAATAGTACGAGGAAAAAACGGCATTTCAAATCTATCCGTCCTACTACATCTACTTAATACCCCACAAGCCGCCACAAAGGCATGTGGTGGGGGGTGTTAGGGCACCACCCGTAATTAAGAAAAAAAGCCACATGCAAAACCCACAAATTTATACGCCTTCAAACAAAACATGTATACATTCATGCAAAAACCCTTACACCCCACACACGTGTAAACTCACAAACTACCAACTAACATACACATGCACCCACAAATATACCTAATATCTTTGCAATGTTTAATTTTGTTCCAACTTGTTAATTACATTTTTTTAATATTTCTAAGAGGATTTCGGTTTCTTACTACTATGATTTCTGATTGTTCCGGGAAAGAATGAGTATTTGTATCTGTCTGCACTGGAATCTATTTCCTTCATTTTATCTTTGTGGTCTGATCTACCTAAGTAGTTAGGGGCCATTATAATTCCTTTAGTGTCATAGTTAAACTCGTTTGTTCTGAATCTTTCTAAAAGTCTGTCTTGCCTGTTCTCTTCGTATCTCAAAGTGCTCCCAGCCTAAATACCCGAGAGATCTATGTTCTTATCATATGGCCCCGGTGACGGCGGGGTAACGTCCTCATCTGCCAACCTAGAGGTCGCGGGTTTGATTCCCGTATAGGTGGTTATTCCTCCACTTAGGGCTTTGGTGTATGTAATTGCCAAAATGTAATGTCAGTGTGTGAAGGTCGAAGTGCTGTTTTTGGACTAATGATAAATAAATAACATTTATAATGACTCTGACGGATTTTGCCTCATTCTCTACCTAAATCCAATTCTTTTTGCCAAATCTTCTCCCAAGGATCCCAAATACTTGCGGCATATTCCAAACGAGGTCTAACTAGAGCAAAATAAAACCTCTCTTTAACTTTTTCACTACATTTCCCATGTTATGAAGCCGAGTTTCTTTAAAGCTGATCCGCATATTGTTCTGATATATGTTCCCCATGAAAGGCGTGGTGTTAGAACAACCCCTAAATATTTAACTTGATCGGCCGTAGTCAGTACTGAACCCTCTATTTCGTAGTTTTAATCCTGTTCGCCTTGTTCCTTTGTTTCCAAATTTCAAACCTGCACATTTGTCTATGAAAAGCATTAATCCCCATTCCTTGCACCAATCCTAGATTGTGTCTAAGTCTCTAGAGAGTGGCTCGCGATCTAGTTGGCTCCTTGTTTCCCTGTACACCACTATTTAGAATTTGCAGAAGGGACGGAGGAAATAGGATTGGAGGGAGTGTTCATGGGTGTTAAAGATATTCACAGAAGCAGAAGTGAGTCTTTCCCCAATAGTAGTATAGAAAGTGTTTGGTGTTCCATAAAAAGCCCTCGGTCAAAAAGAGTCTGCATTTGTGCACACTACAGACCCCACCTTTGCGGGGAAATATCAAATTTAGAACTAGAAAGAGAGGTCGCTAGTTTGAACTCTCATTTGCACTCTAAGAGAATGATATTCGGAGGGGATTTCAATCATCCATCCAGAGACTGGAAAAACAATCATAGCAGGAGGAAAGGACAAGATGTCATGAGAGTCGGTGCTTCGCGTTTTCACATCACATTCGTTTAACCAATTGGTACTAACACCCACCAGAGGAAACAATATACTTGATCCATTAGCCACAAATTTATCCGAAGTCGTCCTAAATATAGCCACACTTGATGGACATAGTGACCACAGAGTAGTGCTAGTTAAAATTAACTTGATGATTATGAAAAAAATAGAAAAAAACAGAAAGATTTAATTGTTTGACCGGGGATATTACGAAGGATTGAGGCGTGACCGGTACCAGTCTTACGGCACATTTAAGGAAAGTAGTAACAACAGAGACAGTGAGAGTTGGTGGAGTGCGATACTCGAAGTCACACGAGCTGCAGTAGAAAAGCCCACGCCAAGTAAATTTAAAAGTGGCAGGAGGGAACCTAGATGGTGCAACGAAGAAGTACGTTAAGCATCAAAACACCAAAGAGCATGGTATTCAAAAATGAGGAGATCACGCGAGGACGAGTTTAACAATTAACAAAATGAAATAATACATAACTATAAATAACTTAAATGGTTAGCGAGAAAAACATATCGCTGGGCGTTAATAGAATTTAAAAATATAAGATCCGGTGAATACTATAAGTAACAACGGGCAAAAACTTACCACCAATTAAGAAAAAGCTAGCATAATGAACCACTATTTTCAAAGCGTTTTGAATAATCGTTCAAAGTAGCAATGTCACTCTCCGATTCCTCCCATGAACCCATGTCTGAAACTGCAATATCTTTTCGTGGAATTGAACGCCAACTAAAAGATATCATTGTTGCAAAGGAAACACTTGGTTTTTCCACATAAAATATTTATTCACGACCTAGGTTTCGACGCTCAGCGTCATCTTCAGGTCCTCCTGAAGATGACGCTGAGCGTCGAAACCTAGGTCGTGAATAAATATTTTATGTGGAAAAACCAAGTGTTTCCTTTGCTATATGTATCGTTTCCACAAAGTGACGCCTGAAGGTATCTCCTTTAAAAGATATCATTTCAAATATATCGCCAGGCCCTGACCAAATCCCTGCTCGCGTATACCAAACGATGGCCTAAGCAATTGCTTCAGTCTTAGAAATAATATTTAATAATTCCCTAAATAATCACACAGTACCCACCGACTGGAAAATAGCCAATGTCAAACCCATATTTTAAAAAGGGGACAGAGAAGATCCGAGCAATTATCTCTCTCATATTCATCTCCTACAAAATCTGATAGCTTATAATTCTAATTTTAATCATAAAATACCTCGATTCTCAGAGTCTACTCACAAAAACCACCACGGTTCCCGAAAGAATAGATCATTCGAGACCCAACTGGCATTTTTTGTTCCTGATGTTTTGGTCTCGGGAGGAAAGAACGGTCAGGTCGATATCTAGATTTTAAAAGGGCATTCGACAAAGTCCTTTATAAAAAGTTGCTCAAATGTTGGGAAGCTACGGGATTGATAAATTTGCATTAGACTGGATCAATTGATTTTTGACAGATCGCGAGCAAAGGATCGTGATAAGCGGAGTATCATCCGACACAGTAAGCGTCATGTCGGGGGTCCCACAAGGAAATGTTTAACCTTTTACACATTAATGATATCAGGTCTCTAGTTTCCAGTAAGTTTCGTGTATTTACTGACAATGAAGTGATACACAGGGAAGTATTAAGCCATGGAGATAGGGTATAACTAACGGCTAAATACAATCCATAAGTGGGGCGAGATATGGGAGCAAGAATGAAATTTGGATAAGTGAGTTTCGATAAATTTTTGGAGGGAGAGTATTTCACCCGAAAACACATTATACAGGGAACCGGCATCAGAAATGTAGAATCCGTAAAACACTTGGGTGTAACGATAACTACGGATATAATCGGGGGAAAACACGCGAAATTGGAGGAATAGTAAATAAAAAGGTATGATTCATTAAAATGATACTTGGGAATTGTAATGAAAGTTTTACGGAGCTTTGTTATTTCACGTTGGTTAGGCCCCACCTTGAGTATTCTTCGGGTGCATTGGATCCACGCTAAAATACGCTTAATATTGGAATTATACCGAGTTCAACGTAGAGCAGCTAGGTTTGTGAAAAGTAGTTGTGAATAAGGTAGCAGTGTCACGACACTAGTGGAAGAATGAGGATGTGATCCATTACTTGACCGTAGGCTTAAATACAGGTTAAATTTACGGAGTAAATTGTAGGCAGGTTACTTATCTGAGGATGTTCAAGTCATATTACTGGCACCGACTTGCGAAGGTAGCTCAGATCACCAACGTAAAATCAGGGAGATAGGTAGTACTTAGATCGGGAGAAAATAACACGCAAGTCGACGCAGTACTTCCTGATTTCAAAAAAAGCCTTCTTTAAAGACCAACACAATAAATTGTTACACAAACGTAAATCCTTTGGAATCAGCGAGAAAATTATTGCTTGGATTAGAGACTTCTCGTCAAATCACAAACACATAGGAGTCATCGTTGAGTTTTGCTCAACGAGTAGAGATGTAACTTCGGGCGTTCCACAGGGAAGTGTGATAGGGCCGCTTCTATTTTTAATATAAATTAATGACTTAAGCGTACACTTTAGTAGCAATCTCAGGTAATTTGCTGACGACACGGTGGTATACAGGGAAATAAGGAGCCAACTAGATCGCGAGCTTCTCTGTAGAGACTTAGACAAAATCTCAGATTAGGGCAAGGAATGGGGATTAATGATTAATATAGACAAATGCGCAGTTTTGAAATTTGGAAACAAAGGAAGTGGCGAACGGGGCATAAACTATGAAATAGATGGTCGAGTGCTTACTACGGCCAATAAAGTTAAATATTTGGAGGTAGTTCTAACACCACGCCTTTCATGGGGAGCACATATCAGGACAATATGCGGATCCGCTTTAAAGAAACTCGGCTTCATTAAACCGCTGGTTTGGAAATGTAATGATCAAATTAAAGAGAGGTGTTATTTTGCTCTAGTTAGACCTTGTTTGGAATATGCCGCAAGTATTGTGGATCCTTGGGAGAACATTTGGCTGAAATAATTAAGGCTAAAAGAATTAAATAAATTCCTGAGAAAATCCGCCAAATTCGTTAAAAATTAATATAATAAGAACACAAGTGTGACAGGTCTCTTAGAGGATTTAGGCTGGGAGCCACTTGAGATGCGAAGAGAACAGGCAAGACTTAGACTTTTAAAAAGGTTCAGAACAAATGAGTTTAACAATGACACTAAAGAAAGTATTATGGCCCCACAACACTTACGCAGAACACACCACTAAGATAAAATGAGGGAGATAGATTTAGTAGTTTGAATGTTTGCATGCGTGTGAGTTGTAAGGGTTTTTGCATAATTGTATGCCATGTTTTGCGTGTGGATTGTATAAATTTGTGGCTTTTGCATGCTATTTGACCACGCGCCCTTGCGGCGGCTTGCGGGGTGTTAAGTAGATGTAAAGCCTCTAGAAAAAATCTCCTCCTCTGCAATGTCTTGCGATAACTAGCTTTCAGTTTCTATAATTTATCGGCTTAGGTATTTCTAATCATCAGGTAAAATTCCGCTGTTTTGTTTTTCAAAATAGCGGAATTTATTACTATTTACCTGCTCATTCTCATGTGCTAAGTGTAATATTTCATTACATATGCCATGATTCTTTTAATAAATTCCCAATAGTTGACCTAATCTCTAACCTACCGAATATGCTTAACTCTCCTCATATGTTCCCGAATCATAGTGGCTACCTTCTGCGATGCGTAAATCGTATTATGTGCTACCAAACGATCGAGAAATTCCTAAACGATTGAGAAACTCCCAAACGATTGAGAAACCCCCAAAAACGATACAAGGGCTGGCCGCAAGTCTATGACGTCCATTCCAATTACCCGACAAAAATTTCCCAATCTATTATTTGCCCCCTCAATCCGGCTGCAAACTATGCCACCACGGTCAAATCGCGGGACGATTGAGCTAATGCTTAACTTTATAGTGACCTTAATCTCCGCCCCGACTCGCTTCACCAACGATTTCACGACTTCACGACGAGCGTACGAGTGAACTCGGAGGTACCACAGGAAAGTGTAATCGGGCCGTTGAATTTCTTAATGTTTGTGAACAATTTGAACGGCGAAGTGAAAAGTAAGATTAGGATGTTCGCGGATGACACGGTGATCCATCGGGAGATATCTGGGGATGAGGATCGTTTAATTGTAGTACAGACTCTAGATGACATTAATACATGGTGTTCAAAATGGGGATTGCCATTAAACCTTAATAAATATTCGGTGATAAATTTCTTAGAAAGATCAACGGGATTTGTTTTACGGGACAAGTAATTAAAAAATAGGGAATTATCTGACGTGTTGTTGGCCAAAGTGACTCCAAGGTCAAGGAATCTACATCTACATCTACATCTACATAATACCCCGCAAGCCGCCGCAAGGGCGTGTGGCGGGGGGTGTTAGGTCACCAACCGTAAAAAGGAAAAATACCAAATGCAAAAAAACAACACGGAAAATTACACCCACAGCAGCGCACACACTCATACAAAAATCCCTTCATCCAATACTCATGCAAACACATATACCGCAAAACAACTAAAAATCTGCACCCCATGATGCAGCATGAAAGCCATCCTACAACACGGACGCCAGGACACAACAAGCAAGAAATTGAAACATCACTACCACATGAAAATGCACCACGAAACACCTTACCCCCAAAGAGTCTGTACAAGGCAGGGAATGCGACCCAACGTTGCAGGTAGCAGGAATTTCCCCCCGCGGAGAGGGACGACGGATTTAAAGGGAAACTTAAAAACAGATGAACAGAACATGAATGAGGTCATTCGGAAAGAATGGGTTATTATAGCAAAACACATAAGGTTAGTGGAAGAGCATGCATTTAAATACAACTAATTATTTTTTAGACGCTGAGGGTGGCAAGTGGAATTTTTGCTATCTATAACCCTGCAGTTGCTATCCCGTATTGTCCGTGGGAAGAAGGAGTCCTTGAGTCGGCTAGTTCTGGCATCTATTTCCCGAATTTTATATGCATGATCCAAGCGACCAATGTATGTAGGAGTACGAATAATTTGCGAGACCTCGGTGCTGAAACATGCGCATCTAAATTTATTTAATAATTTCAATCTTGCATGGAATCGTCTCTCAGCCAATGATTCCCACCCCAAATCCATGAGCATTTCGGTGACGCTTTGCGTTTTATCGTAGGAATTTTTTACAAAACGGGCTGCCCGGCGTTGAACCTTCTCAATTTCCCGAATGAGACCTTTTTCACTCGGATCCCACACGCTGCATGCGTATTCTAAATGAGGCCTTACAAGAGCGTGGTAACAACGTTCCTTGACCTTCGAGTCACTTTTGCCGACAATGCGTCTAATGAATCCCAATTTTTTATATGCTTGACCGCAGACTTTACGTATGTGAGTCCCCCAAGTTAAGTCTTTTGTGAATGTGACACCTAGGTATTTCACCGTATCAACTACTGCTAGGTCACCTCCAGCTAATTTGTAAGCAAATCCCGTTGATCTTTTAAAGAAATTTACCACTGAACATTTATTATAATTTAGAGTCAATCCCCAGTTAGAACACCATTTAGTAATGCAATCTAAATCCTGCTCTAGAATAAAACGATCCTCATCCCCAGATATCTCCCGATAGATCACCGTGTCATCCGCGAACATCCTAATTTTACTTTTCACTTCCTGGTTTAAATCGTTTACAAAAATCAAGAAAAGCAACGGCCCGATCACACTTCCCTGAGGTACCCCCGACGTGACTCGAACGCTGTCGGAACTAGCGCCATCAATGAATGCTGTTACCACGCTCTTGTAAGCCTCATAGAGAAGATGCCTCTTGTGTATGGGATCCAACTGAAAAAGGTTCAACGACGGGCAGCCCATTTCGTTAAAAATCTGACGATAAAACGAAAAGCGTCACTGAAATGCTTCTGGAGTTGAGGTGGGAATTATTGGAAGAAATGTGATTCAATGCTAGGTTGCACTTGCTAAATAAGTTCAGATCCGCATGTTTCAGCGCCGAGGCATCACAAATCATTCCTACTCCAACATACAAGTACACAAATTATTCCTTCTTCAACATACTTGTACATTGGTCGCTTGGATCATTTATAAAAAATTCGGGATATAGATGCCAGAATTAGCAGACTCAAGGACTCATTCTTCCCGCCGACAAGACGGGATAGTAACTGCAGGGTTATACGAGATAGCGTCATACTCGTAGGTAGCAAAAACTTTAATTGCCACCCAATGCGTCTAGGGAATAATTAATTCTACTCAATTGTATGCTATTTCGCTAATTTCGTGTGTTTTGTTGTCAAAACCCTATATTCCCGCATGACCGCATGAGAATGGAATTAATAAATGTAGTGCTCGTTACGGTATTGCTTGCTCTCCTTTACTTGTTTTTAAGTTTCCGCTTCCATCCCTCCTCTCTCTCCGTGGGGGGACCCTCCTGCTTCCTGAAGCGTGGGGTCACATTCCGTACCTGTGTACTTGGGGGAGGAGACCGTTATATGTTGCATGGTCATGTGCTAGTGGAATTTTGCCTTCTTACTTTCCAAATTATGGCTTGCACGTTATTGGATATATTTTAACTACATTATAAAGTGCGTTTGTTTGTTAGTTGATAGTATATGAATTTGTATGCGTGTAAGTTAAAAAAGTTATGCACGATATATGATTGCATGGACGTGTTGATTTTGCGTGTGGTTGTGTTCTCTTTTACGGGTGGTGACCTAACACCCCCCATCATACGCCCTTGCGGCGGCTTGGGGGGTATTATGCAGATATACATTTATGGATTTTTCCACGGATAGTATGAATCAATTTTCGATCCTCATTATTTGATATTTCTTGCGTTTTCTGTTGCGTGCATCTATTTCTCCCTCCCACGCTTCTTTTGCCATTTTAGTTTCTTGCTTCAGTTTATATTTAGCTCTTTCGTTTACTCCTACCTGATTCTGAGGTTACACTTGTTAATTTCCTTCTCCCTTCTATCTCCTTTGATCATCTCGTCTGCAGCTTTCGTTTCCGTCCTTTTTCTTCTTAACCGTTCCAACAGTTTTATTTGCGGTATTTTTCGCCCCTTTTTGAGATGTATCGATCCTTCTTCTAATGTACCTGTTTCCTTACCCTCGCTTAATATCATAATGTTCAATACCTCCTGGTACTATTTGATTGAATTTGCGTTTGATGCTTCTACTTTCCACTTCCTTATTCATCTTCCCTGTTTAATGCACTTCAATCCGAAGTTACACATCATTAGCACTAAGTTATTATCTGAATCCGTATTCTCATCTGGGGCTCTTTGCGAATCAATCACGAGCTTCCTGAATCTGTATTTTAAAGTATTATGTTTTAATGGATACCTCTCTGAACATCCGGTATTTTCCCCTTATATTAACGTCTATTCAGGTTTTTTACCCAAAAGTTCGTTATGATTAAACCATTTCTTTTGCAGGTCCTTAATACTTCCTCCACGTTGTCATTTTTTCATCGTGTCACCCGCCTCAATTCCGTTTCTCATATCGGTCACTGCCATGTCTAATCCATCCTGACTATCCAAAGTTTCCATTTTGTATTTTTTTAGTACCCTGCTAGCCACCGCTAGGGTGTGTGGCAGGGGGTGACTGCACACTGGATTAATTTTTACCCAAATATTTTTACCACTACCGCAGGCCGGCAATATTAATCTGATCCCTTATCGTTCGTAGGAAAATGGCATTTTTAGTCCATCTGTTCCACACATTGGTTGTTTAGTTATATGCTGACTTAGCTTCTTAGCCAGTTTGCTATATACTTCTCGATGAATGAATGGCATTGCGAAGAAAGTGAGTAGGCAAAAAAGTAAATAGTAGGTGAAACATGGAGTTAAGTCAAAAATAAATGTTCAGTTTACTATATGTGATGTTCTTATCGTCTCGTCTTCCTTCTAAGAAGACCCTCAACTATTTCATGAATAATTATAGAAATGAATAATGACTAAGTTCGATGGTTCAACTTTTAACTTTCGTAATGATATTCGTCATTCATCAACTCTGTGTTTATTACGCTCCTTCATACGTTTTTGTTAAACAATACTGCCACCCTTACGGGCTCTCTTCCCTTCATCTATATCTACAAAATACCTCGCAAGCCACCGCAAGCGCGTGTGGCGGACGGTGGTATTAGGCCACCTCCCGTAAAAGAGAATAAAACCGCGGGCAAACTCTATGCACGTATTAGAGTATAGCTGTCGCTCGGGTAAACCCCGTTGTCTCACCACGTAAAGCTCTCAATAACCACGCATATTTTCCATCTCCATCTCCCGCTTCAGATATTCTAATTTTCCGGTCTTCAACTTCATCCTAATATCCCAAATTCCAAAGAAACTGCGGGAGATGCCGCAACAGTAACTTTTAACGGAGTCATACGCTAATGTGCATTTCAATGCAACAATCTCAGAGTGTAAAAATCATTCGCCTTGACTGGGACACGAACCCAGATCCCTCAATATCCGGTCGAGTGCTTTAGCCACTTAAGCTACCGAGGCGTCCTCTTAAACTCTGAAATTTTGGGGCTTTTAAAGGAACTAGATGTTGTGACGAAATACCGTACATACAATGTCACATGCATTCGTAGTCGTGCGCGAGGCGCCACTGTCCACGAGGTTAAAGCCAACTTTAAACACTTATGGTGTTAATACTTTGACAAATTCCAAAGAAACAAGTCCCAGTCAAGGCGAATGATTTTTACACTCTGAAATTGTTGCATTACTAATATCCCAAGTTACTATTTTAAGAGGCTTGATACATTTGTTTGCCTTCTTTCCTGTTGCCGCTCACGATGTCATCTTGCTAGGTGTTTGCATGACGACGACCGCAGAAGCCTTGTCTCTCACGCTCCGGACACCACACACGGTCCTCAGTGCCGATTCATGTCGTAGCCATTCACATCAAATATCCCCTATCCCACAGTATATCACTAAATCACTAAATAACTAAAACAATATATGATATAGCTTCTTATAGGTTACTGCACTAAACTTTGTCTTCGCATAATTAATTGGGCAAATTTTTTTAAATACGTTATTCAGTTAGATTAAAGTGAATTTGTCGCAAGCGCTTTGATTTGACTCTAATATTACGTCATCTGAATCCGTTGTATTCTGACTCAAGTTCATTTCTCGTACGGCAAGATTGGCGTTGACAGGAAACAAGCAATACGCTCACTGAATTAGTTTAGCCAGAACGAATTGTTCTAATGTAGGCTTACAGGAAGTGCATTCTTTCTACTGTGCTATCTAAAAGATGGATTAGCCCGTTTATAAGTGGATGAAACCAATTTAAAATAAGGAGTAAAATAAGGTATGCTTACCCGGAAGTAAATAATTAAAACCGCTGCTGCCATTTTGAGGGAACATCTTTGAATAGCGTCGGCAGGACTATCAGAAGTGTTGATGGAGCAGCTAACACAATAGAACTTCCGCTTGCAGGATGGCTCGCGCTTCAGATTGATGTTACAGAAAAATAAGGTGTTTCGTTCAAAGATTACCATTGCGAACGATACATGGCAACATTATTTTAAAAATAAGGATAATCAAATGGCATTACCATCGCCAATACGATTTTGAGTGCTGGGAAATGTATGGCCATTTTATTTTCCATTATTCAGTAAATGATGTGTTAGTATATTGTTCCGGCATGCACATTTGCATATTACGCTACTTTCTTGTTTTTTTGGCAAATCCCTTCCCTCATGACCGCATGGGACTGATCGACTATTAACGTAGGGCATGTTACGAAACTCCCTCCCCGGTTTTATTTTATTTTCAAGCTCCCCTTTCCACCCTTGGTCCTTCTCCGCGGAGTTGATGCCTCCCGACATCCGCTGCCACATTTTATCCCTCCAACTTCAGGAGTGTGGAGCATCAGTTGCATTGCCATGAATTAATTCAACCTGCCCCTTCTCACTTTCCAGTTCTGCATGGCTGTCTTGGTATGGTAGACGTCTATCGCACGAGGGTTGCTATTTATATTTTCCGCCTAATAATGAAAATACGGTAATTTATTGTTTAGAATGGTTTTTTGTTTTTCGAAGTATTCTCGATAAAAATCAATACACTTTTGCATGCGCTCGAACCAATTTCCGTAGCACTTTTTCCGCTCCGATTAAGGTACCTCCAAAATATGGTTTTTGAATGCATCAACGGCTCTTTCAGGCGCCGAAAAATGTTGGCCACGCAACTTTTTCTTGATAAACGGGAATAAAAAGAAGTCATTTGGAGCTAAATCAGGGCTCTATGGAGGATGACCCATCAATTCGACGCTTTGGCCGGTGAAATAGGTAGTTGTTTCAGCCGATCTGTGAGGGCTTGCATTGTCATAATGAAGAATGATCCTTCGTTGCCGCTTCTTTTTCCGTATTTCACCCAGCACCTGTGGCTAACAAATGCTCGTGTACGTACCATTCAGAATTTACAGTTCTACATTGCTCAAACGGTACGGTTGCCACTTGTCCAGTTATTCCGAAGAAACAGGCGATTATTTGCTTCGATGTGCTTCACGCACGAATCACTTTTGCAGGATTTGGCTCATCTTGGGAGACCCATACAGTGGATTGCTGTTTTGTTTCGGGCTCATGCGCATAGATCCAAGATTCGTTGCCTGTGCAGATGCTATACACAGCTTTTGATGCACCGGGATTGTATTTGTGTATCAGTTATTTGCACCAATTGACACGAGCATCTCTTTGAGATTTTGTAAAATTATGCGGGATCCAACGCGAACACATTTTTTACAGCTAAATGTTAATACAATATCTCATTGATGCTCGTCATACTAATCCCAAAGGATGTCTCCATCTCGCAATAATTCACATGACGATCTCCTTTACAAGTGCAGTATCAATATTTTCTGGCTCAACAACTGATTATGGGTGACCTTCGCGACTTTCGTCGCTGAGCGACAGGCGGAATTCGCGGATGGAATTCGTTATACCAGCGTTTCACATTGGCAAAAGATGGGGTTTCATTGCCAAAAGCGGAAGTAAGTTGATCGATTTTCTCCTTTATTGATAATCCAAGTCGAAAGTTGTCAAATATTATCGCACGAAAGTGTTCACGAGTTAACTCCATTTTTTCGCTGAGACAAAATTTGCGAGTCACTGTAAACAACGCAAGTTATGATCGAACGAAAAAATATTCTGAAGACAGTTAGCCTTAAAACGGTCAAACTTTTAGTTGGAAACGTCAGATGGCTCCTAAAGCCCTTAGTGTTGTC
This sequence comes from Hetaerina americana, assembly GCF_022747635.1. Lineage (NCBI taxonomy): Eukaryota > Metazoa > Arthropoda > Insecta > Odonata > Calopterygidae > Hetaerina > Hetaerina americana. The sequence continues at coordinate 172,496 of NW_027286293.1, forward strand.
AAGGCTCAAAATATAAGCAGCAATCCTCATTTTTATTCCCTCCTTTTTTTGTTTTCCTAAGAAATTTTTAGTGAGCGAAATTATCACTTCATTGGAAAATGAAACAGTTTGTGGCGTCCCTTGGTGGAAATTCTTCATATTGAAATTAAATTTAAAATACTTCGCCTTTCCACATAAATCACTTTTATTACTACCTAGGTTTCGTTATGGTATAACATCATCAGACCTGATGATGTTATACCATAACGAAACCTAACCTAGGTAGTAATGAAAGTGGTTTATGTGGAAAGGCGAAGTATTTTAAATTTAATTTCAATACTTCATTGGAAGTAAGTATTCCGCCACTAGGGTTTTCACAACTTTTCCTGGTGTTTTTAGGGAATATTTTTTCCCTTTTCCTCCCTTTCCACTCATTGAAACATCCTCCCTCTCTATTGCCCATCCCACCGGCTCCTTGCGCCCCTGCCGCACGCCGTTTTGCTGGATCGCGGGGTATTTATGTAGATATAGATGTTGAAGTGAATGTGAAAATGATTCCAAAAAACGCAATAGGAATGTACTGAAAATTCGAGGCTTCATTCAAGAGCAAAGTGCCACATTTCCAAGCAACACCCTCGATACTCACTATAACAATGCACAGCCGCGCACAGTAAAAGGTTTTTACTGAATAGCTCGTGTGCTTATTATTCAACCTAGAGCCTAGACGCAGACTTGTTTGACTTTTTCTTGTTCCCCGATGTGAAGAAACATTTTTGTAGAATGCGTTGTCCAACGTCAGCAACAGACGCAGTCAAACTGAACTCAATTCATTTTGTAAGGGCTCCCACGATTGCGATGCTCAAGTGAAATCATTGTAAAATGTTGTGCTTCTCAACCCTAAGTAACAAGACACAAAATATTCTTGCACTTCATAGTATACAGAAATAAATCATACTTTTGCTTTGCATACGTTTTTCCTCCCTTAATTGCATTTACTAAAACTATTCTTTTCCTCACTGCCTTGATTTTCCAGCGTTCTCCACTGTATATGACACTCTTCAGCATCTTTTGGGACTCTGTATCTCCTGCATTCAATTTCCTGCTGTTTTCTAAGCCCTCTCGACCACCTTTCTCTTCCCCAACCCCTAGAACTTCATTTTCCCTTTCCGCCCATTTTATCTATTCAATTCTTCGTCACACCCAAAGCTCTCTAATATACACTCCTCTCCTTACCTCAGCGGCCAAGTTTCTCAATCATACTCAAAACTACTCTCTTTATTAAAAAAAATGTTGAATGACCTTCATTGTGCAATTACTGTTCTAGTCTATATCCTTCAACTTTAATGTTTACTTTCCATTGCTATTTCTTGAGAATCTCAATAAGCAAATGCAACTGAATTTCAAGGGTTCTCCGCCTACTATCATCTCTTTAGCTCTTCTAATGCCTCATTTTCCGTTTCCTATGCATACATATGCTGAAAAGAATAGGTGATAATGGTCGTCCCTGCCTTCTTCTCCTGCCTTGTACTGCTTATTCCGTCTCTCCATTCTTTATCAACTCGTGTGCATTCTGAGACGTTCTCACAGCTCACAGTGACTTCAATCTTAGCCCCCTCTGTCACATACATTCTTCACTTTCGCCAAGTCGATCCGCATTCTCGTCGCATAGATGCTGAGTTCAATTTCAAGCGGATTACTAATTTTTCTTTTTTTTCACAACGGTGTATGGTGGCACAATCCGATTTGTTAGCACCACGCAAACGCATTAAGAATGTTTTAAATATTTGATGTAACTACCACTGTAATAATGTATTGGGCGAGGATTGAATGTTTAACTTTTACCGTGGCGTATATTTCCACGGGATGTGAAATTCACAAATTGGGGCACAGTTCCTATCCCTTTGCCAACTGTGGTTCACGAGGATGATCCAGTTTCATGGAAATCACACCAGTAGATTGAAGATGAGGGTGCCCCGAGAGACCTGAGGATGTGGACCTGACCCCTCGATCAGTAGCCGATCGGTGGTGTACAAATGACTTGCCTGGTTCATTTTCAACTGAAAATCAATTGAATAAAGGTCGACCGCGGTCTCTAGCCTAGCGCGTTTTTACGAAGACATTGTTGAGACTGAAGCACCAGCGTTGAACTCATGCCGTCCACCGCCATTACTGCGCCGACGCGTCATCATTGAGAAGACATGCTTGATGATAACGTACCTGCATTGAAACCCGAGTCGAAAAATTTCGGTTTACTTTATTACAGGAAACACCTAAATTATTACGCATTAATTAGTACGGATTAAACTCGTAGTAGCAGTTATTAGGAGAGGGGTCTGGCAGCTGAGGTCATTTGCGTACAAGAGTCGTTCGGTTTCTCGGGGAAGGAACACCTCAGTGGAATGCTGGAGGTGCCGTGGAAGTGGAGGGTACTTTTCCAGAGAGTGACCGGGGTGGGAGGGAAGGTCTATTGCGGTACACGAGAGGCGGCCGTCGGGGAATCGGCGGAGGCCGAATAAGACGGCTTTATCGGAAAGACGTCATCGTACTAGGTTTTAGATTAAAAGCAGCAACTTTCCTTTGACCCCGTTTATTCTGTGTCGTCGAGGGAGAAGAGCAACCAGCGTCATTAGATATAGGGGCCACACATTCCTTCGTTAACCAATTAATCCTTGATATTTATATTGTGAAGAAAACTCGTAGGCCAGCAATGCCATCAGGTAAAGTGACCTGTTGAGCAGCGGGGGGTGGTGCTTTTGAGATTTCCATGGAAAAGGCGACCGTATTAGTGAATATATGGAACTAAAAACTCAATTCTTGGAAACTCGAATTTTTAGCGTCACCACATTTTATGTTTCCGTAGATATTAAGAGTGGACTTCGTGACCAGGAAAGAGATGGTGTTGAATGTTGCGAAGGGTTTATACATATTAAGTCTGAGACTAAGGGGATATTTTTCCATGAAGGGAAGGACTCTTAGGGAGAATTGTTTGAAAGCTTGAAAGGCAGAGGAAAAAACTAAAACATTTGATGCGGCTTTTTTCCAAGGTCTTGAGGAGGAAAATTTGAAAAGCGGAGACTTTTCAGTGGTTTATCTCCTTGAAGGAAGATCTTCACCATATCATGTTTCACCCCCGAAACAACGCTTCCTAAAAAGAGATCTTGACGAACTGCGATCAGGAGTTATCGTGAGATCGCAGTCAAGAGTTACGGTCTCGCCATCTTACGAAAACAATCGACTCTGTAACTGCGAAAATTCCACTCATTTTATGAACACACCAGTTCCTGAGAAGGACGGATAACGAGATGTTATCCTGGATGAGGTGCCACCCGAGTAAACTAGGGAGGAACGGGAGCTGAATTCTTAGATCCATTTTATTTTCACCGTTTAAATTTCGAATAGAATACAAAAGGGAGTGAGCACGTGGTGGCCGATTGTCTGTCGCGGATGTCTCGGGGAAAATCGAGTCCCTCCGAAAATCTCGACGGACAACCAAAGAGTCGAGTGTCTGCTTGCGAAAACCTTCTGCAACGTCATCGCAACGATTCCCCAATCCCCTTGTAGTCTGGAACTGGCACCAGCAGACTATTTCCTATTCCCAAAAGTGAAATCCTCCCTCAAAGGATGCCACCATGGCACCCTAAGTGTCGTCAAAAGAAGCTTGCACGGGTACCCTAACGGACCTTCCGAAATCCGGCTACCAGGAAGCCTTCGAGTGGTGGAAAAACCGCTGGCAAAAGTGTGTCGACGCTCTAGGGATGTGCTTTGAAGAATTGTGTGGTATTGTAGCAATAACTGAAATAAACCTATTTTCCGATAATTTTTACACAAATCATGTGTATGCGTAATATTTACGCTCTGCTCAAAGGAACCCCAAGGAGTCCGTGGACGGTTCATCGGAAAAGGAGAAGACGGAAGCATACCGGGACCTCCTGCTGTTTTCTCTCATCTGAAGCGGGGTTGTGGGCGGGGAGTCGATGGTCGAGGTCGTGTTTGGCACCGCAAAAGAGGACGAAGGCGGGGGAGCAGTGGGATATATATATATATATATATATATATATATATATATATATATATATATATATATATATATATATATATATATATATGCCTCCCTCACCTCCCTCCACATTTATTTATCTAACGACTTAATTGGGGCGAGATTGAGACTTCATTGTCCCTTCTTTCACCTAACCCTTAAAAATTACCGTAAATACAATCATAAGCATATATCCCCTAGGAGGAGGAAAACCCACCTAGGCGGGACTCGAACCCGCGACCTTTGGATTGGCAGGTGTTACCCCGCCGCCACCGGGGCCGAGAATGAGGATACCTCGGGTCTTCTTTTTCGTGAACTGTAGTATTTACCTGGCCTTCGGTGGAATTAAAATATAGTTGCTATTAAAAGAAGTGTCGTTACCATTATCACCTAAGGCGTAGTATGCATAACACTCACCACCCATAGCGCAAGAAGTTGTCGGCCCCAGTTCACTTAATCTCACACACTCTCAGAATGACCCCATCTCCATCTTAACATTTTCTAACTTCCCACCAACTCCTCATGTCCTTATGTTCCATTACACTATGCTGTATTTGTCCACCTTGATTAATGGTCCATTCGAAGTATTCTCCTCCCATCCGGAGATCCGAATTGAGCTCTATTTCGACTCCAAAAAATTTCACCGGAAGGAATGCCATACTCGAATAAAAAGCTGCATCTTCTCCGGAGTCGATTGTGGTGGTTTCCCCTTGTCTTTCACATTCCAGTTCTGTTGTCGATTGTTTGACTTGCCCTCTCATCCACCGCTGTGCCAGTTTATATTAAAATAAACTTCTTAATCTGCACCATAAGTGCAGAGTTAGTTGAAACTTGGCGGGTTTCACCTTTGATACTGGGTACCCTGTTGCATGAGCCACTTTTCTCATTGCCTCTTCCCAGAAAAATTAGAGCCTACAATCTTCTTAAAAAAAATAAAATTTTGGAAAAATCAGATGGCACAAATTTCGAAGAGCTGGAAATGTTTTGTCAAGCTGTGAATCAGACCATCCTCCTTCCACTCGCCTCAACTTTGCTGTCAAAAATTGTAGCACTGCGCTTCCTCAGTCATTTTTAAGTTGCACAAGTAGGATGTAAATGTATAAACTTGAATTTCGCCATATTAGGGGTTGCACCAAATTAAAGTAGTTTTTGGATGGCCCCTAATATTTGTCAAATACTCCATCCTTTCAATTTATTTAAATTTATTGTAATTGCCTACAGTTCATGAGCAATTGATTTTTTAGTAAATGCTGATCCCAGTATATTAAACAAATTCAGGCAATATATAATGGAAGTTCATCATTATGAGAACAACTGATTTGCTCTTTTCCACAGACTTATTGGTAACATAAAAATAAATCTTTGGAAAATGCAAATGTGTTTTTCTTATTATATAGATCCCAGTATTTATAGTGGAATAAAGATTAGTTTCAGAGTACGTAACTCATGGCAAACTTTCAAATGTTTCATTTTTCCTTTTGTTTCTTATTTACAACTGATATGTATCCCCATTGGGTTTTCCCAGGACACAACCACTCGCCAAAAGGGAATCAGGCCCCAGGTGACTGATGGAGAGGTTCTGACGAAGCAACCACTGAACAAGGTGAGAGGCTGGGCAGACACAAATGTACACAGTCTTTCACTTGGGAACTGCTCCCTCCACCGCTACACGATTGACTTCCATGATTTTGGCTGGGCCAACTGGCTCTATGGACCACGACTCTACCAGTCGGCACTCTGTACTGGGCTCTGCCCAAACCACAATGTTAAGGTAAGCTTCCATGGAGGGGTTCTAGGATATGAGAAAATAGAGGAGCAATGCAAACATTTTCCACCATTGGAATATTATGCCCTGATACTTTTTTATTATTTTGATACATAGTTTCAAAAATACTCTCAAGTCTGTGGCTTTGGATGTGCTTTTATTACATTACCTCTTTGACGATGACAAAGATAGCAAAATTTTGCACCAATGCAGAAAATCTTGCAGTACTGGGGCTGCCATATGTTCCTACCCGTTGTAAATATTCATTCCTCTACAACACCACCCCTAATTCCTCACACTTTTTGGATGTGATTTTATTAAACCAGCTGGATTAGAATTTAAAGCTTTTTTCTTTTCCCTGCCAAATATCCAATCGAACATATAGTTTATGCATTGATAGAAACTTTTGTGATTTTGGGTGTATATTTTTGGCAAAATTCTTTAATATACAATATAGTGTTTACTTTGAATAAACCACAGCTATTGGAGAATATCTATTCAGATTTCTAAACAACATTTCTTTTATTAAATTCCCAGTTTCTTACAATCATCAATTCTAAGGATGGTCAAGAAAATATTAACGCAAATTTTAAAATTAAAATTTTTATTAGTGTATTGCAGTGATTAGCTCCATTCAAATTGAAAAAAACAAACAGTATCCATAAAACGTTTTTGGAAATATCTTTGTGGGTAGGCTTTCCAAAAACAATTTTCATTTATGTTTAGTTATGATTAATATATATTTCTTATTTCAATTTTCAATTATGATTGGAAAAGTTGACAAATTGTACATGAGATACGACAAATATTTTCTCCTGTAACACAGATAAAATGCAAATAGGATAACAGACTTTAAGCTTGAATAATTGACTTTGAAGTAATTGATCTTCATAATTTAGTTTACACATGTATGCATGCTGTTGCGTGAATAAATGTAGAACTCAGCAATATTCTCATATGTACTTCAAATGCCACCAATTAATACTTAGGGTATGCAGTTGATACATAAGGAATATGGGCTAGTTTGGAATGCACATTGAATTTTTATTGTGACATTCTCTTACCAGATATAATTTTGATAAACGAATTTCTGATAATCAAGTTTACTTATTTGTTTAAATGCAAGCAGCTTGATGGAAGACCCACAAAGCCAGAAGTAGTTGGTGTAAGTATCCATTTAATAAAAGTCATATCCTATGTATATTTGTTTTTCAGTTCAAAGTTTTTCTAAAAGGTCAAATTGTTTCACAAAGATGAAACTTGTTAACTGAGCCTTAAGTATCATAATTACTTCCTGAGATGGTTTTTATAAAGAAGACTTACATGTAGCAATGTTATATTTCCAAAAGCTACAAATTATTATATATTTCATGGTAAAATTTCATCTCATTGCGAAACATTTTTCCCTTGTTTCTTTCCTTTCTCTTGAAAGTTAAAAAAATTATTTAGATCTTGGTAATTACATGATTCAGTAATGAATTGTTAACAGATAATTGCAATGCAATGCATGACATGCAATTGGTGAAAGTTCTAGGGCCTCCTAATTTATTTTGAACCACTACCAACATCTGAAAGTTTATGCCTCTGTCATTTCTCAACATAATATCATTGTAGATGTGAATATTTTTACAGTGTGAACACCATAATTCCATTACAACCGTGAAAGCTTCTTCTCGGCTCCTGGAACCCCCTGCAGGCCCCCCAAACCTGATGGTCTATGGCTGAGGGTTATTATGCATGGATATTTCCAAATTACAGTCATCCTATCTGTGCTTTTATACCCAAAGACACACATTTTTTACATCCATAAAATCTTCATTACAAATTTCATTCAATTCAAAATGATTTTCGATTGGTGTTAAATCACAAAGTGGAGGAGAAGGATGACATGCAGCTCTTGTGCCCCAAAAAATTTCATTTCAAATATTAAAAATAATTTCAAGTATTAAAAATACACTCTTGCAGCAGATAGACATATCCTGTGCGCTACTTGGTGCAGCTCTTTTGTATTCATATTTATTCCCAGTGTATTTTAAGCTCGAGCACATAGTTCTGTCTGCTCCCATTCCCAAGGATAAAATTAGGTAAAATTTTAACTTATATACACCTGTGTTGCAACCGCTGCTTAGTATTGCCACTTTATGCAGCTTTGACAGATATGTACAAAGGACAAGTTTTTATACAAAACTGAAGAATTGAAAATCAGCTGGATCACTACCATCTTGTGATTGTGAGCACTGTCCCAATACTGCTGCTGTATCGATGTCCTTTGCCTTCCACTACAATATAGATGACTGACGTCACTTGCTCAACTTCATCCAATTGCATTACAAGTTGTTTAGAGCTGTTTGCTTCGACCTTCAGCTGCGACACTTGTAATTTCTTCAGTTTTTTTAATATCCTTCAATAGCTCTTGTGTCTTAAAAATGTTTCATTCCATGACATACTCCGCATGAAAATTTGACCAGAGCACTTTGAGAATTTGTACTCCAAACTTAAGTCTTAGAGTATGCAAAAAAGGCAAGCCTACCAGTCAATGATTTTGTTAATTATGGAAGCAATGAGCTATAGCAAATTTTTTTCACCAACTGTGCACTTGCTCAGGAAATTAATGTTTTCTTTAGGATTTAATCTCTATTTGGATTGAAAGTAGAAATTTAGTCATAGTAAAATCTAAATTTTTTGGCTTCATTGCAGTCATTACTTTTTAATCAAGATGGTAAATCTTCTGTCTTCACTTCCATCTATGACCATTCCCACTCTAATGTGTAGTATCCATTCTTTTGCATTATTGGTGCTCAAAATACATTATGAAACTGATTGCAGAATAATAAAATGTGCACTATATTCCAATTTGTTTCCACAGGATTTCTATGCAACCAACCATGCTAGGATCCAAAACCTTTTCAGTGCCCTGCGTTGGTGGGACAGTCCAAATTATCAACCAGGAGAGTTTGCTTCGGACCGGGATGCCGCCTCATCCTACTCGAAGAACCACAGAGCCCTACTCCATTTTCAGTCACAGGACTCGTGCTGTGCTCCAAATGTATTTGCCCCCTTGGTCCTACTATACTCTGATGAAAATGAAGATTTTGTACTACGACTCTTCCCAAGCCTAAAGGTGATTAGCTGCGCCTGTATCTAAGCATCAATCAAATGCCTGTGTGTGCCAGATGAATTTATAGAGAGGCCAATGAGTACCTGAAATTACGAAAATGGAGATTGTGTGCTATATCAACATCCAGACTGACTTTTCGAGTATGTATTACTCTGGGAAGGAGGGGCAGTGCTGGAATGAATTGGCAGTATTCTGATGAACCACAAAGTTGTTATGATCTTGGTTTGCTGATGCTACCCTTCTTCCAGCCGTCTAGTTTTAAGGTTCATGTACTCCTAACCTCTAGCTGAATGCTCTCCATAAATGTACGAAAGACCTGTTGGGAAGCATTGTTCTTGAGATATTTCTTTTTATGGAGAAATCATTCGTCCACATCATTCTGAAAGGATATTCAGACGAACAATTACATTTATTAATGATGCCTAAAGCAGTGGGTAATGCGGTTGAAGTGTCTGTTGAAAGCACCTTTTTTAGTTCAGTCTACGTGAATGTTGTGTCAAGTCAACATTGGCCAAATACCTAGGCATTTAGATTTCCAACACAATAAGGAATAATGTTGCACAGTATTCATTTTATTATAAATATTTCCATGTTATATTATAGTACGTCTTGGTCATTGGTCTCTTATCCTTTTATTTATGTATTCTAATTGTTTACGTTTTCCTTTTATTTTTTCTGAATGCTTGTCTTGATATTCATTTGGCATATTACTTCATTATTTGGTTAATTTGAAGCATTGATAGGCCTATAGTTTTCAGTGTGGTCAATGAAGTTATGAAAGCTAATAATTAGGATTGAAATTCACCTCATCATGAAAAATGTATAAAAATTGAAAATTTTTATTGTTTCATCAATGGCTAAATTATAAGCTCAAATTTGCTACGATTTTGATAGCCATCTCATCTTTTGTCCCAATTATTGATTTGATTTTCCACACTTTATTAAAAGAAATTACTTTACACTGCTATGTTTGTTTATGAGCATGAATTATAAAGGATGAGAGAGTTCTTGTGAATATTTGATTAAGCCGATATGGTAGTACATATCCAGTGGGAATGTCCGACAGTTGCCGAATAAGATTTGATGTTTTCTTCTGCATGGCTGAAGTGAAATGGGCCAACTATGAAATGTGCAGAAGTAATTGCAACACATATAGCACATAAATTTGTTAATAAGTTTCTGTTTCCTGTTGTTTTGTAAATGTTGTTGAGAGTACCGATTTGAATAGATAAATTGGTTAATTTGATTTTACGATATTTTGATTTCCACTAAGCAAGTATAAATATAGTCTAAACATAACATTTAATTTCATTGAAGTTATTCAAACTGCACAAATATTCTTTTATGAAGCCACCTTTTAGTTTTCCTTATGTAGATAATTAGTGGAGTAACAGCAAAACAGAAAAAAATGCTGATTTTAATTTTAATGTAATGGTTTATCAACATTTAAGTTAATCTTTTTTCTTGTATTCCCTTACCTTCTTAGGGCAACATCAATCAATTATGAGAAGCATTTACATATATTTATATGGTTTTTTAAATGAAACATGACTGCAGTCTCTAGTCTCTAAGTTAAGTCAATTTTTTTTAGTTTTCAACTCCAAATAGGGGGACAGTTGTAGATAGATCGTTAATAACAGTTGAAATTAATACAAAATAAATTTAATTTATAGCTATGGTATATTTTATATTTTACTGTGATTCCTTTAAGGTTTAAATTCTTTAAAAATTTAAGGTGACATAGTAAAGTTAATTTTTTTGTCTTTTAAAATGTTAATGAAAATCAACCTGAGAAAACCTGGAATGCTTTCCTGGGATATCCCATTGACTCTGTTAAAAAAGAGCATTCATCAGTGGCCTAATCCTCCTACAATTGTTTGCTATGCTGTTTTCTTTCCACAAAGGAAGAGCCCCCACTGATTTAGACCTGATTTCCAAGGTTGGTATACAGTAAAATACTTATTTCTATGCTTCTATTACATATTGGTGTAGTTTTTAAGTCAGCTAATGCGGAATTACTGCCTATATGTTTCAGCTTTCACAATGTTCTCTAACATTATTATATTTAGAAATATTCAAAATAGTTCAATTTCCTTAAACAATCAACCTTTAACAGATATATCTATATTCCATGTTATATTAAATATATATTTCTTATGTTATTTCAACATTATTTATCATGTCATTGAAGGTATATTTTATTCTAAATGCTCTGTTTTAAAATGTATATACAATGATTATTCAAAGAGTGGGCATCGTATAAAGGAAAATTATAATATTAGTTCATAGGAATTTGAGTTGAAATTGAACCATAACATATGAAAAGAGAGAGAAATAAGTTCAATCAATGTCAAAGTAAATCATAGAATGAAATGATAATTCCCATAATTTATGAAGAACTATATCATGTTTCAACTGTGGTAAATAATGTTTTAAAATTATATGAACCTAAATGTATTTGGGAAGTAACAAATGTGTCAAAATTTGAGTAGATAATATAAATTGCCAAACTTTAACCACATAGGTATTTTAATTGAAAAATGCAATAATGAATTACAAAACCCAGTTGGACATTTTAAATCCATTAATATGTATGATAAATAAGTGATAAGTTTTCATTGTTATTTTCACTATTCCATGTCACTAAATTAAGCAAGTGCTCCAAGTCTGAAGAGTAAACCTTAAATAAGCATTCTAACACCTTTAACTTCCATCACAATATTCAAATATTGATGAAGCTCAATCCATGAATAGACACTAATAATCAAAACCAATAGTAACAATTATCTTACCAAATATTTAATCAAAACCCCATGTGCAAGAAACATGCAAGAAGTTGGTCCTGATTTTGGTTTGGTATAATTATGTGCATGTGTATAGATATATATTGATATGTATATACATATAGGCATACATTATAATTGTATATACAGTGAATTTCATTTGGTAAATTTTTAATGGTATTTTTAACCATAAATTTATTTTGAATCCAATAACTCAATTGGTGAAAATGCTGCTATAGAATAACATGAATATAAAATAGAATAGCTGGTACAATGGAATGCCACCACACAATTTTATACAAATTTTAAAAGCATTTTCAATTTTAAACATGATTGAGTCGCACAACCTTGTTCCCATCTCAATAATTATGTGACATTTTACTTGAAACAGACCAGTTCTTCATACTAACTACAGGTAAATGATTGTGAATGGTCACATTGTAAATGAGACTTGTTATTGTACTCTTTGTGTCATTGCAAATTCAACCAATGTTTAGTGTAACAGCATCTGAAATTTTCCAAAGATATTGCAAAGAAGTTTATTTTCCCAGAAAATAGTGTTGAAGTGAAATTAATTCATTGATATTACATGTAGTCTAATAAATTGAATTATGTTCATGCTTTATAAACCTGTTAAAAGTCTTTTTATGTAGTTACCAATTTTGTGTCAATAAATTTGTATGGATTTCCTGAAATACTGTGTTATTTTCCTCCACATGTGTCATCTTTCCGTAGATTTAGTTTCCATAAGAGTCAATTTTTAAATGAAATGTTGGAAATTATTAAAGCCAAAATTGTCATCTCATATTTTTATAATATTACATCCTTGCAATTCTAATCTTTTGATCTGAATCCATAGATAATCCTTATGGTACAAATACAGACACCTTAATGCATTCAAAGAGACTTCTTTCATACTGAACTAAGACAAAATCCATGGAGTTGTGTAAATTTTTCTATCAAGTGCAAGAAAATTTAGTACTCTGGCCTTTGTATTTAATATATGAATCCTAAGAGCCAATAATATGATAAAGTTTAATAATGCCACCTAACAGTACCTCATTACCACTTTAAAATTCAAGTATCCTTGGCACTCAAGTGGGAAGTCACAAGAAAAAGTTTTCCCAACTTGACATCCACGTATGAAATAACATTTTCAGCTAGTTTTACATTATGCCACTAAGCTTTTGCAGTATATTGTAGAATTTGTACCAAAGATAACAAAAGTATGAGGGATATGAACATAAATTTTCTTCCCACTTTTATTTATATATTTAATTCTACGTTGCATGTAAAATAAATACGTAATGTTTATGTGACAGAAGTTTTAGCAATAAAACTTCTATCACATTAACCCCAATATATTGAAACATGTTCAGTTCACATGCAACAACGTTGGGGGTAACACGCATTGAGCAATGGTCTGCGTTGAAATTTTGCGTTGGCTTGAAGAAAATCGGAAGCCGAGGCCGGTGCAATGCTAAGGGAGACTACTCGAGAGTCCTGTCTTCACACTTTCTTAGCAGAAAGTTGTTTTCATTGATTTAAATCTGTAAGAAAATCAATTTTAAAGGAGAGGATTTATGGAAGTAAAAATTAACACTATGGCCGTCATTGTAAGAGAGGATTACCGGGTAATTTAAGATCACTCTCAGTAATGTTGAAAATTTCATGATGCGCTGCCCAAACGTTGGAAACAGAAAAAATGCACATAACACCTCAAAGTGCATTGTGGATTTATGAAATCCACCGCTAAACCTCGATTAACTCGCGCAAATCAATGCTTAGTAAGCTCTTTTCTTTCTCTACACATACTCCAGACCTAGTCCCACGCAACTTTCCCATCCTGCTTAATGTGAAAAAATCCTTCATGGAAAGTACTTTTCGTCATCACGTGTAGCGTAGGAAAACTGAAGAGGTTTCATTTGGCAACGAGTACCGCTAATGCAATTCCGGAATCAAATCAATGATGCCGATACCATATATAAATTTCACATTAAACTAATATTATTTAATAAAACATAATTTTACACAGTGAATTATACGAATAAAAACTTTTACCGTCCCTCTTCCTTAGCATATTTAGTAGTTACGAATGCATGGTAGATACGAACCGATGGTAACTACGATACGAATCTTATATATTCAGAGTGGGTGCAATACTATTCAGTGCCATATCGACAACCGCATTACTTCCCCTCGCTCGCCGAAAAATACGTTCTTTTGCAAGTGCCTCCGACCTTAAGTGGTGGACGGAGGACGCTAGCACATGGAAGTGGTTACATAGGATGGAGGCGCGGGGGCAGAACCCATAGGAGCGCTTTCTGTGTTCGTTCACCACGAGGTGGACTGAGTGTTGTGAATGACACGTCTCGGCGTCTTCCCAGGTTTTTCCTCTCAGCTCTCCCTCCCGGCCGGTGCTACGTTTTTCCTGCGGTGGGTCTTGTTTCAGATAATTTCCTACTCGGATGTGAATATTTCAGCATTATCGCAAATGTATTGCAGAACACAAGCAGCTTTTTACCTCACATCGTTTCGTTGACACCTAATTCAGCAAGAACTAGGAATAGAACCTTATGTGTAATTATGTGTTGTATTAATTGCAATGAAGAGGAATTGTAGCCCAGAGATACTTGTTCTCGGGCTGTCCTTCAACCGCAAAATATTCAATTGTTTGCTACAAAAAACTGTAACGCTAAACAAGGAACATGGCTTGAGTCGGAAGGGAGGTCGCGCTGCACTAAGCGTCGTACAACTCGCGAAAAAGACGACTGCTGGGACGGCGATGCCTGCACCGAGATGTTCCAACCACTCGTGCAGGGAGATATACCGTTGAAGACATTGAAGTATTAAGTGCATAGCCATTTTTTCTCCAGCATAACTTTTTTTGTTTTTGCCACCAAAGCGACGTCTGGTTGCCCTTTCCCCGGTTTACTAATTTATTTCAATCCCCGTATTTGGTCACAATGCTGTTCACCGTTTCACTCCCTCATTTTCGTCAACAACACCTTCCTTTGGATTTCACCATTTTAAACCGAACGCTAAAATGTTGGCTAACACTAGGCATATTTTACCAAGATAACTTCTTCAAATGCAGCGTACAAAAATTTTTCTAAGCTCATGCTTTCCCATGAAAACAGTACACGCGTCCTACGTTCTCGGCATTTAATACTCTTCCGCGATTCCATCTGAGCATCGGGCGTTTTCCCAATTGCTCCGATTCATTCAATCCACTTATATAACGCAGTTAGTGCACGCCCAATATTCTTCGAGTGATCTTGCTGTCTTTGAAAGCAGCACATAGGTCAACAGTATGAAAAAATCCTCCATCCCGAAACACGTTATCCACAGATATGATATTCAGAAGACTAATATCTATTTGCCATCGCATTTAAAAGCAGGGATCTCCCCCTGCCCCAATCATTTCGAACGCACCCGTCCTCCATCGAGATAAAACCGTTCTTCCCACATTGTTTAACGCCCACGTTCTATTTCCCCTATCCCTACTCGCCCCGCTATCCAAGTTTTCCCTCGATCTAACACATCCCCCAGCATCTCAGGAAGAAATATGTGATGGTCTTAATTCGTTCCTCTTTGTCACTTAATCAAGAAGATGGCCATTCTAAGCAAAGAGCTCAATTTTTCCTCCACCCCGAAAGTCAATCATTTTAAATCACTGTCAGGCACGAGCGAATTCCGTTGCAATCTCATATAGGAGCCGCCAACTCATCTGGAAAGACGAGGAAAAATCTTCTCTTCAACTTGAACCCAAAAATTTTCATATTTCGCCCTGAATTTAGCCACGAATCCGAGTCTTTCAAGTAACTCTGATTTCCTATTAACCCTCACACCAGCCCCAATCTCACACCGACAGAGATCCGGCCATCCGGCCGCCTACGCAGTAACCACTAATAATAATAAAAGCAGACATTCGGCGGTCGTAAACCAAGGCAAATTGAAACACATAAAAGGAACTACACTAAATCTATCCAGTGATACGAGAACGTATCAGCCTTTACTTTACGACCCCAATCCCATTTTCCATCGATACTTTTCTTTAAGGAAAAGGGACTGTCGACTCCTGACATAACCATGCTCACCCAATTCAACCACGCGAAACATACATATATGCCTATATACACACATTAAATATATGTACCCAAACGCACACTCGCATATATTTATATATATTTCCCGGGCAAGCCTCTCTAGGCACCTGCAGCTCCATCCAAGCTATTTGGTTTTTCGGGTACCAGATCTTCCTGGGAAGCCATAACCGCCCGAGGGAAAGGAACTGGGCCCCCTACCCTGATGTGTAAACTTCACTCGCCGTCGGGCTTAGTACTGGGTAAACTCTACAATTACCTACCAAACCGACCTTCGAGTTAATTTCTGTGTGCATGGTTTTTTATGCATGTATACACAGACATTTTTACTAGGTAATCTACTGCACCTAAGCAGTCTGAGACGTGTACAGGTTGCGGATTAGGCTCCTGTCTCTCCAATCTTTTCCTATTTTCTGCAATATACTCATTATTTTTTGCCAATTCACCTTATAAAATGCCTTTTAGAAATCTACGACATATGCAAATACGTCCTGATGGTAATATATATTCCTCTCGATTAGTGATCTCATTGCTGCAATGGCATCGCGCATGCCTCTCCTCTTCCTAAACCCAAACTGATCATCCCTTAAGTAATAATTTTCCCTACTCTCTATCCTTTTGTTGATGACCCTGAGGTTAACTTTAGCTGCGTGGGAAATCAAACCTATTTTTCAGTAGTCTCCACATGATATAACCTTTACCTTTTTCGAAATAGGAACAAAACATTTTTAACGTGATACCATCACACAATGGCCGCCCCACTGGGGTCAGATGTCATTGCAGCCGCCTTACTGAGGAACAGACGCTGCGCGGTCTACATTTCGTCTACCCTACTAGCAGAAATCACTATTGCTCCCGCCAACACAGCTCTAGAGTTAATCGGAACGCACAAACCCGTCCACCACGTCAAGGCTGTAATGGAAGGGATATATATACGATACCACTCGTATGTATTTATTTATATGTATGCACACACTCACAGCATATATCAGTTAGTTGGTACAGACGTGAATCACAATAGAAAAATTATAGAACATAAGAAAGTGAGAAACTCGGCCACCTTCTTTTTTGGATGCCGGAAGTGCTCTCTCCCTCGAGGGAAATCCGTCGCAAAAATGAATATCACTGTCAGAGAAGACCTTGATATTACCCTAATAGAGACGAAGTGATTGTAACCAGCTATGCACCACATTAGAAGCTCGTGGAAATTTGTAAAAAGGGGATGCCTTTATGTAGACCCGCCGTTTCTCTTCAAAATGATACGAGGTCATCATGGCGAAGCCGTGTTTGAGAACAGGTTGCACGCCCAATCCTCGCCCGGTTTCTCCAAGGATGACACGTATCACATGGTTAAGCTTCGTGACATTTCTTTCTTTATTAAAAGTACAGCATTTTTATATCACAATTGTACTTGAGAAACTCAAATGAAAGCCTTGAAACTTGTACATTTATAAATTACCTAATTTCTTGAGTGCTAAAGATTCTCATTTATATTATTTTCATATGCACTCTTTCTGTTTTGCAATAGAAATATTGCTGTCCTTTGAAAGTTCACGATGTCTCCAGAAATGCAATGGCTTTAACTGCTACAAAGGCCAGTGGTGGCCACTTGGTGTGCTTGACTTGGCCAAGGCGAGTCTCTCAGAGAAGTAATGCCGTTTAGAAACTGCCCAGATCACATGACAACTTGTTGGATAGACAGAGATTAATCACCAACTGTCATTCATTGATGAATGCCCATGTTTCTCCTCTTAACTACTCAACAAAAAAAAGAGAGTATGCTCCAATGTGGTGCATGTTGCAAATGCAGCCGCCATGTTTGCTCCATCGTTGCACCATACTACCTTGATCAAAAATTTCCCGGAATTTATTCAGAAAATTAAAAATACAAGTTTATTCATCTAAATCTATATTGTCCCCTTCAAAGTAATCCCCATCGACTGCAACACACTTATGCCAGCGCTTGATCCAATCCTCGAAACATTTTTTATATTCGGTTTTCGGTATGTCCATCAGTGCTTCCTGCGATTTTTCCATTACTTCCTCTCGGCTGCTAAAACGCGTTCCCCGTAATGGTTTTTTAACTCGATTGAACAGAAAGAAGTCACAGGGAGCCAAATCAGGTGAATTCGGTGGCTGTTGGATGGTATTTGTTGCATTTTTCGTCAAAAAATTACGAATAATGATAGCACTGTGCGACGGTGCGTTATCATGGTGCAAAATCCACGAGTTTTCTGCCCACATTTCTGGTCTCTTTCGGCGAATTGCTTCACGCAAACGTCTCATAACGCCCAAATAATACTCTTTGTTTACTGTCTGGCCTTCTGGCAAAAATTCATGATGCACTACACCGTTGTAATCCATGAAAACCGTCAGCATTGCCTTCTTTTTTGACTCAAAACGACGTGGTTTTTTTGGTCTCGGCTCATTTGGTGAACGCCATTCACTTGCCTGATGTCTGGATTGCGTGTCGTACTCATAAACCCACGTCTCGTCTCCAGTAATGATCCTTTTGATGAATGTGGGATCGGATTCAGCCTCGCAAATCATGTCTTTTGCGACGTCAACACGGTCTCTTTTTTGCATGAAATTGAGGTCTTTTGGCACCAACTTTGCTGCTACATGACGGAAACCCAAATCATTAACCACAATGTCTTGGGCGGATCCATAGGCAATGTTCAAGTCCTCCGCTATTTCTCTGATGGTTAATTTGCGGTTATTGACCAACATTTCTTTTACTTTATCAATTTTTTCACCGACTTTCGATGTCGATGGTCTGCCACTGCGTTCATCATCTTCGATTGACTCACGACCACTTCTGAACCGCTCGTGCCACTGGTAAACGACCGTTTTTTTTAGAGAATCGTTTCCGAAACACTTTTCCAACATTTCCAACGTCCGTGCGCCACTAAATCCGTTTTTTACGCAAAATTTAATACAAGTTCGTTGTTGAAAATTTAAATCCATTTCTGCAATTGTAAAAAATCGCCAACACACACAGAGATAGATGAACTCTTGGCTACGTAACTTTTGCAAATGTCAAGTTATGACACTAAGATTTAAAGGGAATATCAACAACAGATGTACCAATTTAACAAAAAAAACAGAACTCAAATCGGAACGATGGGAGCGCCACACGGTGGTTATTCCGGGAACTTTTTGATCAATATAGTATTGCTGCTTTCTGGCATCATGCTGCTACCTGTGGGGCACTCGTCAAACACTGGCTATCACTATTGCCTATTAACAGGACCGTGGGACACCATTTTGAAATTTTGGTGCACTCTCACAAAGAGTTCACCTGATTCACCCTCGTATATGATGTATTCCCTGCAATTTTTTGCTGGTCTGTTTTTAAATGCCGCTGTACCGTAAGAGCAATAATCGCGAAACAGATCACCAACCCTCCGTAATATCGCACGCACTGAAGAGGCATCATGTTTAATCCACGGGCCTTCCTAGCGCCGCCTCCCGCCAGGATTCATTTGCATCAAGGCTCACCTGTCACCACAGGGATGCGTCGAAGGGAAAGAATGTAATAGGCATGTAAACATTCGAACGCCCTCTATAATTTGATTTGATCCATTGGAAGGATTGCAGCGGGTTGGTATGCAGAGCGGTACCGGCTGCCGCTCGCTTGTGGGGAAAGAGCACGCGAATCCGACGAGAAACGGCGACGTCGCCCAAATGAAAGGAGATTATCCGTCCATTAAAAGCGTTCTCTGAATGAGAGGGGATCCTTGGGATCAGTCGATGGGCACGTATTGGGTTAATTCTCTTCGGACCACTCTGGCACGATTACTCACGCGCGGGGCCGGAAGGCTGAGGAATCGGCGGTGACAATTTTTGGGCTCGGTTGGTTGAGGCTCATCCTTCGCCTCGTCCCTCCTCCGAGATCCCCCACTACAATCGGCACCGTACCCCTCCACGCCCGTCGCCGCACTCCCCCTCCGGCCCGCAGCAGCCCATTTGCCACTGCTGGGATTCGTTGAGTCGCTCTATGAAAATAAGAATTTTCTTCCGTATATTGTGTGTCAACTTTAAACTATTTTACGGTGCCGCGTTCCCCTTGGCCATTGCACCGATTTGCTCAAAATGGTTAACGCAGAAAACGATATTAATTAATTCATTCTTTAAAACTAAATATCCATCATTAGATGCACAACTTGTCTCTCATAATTACTTTTACGTTGTCCCACCAAATTTTGTCTACCCCAGTCAATGGATAATACTGTCTGTTTTTCTTTAGAATATGAGCAAATTACAGTGAGAAGTTCAAATAATTTTAATTACGAGCCTGCTGATTGCGATATATTTCATTAGATTTTCTGAGAAGTTACTGAAATCGAAAGGTTCCTTTTCCTGACATTTCTGGCCACCAAATATGGACGTCAGCGCATCAAATAATTCACATTTGTATTAAAATGATGCTCGAACAGAATATAACAATTATCCTGCAGAATTTGAGCCCGCGGAACGACTGAGGTGGTCCACCGATCGCGGCCCACTCGCCTTCACAGATGTATATCGCAAGACATGAAGTCCACGATACTTCCGAGATATCGACTTATGCGCACCAATCGAAAGACGCATTTACAACGACCCTTTGATCCGTTGTCCTCATCCGAGTGATTACTGGCGGAATGCCTTTAATCAATATTGTTAGTTACCCAAAGAGTTTTACTGCAAAGTTAATGTACAAAATATTTTGTATACTTAATTGTTAAGTAACTTCACTGAAGTAACACCGTATCTCATCAAGAGTTATCTATGAGCTTGAGGTACCTTTTGGAGGTCTATTCATCGTCATTGACTTTAAAAGCAAGAACGCAAAGTTAAAATAATGTCCTTAGTCATGACTCCGAATGTTGTCCAAAATACCTCTATTCATTTACTTTATTCCCTTCTCACCTAACATCTTCCATCTCACCTTGCATCTTTTGTCATCTTCATAATGCTACGACTTTTCAATATTTTCTACACACGCTCTCTCTGCCTTCTTCGTAGCAGTAGTAGTAATACCTTTAGGGGAGGCGACCGACAGCGGAGGACATTTTCGACATTAGTGATGGCTGGGAAAGGCGGGAGGGTGGAGGGGGCATTAGCCCACTCTTAACGAGGGCATTAGCCTACTCTTAACGAAAGGCAACAAGGGGTCCGCAGTTTAACGCCCCATCTGACGCACGGCGTACTAACTCAAAGTGCTCTCCATAAAGCACCTCTAGTAGGCATCGGGAAACCACTGAAAATCTATCCTCTCCAGGATACGAACCCGGACCCTCTGGGTGGGAAACGAGCACATAAGCAACCACACCATTCCGATCCCCTTCCTTCTTCGTATTTCTCGGAATGAGTTTCTCTGTTCATTTAACTTGACATATCTCAAGGTGTTTTCCTTATTAGAGTTTATTTTCTTTCATTTCGTCAATAGGTGTCACTCAAAAGACTAATTGGCGCTCATTACTCTCCCCGAATATTAAGTTTAGGAAAAACAATGAAACTAACTATAATATTAACTGCACAAGTCACTTATTTAAAAATGCTAAATCATACTTTTTTACATAGAAATTTCTCTTCTGAGGATACTTTTTCTAAAGAAATTTTTTTAATGGCTATTCTTTGATGCTCTTAAAGAAAATTATGCCAAAATATGTACTATTCCACCTGATGAAACTCATATCATCCCAAAGTCTATAAAATTAAAAAAAACAGCAACAGTCAGCAACTAAAAATAGCTAGTCGTTTCACTTAGTTGTTTGTAACTGTTTGCAAATATGCAGGATATTTCCATTGCTTAAATCTTTTATTTTGCTGAGATGAAACGAAGATATACCATTTCTGGGCCTTTGCTTCAGCCGAAGAAGCAAAGGAGTAATCAGTTTTTCCTAATGTATTAGAACTCAGGGTAAGTTTTGAATTAGTTTCTAATTTTTCCATTCTGAAATTTCTCGCATATGAACCTTTGCCGTTCTACATTTGAAGTCTCTAAGATGTGTAAGAATAATTTTGACTAATTAGAATCCACGACTTGATTGCATGAATGAGTAAGGGATGAATCCCCATCCTCCTCTTAGTTATCTACACGCGCTAAAATTAATATCATTCTAACACCTTCCTTTTTCTCAAAATTAGCGAAAAGGTCTTTCTTTCCCTTCGTGAAATTGTGAATATCTTTGCATTTCATGAAACAAACAAATTTGCATTTCGTCCCTCTATGTTCAAATGTTTTATAAAAATATATTACTTTTGGCGCCGCGCACACCAAAATCTTTGAACTGACCTGGCGGAAGACCCGAGTAGCTTTTCCCACAGCAATCCGTCGGGGAAGCACAAGATCATACGACGAGAGAATATTTTCTCTTCATAAATTGCTTTGTTATTGCGTAAAAAGTAATCGTCACTTTTTCACATTATTTTTATCTTTTCAATTTTCAATTTTTTTTACCTGACTATAATTTCACTGGCATTTCCATTTCATGCTTTTATTATTCTTAGCGAAAGTCTCATTTGAACTGACTCGATTTTATAATCACATTTTGGTATATAAGCAATATATTTTATTGAAGATTGATATGTTTTTTCCACGAGTTTAAGTTCATTAACTAATTATGAATTTGAACTAGGCAGTGAATGGTTATACACCTAATGCGCGGATACAGGCCGGGAAAAGTGGTTTCATTACACTCGTATTTGCGATTTCGGGCGCCTCTAGCGCGATTGTTCGATGACGGGAGACGGAAGTCACGCCCTCTCGAAGACAAACCACTCCACCTGCCACCCGCTGCCATGCTCATACACCTACGGCGGCCATGGCGACCGACCAAGACATGCGTCTAGTATCCACAGGTTCGGGTCATTCCGAGAGAGACGGTCGTAAGGATTGGCCTGCGATGGAAAGTTCTTCCAGGGGCCCAAAGTCTGCAACTTTCCTGTCCTGGAGAAAAGAGAAAACGTTTTTTCTTGAGAATTTTCCGGGCCCAAGTCTGTAAGTGACAGAGAAAACCAATTGCCGACCGGGAGGGAGAAAAGTCTGACTCGAAGAAGTTTATGGAAGAGAAGAAGTTCTCGTGAGAGAAGTGTTTCGGAAGCCAATGAAATCATTCGTTATAATCTCTTTGGGTGTGACGTCACTAGATCCCTAATGGGTGCAGACGATTATGCCGAGTACGGTTTACTCCCTATATCTCATATTTGATAAATATAATTAAAAATAAATTGGCTGAGAATGTTATTGCAACAATCCGCCAGGGTATATTCATCAATAGGTAGATGATTTCCTAAAATACACTATCGGTAGATTAGTATCAACATAGTTCGTATGTGGACATACTTAAGCAATCAAATTAGTCTTCGCACAACATTTAAATGCAACCGCAGATTTGCTGCCAAAAGTTAACGATGGTAATTATTAAGAGCAATGAGAGAGAAGGAAAATTTGTGGAAAAGCTATTTCATCGGAAGTTCACCAAACTTGTCCCATCAGCTGTTATAGTCTAGAGCGAAGGAATCGCTCCTCCCAAATTTTAATTCTCCTTATTAATTTTGACACCGCGCACACCAGTAAAAATCTTTGAAATTTGTGTTCACAATCAACAGATCCCAGTCGGTTAATATGCTTCATTTGAAGATATTGTTTTAAAGAGAAATCTTCAAATCCGCAGAGGGAATGTGGGAAAGGCTACTCGGGTCTTCCGCCGTGTCTCCAATCTCCAATGTGTCTCCAATCCAGGAAGTCTCCATCGCTGACGCCGATGGACCAGGCGTATTTAAAGTACTGATTTAAAACGTGAAAAAATTCAATGTTCCTTTATTTTATCATCCCAGGAGAGTTGGAGGTACACAATTCGTTGTTCTTTCATCTTCATGAAGGACATTAGCGATATTTTATTTAGCTCAAGTTTAACCAGCGCAAATCACGGTGAGATACCCTAAATACGGTATACCGTAAAATTTTATTTTTAAAACGTAAGTGTCTTTTGATTTTGGCTTTGAAATAATGATTTAAAAGTAAAGGAACGTTTGGAAGGTACATACCTGGTGGGGACAATGATGGCTCCCTGATACTTAAATTTTATTTGCCATTGTGAAGAACTGATCAATGAGATGTAGTGATACATTAAAATAAACGCATGAAAGTCTTTTATTGAATTATTCTTTGACATATATCTATAATTGTTTCATATGGATGCAATTGTGGGACGTAAGGCAATATGGTAGGAGTTGTATTTACATTTAACGATTGAATTGAGGAATTGCGGTTTATTAATCGCAAAAAATGGCGTTGCATTCAACTGATAGTGCCTGTGTATATTTGCATTAGTTGACGTGGGGTCAATGTTCTCAATTATCCTATTATAAAGCCATATGCCTATGTCATAACAATTCTTAGCGTAAGCTCTTTAAGCTCTTTCCAGCAGGAGGCAGGTAGAGAAAATAAACAGTTTCATGCATACATATAAACTAAATGAATTCCAAGGGGTAGATAGCAAACTTCAGATACCTATACACATTGCATAAAGGCAACTTTTTCGTCAATTATAATTCAATATATGACAGCCTAACTACTTAGTTAACCTACTACAATTTAGGTACTGTTTTGCAAATAAAAAACTCACCGTTGCCATTCCCATTTTCAGGACGTGGAAACAAGTATTAGTTTTTCCGCAGGCTATATTCCGTATTTCTGGATTTCCGGAAATAAGCGGTGATCCTATGCGTTTTAAAGGAACCGGATACGGCACTAATAAGCATGTTGAACGAGAAACAAGAGGCAGGTCAAGGAACCCAAGAGGCTCAGGAGATGTGTCCCGCTAATTTTGAAATGGCCCTGGTGTGGAGACGTGGAATAAAAAGGAAAGACAATTGAATTCATGTTGTACACCGTTTTTGATTGAACGAGCGTAACACCGAGATGTTTCTGTCACATTAAGGGACGTATTGTACACGTTACGGTTAAGAGTGATACCTAAGTCATTTGTGAGGAAATGCATTACGTGTAGGCTAAATATCTTGAAGAACTAGCAACCAATTGTAGAGACATGGATTTGAGGGAAATGTTGCATTGAAGATTCTTCAGAGCGACAGATCTCGGCCAATGCTGCAAGTTACCCGGTGCTAAACAATGTTCGATGGGCAGTCTGTTGAATATGAAGTGCTGCTTACCCGCGTAGACGTCAGAGTAGCTTACCATATGTGGTTTGCATTCACCAAGCGTTGTCGAGGCGTGTCTGTTTTGCGAGGAAGGAGAAAAGAGAGGTGAGGCCCTGGGCTGCATCCTTCAGCCGAAAGACTGGCTTCTTATAGTGTTCTCTTCAGGAGGACAGATTGTGAATGAGACGCACACCCATGGTCTGTTACGGAATTAAATGAGCACGGAAGACACATAAAGGTTTCCCTTCCGAAAACACTCCGCGTGCTACAAAGGTTTGCAATTAGGCTAGAAGGTCAACCCCAAAGTTCTGAAAGATTCAGAGCCCGATACCGACCCTGGAACATTGGTTACCACAATAGCCAATTCAATGATAGAGGTACCGTGTTAAGGAAACAGAAATCATTGGTAAAGCGGTGATATCGAGCAGTGCTACTTCCAATAGAGGTACCGATGTTTTCAGGAGCTGCTACGGAAAGAGAGTACTTGCGTAGCTGAGTGGTCGTGTTGGCACACCGAACCCAGGGTCTGCGGATACCCCGGGCTCCTCCCGGGGCTTGCAGTCATTCGAGACGTAGGCGTTGAAGCCCTGGTTAAATGCGGAATACGCATATTTTCTTGGCTGGAGACGGCAAAATTGAGCTCACCAGAATTGTGCTAGTCACAGTCAAGGAAGGCGTTGAGGAAGGAGTCTTCTGTGGCAATGCCCTCCACGAATTCCCGTGGGCCCGGAGACGGAGGTGCGGGCAGGTGTAGAATAACAGGCTGGGGTCTCTGCGGAACCTTTCGATGGTAGCGCGGAGTGTAGCTGGCTGTTGAGTTCGATGCCACCCGCTGGCGTACTCCTGGTGCCTGGTAGGATGTCTCCGTTGAAATTCTGCTGGTGCCAATGCTCTAGTGGTCCGATGCACCTCCCGCTCAACATTTAATTTCAAGGGCCTCACTTTATATTTTTAATTATCTCGTTTTATAGCAAATCAATACGTATATCACTATTAAACTTCAAGTTTCTGAATGAAATGTATTTTAAGAAGAAATTCATGAAGTGACTTAATAATCATCAGGGAAGCTTATATGCGGTAACATGACCCTTGCTTATCCAAGGAGTAGTGGCTCTGCTAATGAATAGGGTGATTTTGTTCATCATCACATCTGTGCCAGTTGCTCATGACTGAAAAGATCCATTTCCACTAGTATGAAAAGTGTACCAATGAGCATTTGACCAAAGATAGTGTGATGCCATCAAATGTCATTTTTTAAATGTACGTAGAAAATCTAGGCTCATAAAAGAGTGTAAATTGAAGGGAAACCGAATTTGCCTAATTCAATTCCCCATTTCCTTTAATATTTAATATTAAACGTAATTTTAGAAGTTTAGTCTTTTATTAGTCTAAACTAATGTCAAGTCACCTGTCAATAGTTGATCTTATGCGGATAAGTGGGGGGGGTGAAGGAAAGCAGAGTGGAGGGAGGGGGTTCGCATATCCTCTCGACGAACAGTACGCAAAAAAATTACAGAGCAGTTGTTTTACGGAAGTAGACTTCAATTGTGCCGAAGTTAGTCCTTCAAACACCATCTGGAAATAAACTCTTGGCTATATTTTACATTCCTTTCTTATCCCATACGGGGTCGGTCACAAAAAGTGAGCAAAACGATTTTTCCTGGTGAAGCGGAAGACTGGAGTGGGACGATTCGTGGCGGGAAAAGTGGTGAGAGGTCTAGGGAAAGCAACACGACCCGCGTCACTTGTCCGCGGGCCGTTACAGTTTGCGGATGGCTGCTAGACAACCCCTGTTCGAGGGTCGCGTCATACATTTACAATGCCACTTTCGTTGGAGCAATGAGATGAGACGCAATTGTGTGCTAAACTCGGGAAGTCGGGTTCGGAGACCATGGCCATGGTTAAGGATGCCTAAGGAAAATGTCCCAAGTAGTGGTTTTCCGCTTGCAAAGGATGTTCTGGGGGTGTAACGTGGAGGTCGGCGATGAGGAATGCCGTAGACATCCATCAACAACATTGTGATGAAAAAGTGCAAAGTGAGATACATGCTCAATTCCGATTGACCCCCAGGTGCCACGATGTTAGTAGAAGAGCTCAATAGTCATAAAATCACCCTAAATTGCATTCTTACAGAAGATTTAGTCGTGAGAAAGGTGTGCCAAGATGGTCTCCAAAGTGGTGTCGGAAGACTACTGGTGTGCCTTGCCTCTTGCCTTGGACCTCTTGGACCACTGTAAAAGTGACCCGAATGACCCTATTTTTTTAGAATAGGTGGTCACTGGTGACGAAACATTGGCCTTTGAGTATCACCCAAGCACAATCCCTTTGAGTACCATTTTGGACCACTGGATTATGCCATAGGGGCCATGATGAGGTGCCTGAACTAGATTCCCGTCGACGCCTTCCAGGAAGCGTACCAGAAGCGTGGCAGAGGCCCTGACATCGGTGTGTTGATGCACAAGGGTGCCGTTTTAAAGAGTTTTAGTAATTTGTACTTTGATATGCAATAATATCTTCTCCCAATTTATTCTGCTTATTTTCTGCGACAGACTCTGTATCTACTTTGCCTTCACCCGTGTCCCTCCACTTCCTAGCCTCAAATTGGTCTTTCTCCAAGTATTCATTTTCTTTATTTTTCTTCCAAATGTTGATCAACCAAATTTCCACATATCACGAGAGACAAATCATGCTAACGTTCTTAAAGTCATCATTCACCTTGACCGGGATTCGAACCGGGATCCCTCGATGTCCGGGCGGACATTTTTACACTCTGAAATCGTTGAATTGTAATGCATATTAGCGGATGATTCCATCAAAAAGTTACATTCGCGGTATCTCCCGCAGTTTCTTGGAAATTCTTATAGCCCTCATATGAGGTCGCATCCATCTCTTTATTTGTTTGATATCCACATTAAGAAAAACTTCCTTCTCATTAAAAACAACAAATAGAAACTTATGCCCTTGTTATAATAAATATACTATTCAATCAATACCGGCCGAACTAACTTAAGTTTGTGTGAACTCTGTGATATGGTTACTTAAAGCACTTAAAATGAGGACTTTTCGCGTCAAATAACGCCTCAAGGTGAGAATCGAGGACCTCACCTCAGGTCGTTGAGGAGATTGTGCCTGGCGAATCACAGAGTCCAAATTATCACTTTTGTCAAATTCCAAAGAAAACTGCGGGAGATGCCGCAACAGTAACTTTTAACGGAGTCATCCGCTAATGTGCATTTCAATGCAACAATTTCAGAGTGTAAAAATCATTCGCCTTGACTGGGACTCGAACCCAGATCCCTCAATATCCGGTCGAGTGCTTTAGCCACTTAAGCTACCGAGGCGTCCTCTTAAACTCTGAAATTTTGGGGCTTTTAAAGGAACAAGATGTTGTGACGAAATACCGTACATACAATGTCACATGCATTCGTAGTCGTGCGCGAGGCGCCACTGTCCACGAGGTTAAAGCCAACTTTAAACACTTATGGTGTTAATACTTTGACAAATTCCAAAGAAAACTGCGGGAGATGCCGCAACAGTAACTTTTAACGGAGTCATCCGCTAATGTGCTTTTCAATGCAACAATTTGTAAACAAGAGTGTAAAAATCATTCGCCTTGACTGGGACTCGAACCCAGATCCCTCAATATCCGGTCGAGTGCTTTAGCCACTTAAGCTACTGTATTTCTTAAGAATCTCAGCCGCAATTTAATGAGGCTCGAACTTATTTATTATGTTAACATTATATTTATTATATTACACGCTCAAATTGTAATGTTTTAACAGTAATTATGTGATATAATGTTCAATATAATTAATTTACACACTGTGTGCACAAGTTACTGCCCTTAAATGCTGAGACAACACTCATTTGAAGTGTTTGAAAGGGTATTGTATTAGAATATGAACCACAGGGACTAAGTCTATGATCGTTATATTATGTTATGGTAAAGTTAACCCAATGAAAACTTGAAGGGGTGCGTCATTCGTTCGTCGGGGTTTGTCCCTCGGCTTTTGCTTTGTCTGTGGTTACCCAGAATATACTACTGCCCAAATACAGGGTTCGTCCGGAAAATAAGTGTACTGAGCTCAGGAAAAAAATTTATTACACTTTTACATATCTTAAGCTAATATTCCTCAAAATAGGACACTTGTGAGTCGATACACTTGTTCCAGCGGCGTTCCCATTCCTGGAACGCTCCCGCGAAGGCATCATCGGGAACCTCTCGAAGACTCGTCGTCGACCTCTTCTCTGCCCTCCACGAACATCCTGTGCCACCGAAAGATCATGTTTCTGGACATGGCTGACTCCCCGTAAGCCTGGTTAATCATACCGACAGTTTCGGTAGACGATTTCCCAAGCTTTACCGCAAATTTGATGGAATAACGCTGCTCCAAAAACTTCGGCATCGCGTTCCGTGACGTGGGTCGAGCGTGGAGGTTCGCGTTAACAGAGCTCCTCACTACACCACAGCTCAGAGCCGACTGCCTTTTTCAGCGTCGCTTGCCAACATACCCCCCTCCAATCGCAGCCCGTCAGAGCGGTGCTGGGCGCGCCTGGAGCGGCGAGAAAAAATCAGTAGTCAGTACACTTATTTTCCGGACGAACCCTGTATTCTCTGAGAATAGGCTTAGGTGGAATTCTGGTTCACAAATTGAGAATCACGCAAGGGGAGCAGTTCCTTTCCCTATAATGCTTACGGTTTCCAAAAAAACCGCTTCACGAAAAATCATCTAGCTAATCAAGCCACCCATATGATGCTTAAGGTACCTAAATGACCTTGGTTTTAGCCCTAAAGCAACGATCAGAAGCTGAGCGCTCTATAAACTAGGCTAGGTAACCACCCCTACGCAAAAATATCAATGATAGGAAAATAACAAAAATAATGCTGAGAATGAATTCTATCTTGAAATTAGAAATTAAAATACGCATCCCAAGGATTCGAGGCCCACGCAAGGATTATTTTTCCTTCTCGCATGGTAAGAATGGCCCTTGGTGACTTTACCATCTCCAAAATACCCGCAGGGCGCGCACTCAGAAATATTCGGCACTCTAAAAACGCTGGCGCATGCTTTCAGGATCACGCTCTGCTTAGCGAAACACCGCCCACTCTTCCACAGGCGTCGCTCGGAGGAGGCGGGGGGGATGATTTGGGCAGAGGCCGCGGGAGCCGAGGTGGTGAAGCGAGGGTGCGCTGAGCATCTTCGTGGCTTCGAAGTGCGCAGCTTCGCATCAGAATACACAACATGTAGCACGGCTTACGCTGGGATGCGATATATTTTATTATATTTTTGGTAAATAATTATTAAATTTTGCTAATTTTTAATTCCGTGTTCAATGACTGCTTCTGGGGAAATTGAATTAATGTTATTAATTGATTAATGTTTTAGTGGTACTTAGCTTTCATGAAGTGTTTGTTCCATTCTTTTTTTTGCAGTATTCTTCCACCTCTAAGCTCATATTTTGTCATTTCCATCAATGCCCTTCCCATCATAACATAAAAAGGAGAAAACTATTTAGGAAAGAGTTATATCACGACATCGACAACATCATATTTCACGGTCAAGGATTGTGCTTAGAAAATCCTAAAATATACTCCTCACAGAAAAATATAAAGAAAGACAAATTTAATCTCATTCCCATAAAAAGGGATTTGGCGATACATTTCTATTTAAGGAACACCGACAGTAACAATTCATAAAAAGAATACTTTCTTCTGAAATGCTGCGGCTATGGTAGATTTTGACCCATGAAACCAAATTGCAATGAAAACATCTCACTCCAGAATCCTTAGATGCTCTCTCTTCACTGTAAATATATTTTCTTAGGTACTTAACCGTTTGAGGTAGGTTTTCAATGGACACGGAATAGATAGCGATACACTTCTTTGCCTTCCTACTGAAAAAACCTGGTACCCAGCACTACAATTAACCCTTTCTAAACTCCACATGAGTCCTACCTACCTACTTCTCGTCCAAGAGACTCATTCTTTTCCTTCCCCTTCCTCTCTTACCTATGTTCTCACCTCTATCACCATCTTCACAACCACGTCACCCATCAAAATGCTTTGCATTCCCCTTTCATCTCTCTAAGTCTGTCAGCAATCATTTCCTCCCCACCATGCCTGGCACTATTACGTTCGTTTTTCATTCAGTTCATTTCACCATTTCAATACTTCTCCAAGAACACGCCCATTTCAAATACCTTTAATTAACGCCTTGTTTCAACAATAAAAACCACAGTCCGCCAGGCCTATTGTTAAAGTTTTCAATAATATTTTCAAAACCTCATTACTCAACGCCCCTATCATCAATTCTCACGTACTTGTGAAATATTCCTTGCTAAAAGCATTGCTTCTTTTTATCTCTTTAATGCTTAGAATATTTTGGCGTAAATAGTTAAATTATTTAACATGCGGTAAGTAACATTCTAACTTAGCGTTTAACTTAGCCTTTCCCAAAAACCTCATTAACCTTGTTTTGTTTGCTTTGATTCTCACCACATATCTAATATAATAATTTGCTCCAGTGCTCCTCAATGAATGTAACCCGTTGGTAGATTGGATGACGAAAGTTTGTGCATCCTCAATCGCAGTCGATTTCATGAATTTTTTGCCGAATTTAACTCCCGTCTCCCGGTCTTGTTATGCTCTTTCCACCATTTCCTCTACACACACACACACTCACACACACGCACGCACGCGCACACGCGCACACGCACACACGCACACACGCACACACGCGCACACGCGCACACGCGCACACGCGCACACGCGCACACGCGCACACGCGCACACGCGCACACGCGCGCACACGCGCACACGCGCACACGCGCACACGCGCACACACGCACACACGCACACACGCGCACACGCGCACACGCGCACACGCGCACACGCGCACACGCGCACACACACACACACACAAATATATATTTGTGTGTGTGTGTGTGTGTATGTATGTATAGTGCCTGGAAATAACGGGTGAGAATAGACACCCCTTATTTTTATCTCTTCCTGGCATTTCACGTTTCAACTCCTCATCCTCCACCTGCACTTGTGCTGTCATTGACGTGTACAATTTGCAGATAAGTCGTCTATTCTAGTTCTATTTTCTGCAACACATTCATTAAAACAATCCAATTTAATTTCTCAAATGTCTGGCCGAAATCTTCGAAACAATTATGATAACCCGATTGTACTTCAGAATCCTCTCGATCAGGGACCTCAATACAAACTGATAAGACATGAAGCGTTTCTTTCCCATTGTTTAACGCAAACTTATAATCTCCTAATTAATAATTTGATTTCCACTTCAGTCACATATTCGTGATCCTAATTACCACATTTGCGAGTAAAATTGAAATTATTATTGTATAATTCTCACGTACAGCATCATTTCCCAGTTTTGGAATGGGACCTAACACTTAATCTGAGAAAATATTCTGGTGAAAATCCTCCCTGATGAATGCTACCAATTAGTCCATAAAAACTTTTCCTTCTAAGTTTTTATAAACCCCTTTACACGTTGATGTCTTCTATCGCCAACGACTTATTTTCTTTCAATTTCGTTCATTTCCTCAAGCCTACTGGCCATTTATTTACAAAAATATTATCTTTACTTATTTATATTCCTCTAGAGTCTTTCCTTGTTCAAATGTTGATTTCCCAGGCGTATCTTAAAACATGTATTCTATTTTCTCTTTCTTAATTTCCGTTGGTACTTCCAACTTCCTGGACATCGTATCAATTTCACCCTTCCTTCATTAACTTCGAATACACTATCGCTTCTATTGCCATTCTAGTTACGCGCCTCAGTTTGTTATTCACCTCTGTGTAATTTCTTCTCACTATTTCTGCGTTAACTCCCACAATTTTATTGTCTCGTCCACCCCTTAATTATCTCGTCTTTCATCCATGGTTTCCTTGTCCTTTTCCGAATTACTCCGCTTATGATTTGTTTGTGGCTTTTGATATTTCTTTTTTGACATATTGCTGTCTGTCTCCCTCTTCTCAATCAGTAATTTTTCATCTGTTGCCTCTTCCGTTTCATTCAGGTTAATGCCTATACATCATATTTCCTCCAAAGTTTCTCCTTATTTATTCTTTTGAATTTGATCTTTTGCTTCATAGGCAATGAATTGTAATCTGAATCCGCAGCCACTCAAGAGTAAATTTGCGCATTATTTATGGATCTGTGCTTGATTTAAATGTGATTACCAAGGGATTTTCGGCGTTGACGGCGTTAAACATACATTGAGGTGTTTAGACGATGTGTAAGTATTCAGTTAGCCATCCCTCCTGCTAAATTCTACTGCACACTCCCCGCGGTCATTCCTCGTTACTAAACCGTAGTACCCAATCCACTACCCTCTATTCCTACTGTCGAGTTCCAAGCCCACATTGCTATCAAACTTTTCCCCTCCAGAAAATCCCGCGACATGTCCTCTAACTGTCCCTTTAACCTATCAACTTCTTCCTCCTTATGATTGATTGGTGGCATGTATACCTAAATCATGACCATGTTCTCTGATTTTGCTTTTACTTCAAATGTTAATTTTCCATCAGCCACTTACTTTATGTTTATTACGCTTCTTCCTCTCATTTTATTCAATATTATTGCCGGCCTTCGCTGGCTCATTTCCCCTACGCCTGTGATACATTACTCTATATCTACTGCCAATTAGTGCCGCCCACTATCCTTTCATCTCACTTCACATGTAGTCCTAAAATATTTATGGTTTCCTTCTCAAACTTTCGCTGCATATTTTCTATTTTCCCTATCTCAAAATCGCCCTAAAATTAGGACAACTCATTCGAACTTTCTCGGCCATTTGCTGTGTTTCGTTGCTTCTTACTCGTATTTCGATTTGCATTTGGCAAACATTTTGTTTGGTGATGCTCGCAGAAGCGTTGCCCCTCCCTGCCACTACACGCAGCCTAGTGGGCTGAATTCTAATCCAAGATGTCAGAATTAATTTCCATGCATCATTTGTTGGATAGCACCATTTTTTATCATTCATAATCCTCGTATAATAGCATCATTCCATGAGGCAAATGATTTATCCGTTTTTTTTCACGGAACGACAAAACGAAAATGGCCATGATGGCCTGTGTGGGCTCTGACGGCTTTTAAACCTTCTCCATGAGGAATAGGCTTCGAGTTCAACTTTTTTTCCGGCTCTTACCCTTCGACATACATATCAGTGGTGACTCTTGCAGAATCAATCATATTTGCTTCCACAAACACAGTTCCAGAGTTCATCAAAACAAGCACAAGCTCTACCACCACGTATAGGGTTGTAGCCCATGGGGAGGGTGTCAGATTATCATATTTTCATTTTTATTGCAGCTAATCACACAATGTTCCACTTGATATACGCGAGGTTACTGAATGAATCATTTTATATGGCAGCCGTAGAAAATGGTCACGATTAACTGTTCTGTAACTATTTTATGAAATTCTGAAGCGTTATATGATATTTAACGCAGCATAAATGAACTCCTATCCTATTATTATAAAAAACCCTCATGCATTTGACTCATGTTCACTGGTGTCATTCTCAATAATGGTGTCATTAAAACTTTTTTCTTAAACTTTCGTGGTGAATCATCACAACATACATTTCAATACTCCTATGATAAGAAGCAATTTAATTATTTAATCAAATGGTTATCATTATTTGATGGTTTTAAGCCTTACAGCTACATTTCTCCACCCACTACAGCGTTTATCTCACTCCCCTCACCACTAATTTGGTGAGAATTAGAGCCCCACGAATGGGGATGGCCAAACATACATGTATTACTTAATGGATCAGATGATATTACTTGATTGATTCATCGTGTGCAGACCCATACCAGTCATAAACTACCCCTGATGTATTTTGTCTTTAATGTGTTGTAATATTTTTATTCCAGAGTCAAACGTTTTGAAAAATGCTACGCAAAAGAAAGATTTATATTACGATAAAGCAGATTTTTTTCTTGCAGAAACTGCACATAAATATCGGAATACGTCTCCCAGGTGACAAATGTTTATATTTTAATTTAGAGGATAAGCGAATCGTGGAATCATTCGACCTCATTTGCAGTTTTAATGCATTAAACCTTACGGGTGTGTCCATTCTGCGAGAACTTTTGTTGACGAAGGAAACACGGATGTCCTTGCTTAGGTACCCTTTATTCAGTATAATTTTGGAAAAAGTGATGTTAAAAAAAGTCTGATTTTAGTTTATGGCAGGAAACATTAATTTAATGCCCCTCACACTTCTGCAACTTCGTCTATTTCTTTCGCCTTCGCCACATGCATTCAGTGTTTCATGTGCAATATTCTATTCCCGAGACCGATGGTAGTCTTCTCCTTGAGGGAGTCTTCGAGCAAACCCTCCTGGCTTCTTCTCAATTCCTCGCATTATTCAGACGAACCGATTATACATTTCAACGAAAAATCCATACCAGTAACTCGCGCGGGACACTCATCAAATAGGAGGAGATCGACTGGTAAGTAACTCGTCATTTCGAAAATACTTCGGCAGGATTCCAATCTAGGTGAATCGCTGTCGCCACTTAAACTGCGTAATTTTCCATTTCTAATGTGGACCAAATTTCTCCGACCCGGGCGACAAGGGCGGGGTGCACACGTAATCGACGCCGCCACCATCCACGTCCCGGTGCAATCAATCCCAAGACATCTTGGCCAGTCGGCAGACCCCCGAATCGAATCGAGCGGCGAGGCGGATTTCCACGCCATCTGCCAGCGCCCGATGACGCCTCGGCCCCCGTCCCCCTGGGAGGCGGGAGGGGGAAGGAAGCGGGTGGCACGCCAAAGGTGCTTCTCCTTGGGCGCAAGGACCACGGGTGTGGGACCCCTGCCTGGGCTGCGGGGGCGTGGCCGGGAACCGTGTCCGCCGTCAAATGCAGCGGTGGCGGACGAGGAGGCGCATTGCGCGGGATTTATGTGGGAGGAGGGGGATTTTATTAGCACTTATTCCGATCCAGAGCCCTCCCCCCCCCCCCCCCGCGCGCCTCGCTTATCTCGCACCCTCTCCTCCCTCACAGCCTAAACAAATGACCCCCGTCGGCTCGGTGAGAGGCGCGCTGGGAGGCGGAGGGGGTGAGGGGGACCCTGGGGGGTGGCGCGCGGCGTGTATGGGATCCGTCCGCGTGGCGTCCTCGCTCCCCTCTCCAGATATCCCTCGGGGGGTGTGCAGTGGCGCCCGCGGGGGGACGGCGTCGTGTCCGCCTTGGCGTCCCCTCTCCCCCAAGGAGGCCGACACATTGTCGCGCGACTAATGCCGCGTCGCGACGACGGTGCTTCGACGGTGCTATTCCTTCAGACGTGCACCACCTTCAGACGGCTGCCACGGTGGAGCTCGGCATCATACAGCTCGCTCTGATATTTCAGGCGATGCGGCTGCAGGAGAATGGGAAATAAAACTTAGGCTAAGACTTGCACGCACGTGAGTTACAGGAGTTTATGACCTTTCAGATATCGCGCGAGCTATCAATGCCTTC
This sequence comes from Hetaerina americana, assembly GCF_022747635.1. Lineage (NCBI taxonomy): Eukaryota > Metazoa > Arthropoda > Insecta > Odonata > Calopterygidae > Hetaerina > Hetaerina americana. Next base: position 208,945 of record NW_027286293.1, read on the forward strand.
TTACTTTTCAATGACAATCTTTGACATTTTCAGATTCGGATCACTTACACTTAAATAGAACGGAATGGACTGTAAACGTAACACTTGCGCTAGAGCTCTGCAGTATCCTGCAGAAAAAAATGAGAGCACTATGTGAGAGAGGGGGTAGGGAGGCGGGAAGAGTCGAGGAAAAACAGGAGCATATCAAAAGAGGGATATTGAAACCGACTGACGACACTATAGGAACAACAAATTGGTAAAAGACAATGAGACCATGGATAACATTCGATATTATGAGGAAGTTAGATGAGAGCAGGGATTGGAGGAATGTAAACAGAATTAGGTAGAAAAAAGTGCATAGAGTGAAAAATTAAGAAACTGAGTGCAAGCTCTGGAGGGCAGAAGATGTGTGGTGAAAGAATCAGTTCGAGGATCAGGAAAACTTTCATAGGAAGGGAAAAATTGGTTTCTGCATGAGAAAATGATATCATTTTCAGGAAGTGAAAAGAAAAATGCATGCAAACGATCAAATACGTATAAGTAGGGAAAATTATTAATTGAATAAGAAAATATTTTAGGGAGATTAAAATACTAGATAGAAGAAGCACATGATAAAGGCATTGGGCCAGTAAGCATAGACATAGGGGAGGGAGTAAGGAATAGATGAGGATAAATTAGGTAGAAGTAGTTTTTATGGGAGGCGACCTAGAGCTAAGATCATTTGCGCCATGAGGGATGGATGGGAAAGGAAGGGTGGCGACAAACCCGGCGTCGGCATTAGCCTGCTCTTTTCGGAAGGCACCAAGGGGTCCGCAGTTTAACGACCCATCCGACGGACGTCGTACTTACTCAAAGTGCTCTCCACACAGCAGCTCAAGTAGGGATCGGGATACCACTGAAAAATACTTGTTTTCTCCTGTAGTTGAACCCGGGCCCTCTCGGTGGGAAAACTGGTCTTTAGCTACCGCATAATCCCAATCCCCACCGTTCAATTGAGAAAACTGGGCAAAATAAATGAAAAGGTTGCAGAAAAAGGATTATGGTGGTGGGGTTAGCGACTTATCCGCAACCTGTATTTGCCTCAGACTGCTCTCGTCCAAGTAGTGAATGAAGATTCAGGTTGAGCAGTGTTCAGAAAAGGGGCATAACAGATTTGTCCAATATCACCGGGGCTCCTTAACGTACATGTGGAGGGAATGATCAAATATGCATAGGAAAAACTGGAGATAAGAATGAAAACCGGTGGAGTTCTGAAAGAATCAGTTTGGTTTGTGGATGATCAAAATTAAGTTTGCCAGTCACCCAAAGGTTGTTGACTGGCGAACTAAAGCGATGCTGAGAGCATTGGGAAGTAAGCGCTAAAGATATGGGATGAATAAATGGAAACAAAACAAATGTGATGCGGTTTTCCTGAAAGAGGAGAGCTAAGTCAAATATTAAATTTGAAGTTCATAAACTAGAGAAGGTGAACAAGTTTGCTTCTCTCGAAAGTTATTTGGTCTGAAACGGTCAAGTGGGAGCACAAGGAGAAAGATTGCTTCAGGCAAAGAAGCTTTCACAAGGAAGATGAAATTGGTGACAAGGACGTTGAATACTAGTTAAGAAAGAGCTCGTCAAAACTTTGAAATTAAGTGAGGTTTTATGCGACGAAGAAAAGGTAGTTATTGAAGAAAGGCGATAAACGTTGACTGGAGGTGTTTCAAGGTGGATGAAATAGCAGAAATGGAAAGTAAAAAAACCCAACGAAGGAGAGTAAGACCTGGTAGCGGAGGAGAGAGGATTGTAAGGAGATATCCTAAGGAGGTATGGCAAATGAATCCAGGGCATTTTGATTGGCGAGAGATGCTGGAGATTATAATAGAAGGGACAGTATAAGGCAGGTGGGGAATGGGTAGGAATCGGGTGCACGAATTGGACGGGGTGATGGGGGAAGTAACGATGCTCAATTGAAAAGGGTCTTACTGTAATATCGTAGGTCGTGTGGTGTTTTGCTGGGAGAGGAAAGGGAATGAGTCGTTGTACCCTTGCATTATCTGGGTCCATCCCGAACCTACCATAAACAGTGGAATACCAATAACAAAAATTAGTCATGCACAGTGGAGGGGGGGAAAGCAAGAGCCAGGCGGTATTTCTCAATACAATTGCAGTAGGGAGCCTGGTAAACAAAGAGCACGTGGGTGATTGAACATAACTTACAAGTACATAAATGAGTTTATTTACAGGGTCGCACCCAAAGGTGGTAGGACTGATTTTCTCTGGCGCGAACAAAGCGGTGGAGGGGGGTCTGCCTGGCAGGGTAAGGTGGAGGGGGCTCTTAGCAACAGACCAACACCAACCTCAGTCGCCTGCGGGCTGTCATTGAGTGAGGACACCGTTTTTAGTGAAGCAAGATTTTTGTCCGCGTCGAAAAACAAAATGAATCTGAATTTAGAGCAACGTTATTCCGTGAAGTTTTGTGCGAAACTCGGGAAGACGGCAACTGAGACCCTCGATATGATCAAGCAGGCTTATGGGGACACTGCATTAAGCCGTTCCACAGTATTTGAGTGGCACAAGTTGTTTAAAGAGGGTAGGGAGCTCGTTTAAGACGACCATCGCTCCGGACGGCCGTCGACGGCAAGAACCGACACGAATGTGGACAGAGTAAGGACACTGCTGAACACAGACCTGCTTAACCAGTGAAGAAATTGCAGACCAGTTGGGTCTGTCTGCATCCAACGTCCAACGCATTATTTCACAGGATTTGGCCATGCGCAAGGTGTGCGCCAAGATGATGCCGAAAATTCTGAGTGTCGACCGACAGCTCCTGGCCAAATACGGCGTTGCCACGTTGCCGCACCCGCCCTATTCTCCCGATCTGCCACCACCGGACTTCTTCTTCTTCCCCCTGATGAAAAGATAGCTCGCTAAGACGTTTTGACTCGATGAAGGCCGTTCAAGAGGCTTCGACGAGGGTCATCAACGGCATCCCCAAAGAAAATTTCCAGCGGGCGTACGGGGAATGGGAGCAACGTTATACTAAGTGTGTAGCAGCTCAAAGAGCATACTTTGAAGATTATTAAGTCGATGTAAGTATATCGTCAATAAAATTCTTGTAAAAAAATCAGTCCTATCACTTTTGGGTGTGACCCTGTATAACGAAATAAGAAGAGGAATTCAGGGGTGAATTTCAACAAGGTACCAATGGGTGGGAGAAATGGGCAGAGTTTACGATTCAAAATAGGAATTATTTGCGTGTGTTCCTGAGTGGAAACATGTGATTGTGATGGGGGATTGGAGCACGGCGGTGGGCGAAGGGAGAAATAGGAGTGAAAAATGGGGACTACGCTTTAGGGCCAAGGCATGAATGCGTCGTGAAAGCAATTACGTTTTTCAAGGAAAATGTTTCCATCACAGAGAGAAATAAGTTTCAAAGCCACCTAAGGGTATTTGTTCGCGGAAAATGCTCGGAGACTCAAAGGGGGTATAAGATTAGACTATTTTATTTTAAAGCACCGATTTAGGAATAGCGTCACAACTTCGCATTTATTTTCACGAAGTTATATATCGGATTGATATCAAACTTATCTCCTGCTTAAGTGATAACATAATTATAAATAAGTAAGTTTAATTTAATTCAACGAGCTCCCCTTCGCACATTTGAATACTTCGCGGGTCCAACGACGGGGTCAGCGGCATTCTCGGGCAAATCGAGAGAAAACTTTCTGCTGGTGAGAAATTACCAATGGTACATTTCCGAACAATCGGATCCGAGGAAACCAATCTCACAAAAACTATTCAAATTAAAGAGTAACAGTGCCCCCTGAACATCGTCACGGCAATCCAGACCAGTAACTTTTCTTTTGATTTGGTTTATAAAGATCTTGGACCCTTCAGCCATTCCCCATGGTAGACATATGCGTGTGTACCAGGTCATGCGATTGTTCATTCACAAGCGAGTTCTACAAATGAACTGAAGATGCATTCCAGCTATAAAGTGAACACTTATACTCCTGTCCAGCTCGACATACTATATGGAGACATCACTCAGTAAAATACGGTTCTACCCATATCTTTCGCTCAAACAGCGAGATATTTGCCGGGAAACATTAAAAAACCATCGCTTCTACGATTCAGAGAAACGTGTTCTTCCATCATTCATAGGACAAAATGGATGAGAGACAGCACGTACAAAATTTGGGTTACAAGAGGATACTGAGAGCATACAATCGACTGACGGTTTGCAAATTTGCTAAAACGCTTATAGGCCTCCCTCAATTAATGTCAGTTCCTTAGACTAGATTGAGCTGTTTGAGTGAAACAATGGAAGCTGTCGCCTCTCAATAGAATGGCAACAGAGAATATTTCACCATTTATTCGAAATAAAACACATTAGAGCAACTTTATGCCCAAGATTTTCGATGACAAAATTTTACCAAAAATCAATTTTCAAGAAAATGCCCTTGACTTGACGTTAGTGGCGAACCATGACGATTTAACACAGCCTAAATGGTTGAATGCTTGGGCAGGACGTGGTTGGGAGAATATAGAGTTGATGGCAACTCAACGTGTAGTGGCCAGCGTCATTTCAGGAAAAAAGATTATTTGTACTGGGAAAAGAGCAGCGTGATGCATTCCGAAAAAAGTTGAATGCATGTATAAAATCACTCAGAGATGAAATTGGTTCAAAAACTCCTTGTACACATTTTCATGCAACCGTGAGTATGTTAGTGAAACTGGAGAATTATCAAGTTTTCTCAAAAATTGGCAAAATTATGCCTTTTCCGCTCATTCAAAATGTAGCGCGCGTTTAAAAAATTTTTTTTTCCTTTTTGGGAAACTAAATGAAACACTCACGCATTTGGAAGAAAAAATAAATCCGTAAAATTTAAGCACTAAGGAAATAATTGGTTTTTTTTGATTATTTATAAATTTTATATCCTTCGTGCGAACCTGAATCAACATGCTAATTTTTTCCATATTTTTCTGTTTACAAGCATGCAAATACGCATCTTTTCCCCAATATTAGGTATCAATATTAAACAATTCGTATTTTTGACCTATCCTAAGGGCAAATATAGACTTGTCATTTTCAATATATGCATAATATTATGATTGGTAAATCGCCGAATAAATGCTTAAAACTCTTCATTTTTGAAGAGATAGTGGACGTTTTCATAGGCCTGGCTAATATACAAAGACAATCGTTCCCATGAAGCATGGAAATTTTAAAAATTCTATAAATTGAAGGGACCGGTGTCCAAATAATAAGAGTGTAATATAAGTATTTCTCCTCCTTCTTACATGATTACACAGTTCACTTAGAGAAAGTTGAGAGAACCTTTGAAGTTTTAATGAAAGCTTTTGAAGACCTATACAGGACGAAGACCTGTTTGAAGACATGCATATAGAATACCTCTATCACCGATTACGATGCCATTCAAAAGATTCCGTTCATTATATACCGTAATAATCGATTTACAACAACGCAAGTTTGAAATTGTTTGGTGTGATATCGTTTTCTGCAGACTAAACCTTTTGTCATGAGGTAAAATATGAGTCTAAAAATTGCAACTTTCATATAAATTAGCTTTTGAAAGTTTACAAATGTGATGTAACACCGGTTATTTTCAATGAAATGGTCAAGGAGAATGACAATGACTTCTCTTCACCAGCGAATCTTATTAGAGACAAGTGACTACTATTTAGGTTACTTAAATATGCACACGTAGGTAGAAATCTATTACCTATTGTTTTCATTCGTAAATGGCATGTATCGACGGCATTTGAATCGTGCTGAAATCCAGGGTGGCAGGTATCAATAAATATTACCAAGAAATCAATTCCCTAACTGGGCCATATATTAAAATAAAGCCCTAAAAGTTTGTAACTGTGAAGTTCAATGAAGCTCCTTAAATATTAATTAGGACCATTATAATATGTAACCAATTCTTTAATCAACAGAATAATTTGGTCATATTAGTATTTCCAATGGAAAACAATTTAGTTTATAAATGCGATTTTAAATCTGAAAGTGGTCTGTGTTCGGAGAATGAATTTGAGTAATCTGATTTTTGATCTGATGTGCTGACCAACTGCATTAAGGGATGCTCTGAAAAGACAGTTTACGAGATTGAAAAGATACATTTCAGTCAAAAATATGAATTCATGCCGTCGTTTTATGCAACGGAGTCATGAGAAACTTATCTCTAATTTAAATCTTTTAATTAAGCTATATTTTAAGTTTCTCTTTATCTTTTCTCCACTTACATTGAAGAGCTATGAGCTGTGCAAGTAAATTTCATTCCCTTCCGAAACAACCGCACCCCTACTGTCATACATGTATTATTTTATCCCACTTAGGTCATGGTGACCTCTCAGGACATTGGTATTTTGATCTCCAAGATCAAGACACAAATCCTAACCTTGCCTTCATCACAAAATCCCTTCCGATAATAATCATTTTCTTATCGAGATAATCGCTAAATGACACCTCTGTTGCATTATTTACTTTTCTGCAGGTTGTCGACAGGGCTCAGAAGTGCTCCCTAAATTGATGCCAGCTGTCTCCCACAATGACGTATGGGTAATGGGATACAAGCTGTCCCTGCACATTCTCGATTGTCTCAAAACTCGGATTTTGTGGGCTGCACCAGTGAACCCACCAAATTTATTAAAAAAAAGGTATTTTATGATTACGTAATTCCAGGAACTATTTTGATGCAAAATATACATACTATGTATATATTTTTCATATAGGCTTACTCTCCCGGGTATTCTTGAGTGCCAACCACTATACCGCCAGCTTCGCTAAATACCAGGCTATATGATGTTTCAGAGAAATCTTGGCCAATATTAGTTCGCCTTCCTCCTGCCGAAAAAGTAACTGCTGGTGGAACGATGCATGTAAATTCATTGAGATAGGCCCTCACCTCACCTCACATGGCATGTTTTGTTGGGTAATGAAAAGGCGGTAGCCGCAATCCGGAAGCGTTCCCCACAAGCAAGGCGAAAATGAAGATGCCCACCTAAAGAGCGACTTATTAGAAATATTTATGCTATTCATATACACCACTTTAATTGCATCTAAAGATAACTTCTTATGAAACACTTAAATTTAAAGACGCTCAATTTCACAATAGATGGTTATGCTGTCATTACTAGCAAAAAAATTACCTTCGTTCGTCGGTTGGCCGGATCTATAAATGGATAGGAATTTCTGCCCATTCTACTGATAAGTGGGTGGAACTAAAAGGTGGAAAAATTGTCATCGAAATGTATAAAAAAAGGATAATATTACCAACAATTAACTCGGGAAAACAGTAATAAAAATACCCCATTTCCAGATGACTATGAGACTATGCCCTCGACTAATGCCTCAAAAACCTTACCGCACCACCACACACGGTGGCTTGCGAAGTGATGCAGGTGACGCCCTTTAAAGTGTTGGGTGAATTCAATAATATTTTCTCTTTACTTAATAAAAGAACGTCAAGAATGAATATCTATCATTATTCTATGCATAAATACTTGCTCAAATCCCTTGTATTCATACGTACATATAGTCTCCTTGAGAATAAATATATTTATTGCAAATTGGTTCCAACGTGGTTATATCAAGTCAATGCAATTTGCATGAAGTAGGACGAATACATTATTGGTGGTAGAATGAAACCTGAGGGTCAGAATAAATGTTTTTATCATTTTATCCGTTAGGGTACATATACATAGCTATTAAATGAAGCAAACCTACACGTATGATGATAACGCGCGCAAGGCTAGGGAGAATATATTTTAATACATTAGAGAGATAAATCGTTTCAGGTTTTGTTTTCATAGGACTCATTCAATCATTAATTTGGCATAGTGCTTTCTTCATGTTGCCTCACATTTTGATATGCATGCCGTGACATACTTTTCCTTCTGTTTACCTCGAGATCATTTTCTTCCGGCGTGCGGTGGAGTGCTCCTCGCTTCCCGCGATGATGTCCAAAAAATGCTTGAAGAATGCCACCGGAATGCCTTTTCTACCCCGTGGTCTAATGGAGAAAATTCGAAAAATCCCTGGCGAAACGTCAACTCTAGGATGCTGACGGAGGATGGGCGTTCCCCTTTGGAAAAGGGGAGACTCAAGGTGAGCAGAGGAATGTCACGCAGTAACCTCCAGCAAATTTTAACCCCCATGGAGTAATTCATCAAATCTTCCATTATCTTATACATGCACAAGGCTACTTAAAAGCTTCGACACATCCTTGAAAGTTGGCTATAGACTTTTCGTAATGCGTCGATGACAGCTTGGCTTAAGATCGATAATAACCTTAGTTTTGTGGCCAGAGATAACAGAAAGTCCCTATATCTTGAGAGAAATCATAGTACGCAGGTGTAAACATGGCAAATACCATTGATACGTGCGATTCTTGACGCTATAATTCCGATAATAAAGGAGAATATACTAGAAAGAAATGATTAGCGGCAATCTGGTTTGCAGAAAGCCATCGAATAATCTTTTTTTCGGTTTCCCGGGATGCTTTTGGAAATAAATTCTTCTGCTAATTGGATCCTCGCACAAGAGCCCGGAGGCTTGCGCAAGTAAGAACATTTTGGTCACTCACTTTCTTCACACACATGAAAAGCTATTAATTTGCCACTACACGAGTTGCGACTAAGTTGTACTAAATTTCTCAATGCCACATTATATAATAGATATTGAATAGAGAGAGATCACCATTATTTTTTATCAAGAGTACATCTACATCTACATCTACATAATACCCCGCAAGCCGCCGCAAGGGCGTGTGGCGGGGGGTGTTAGGTCACCAACCGTAAAAAAGAAAAATACCACATGCAAAAAAACAACACGGAAAATTACACCCACAGCAGCGCACACACTCATGCAAAAATCCCTTTATCCAATACTCATGCAAACACATATACCGCAAAACAACTAAAAAACTGCACCTCATGATGCAGCACGAAAGCCATCCAACAACACGCAAGCCAGGACAAAACAAGCAAGAAATTGAAACACCACATGAAAATGCACCACGAAACACTCTATCCCCAAGAGTCTGTAAAAGGCAGGAAATGCGACCCAACGTTGCAGGTAGCAGGAATTTCCCCCCGCGGAGAGGGACGAGGGATTGAAAGGGAAACTTAAAAACAGATGAACAGAACACGAATGAGGTCATTCGGGAAGAATGTGTTAATATAACAAAACACATAAGGTTAGTGGAAGAGCATGCATTTAAATACAACTAATTATTTTTTAGACGCTGAGGGTGGCAAGTGGAATTTTGCTATCTATAACCCTGCAGTTGCTATCCCGTATTGTCCGTGGGAAGAAGGAGTCCTTGAGTCGGCTAGTTCTGGCATCTATTTCCCGAATTTTATATGCATGATCCAAGCGACCAATGTATGTAGGAGTACGAATAATTTGCGAGACCTCGGTGCTGAAACATGCGGATCTAAATTTATTTAATAATTTCAATCTTGCATTGAATCGTCTCTCAGCCAATGATTCCCACCCCAAATCCATGAGCATTTCGGTGACGCTTTGCGTTTTATCGTAGGAATTTTTTACAAAACGGGCTGCCCGGCGTTGAACCTTCTCAATTTCCCGAATGAGGCCTTTTTCACTCGGATCCCACACGCTGCATGCGTATTCTAAATGAGGCCTTACAAGAGCGTGGTAACAACGTTCCTTGACCTTCGAGTCACTTTTGCCGACAATGCGTCTAATGAATCCCAATCTTTTATATGCTTGACCGCAGACTTTACGTATGTGAGTCCCCCAAGTTAAGTCTTTTGTGAATGTGACACCTAGGTATTTTACCGTATCAACTACTGCCAGGTCACCTCCAGCTAATTTGTAAGCAAATCCCGTTGATCTTTTAAAGAAATTTACCACTGAACATTTATTATAATTTAGAGTCAATCCCCAGTTAGAACACCATTTAGTAATGCAACCTAAATCCTGCTCTAGAATAAAACGATCCTCATCCCCAGATATCTCCCGATAGATCACCGTGTCATCCGCGAACATCCTAATTTTACTTTTCACTTCGCGGTTCAAATCGTTAACAAAAATCAAGAAAAGCAACGGCCCGATCACACTTCCCTGAGGTACCCCCGACGTGACTCGAACGCTGTCGGAACTAGCGCCATCAAGGACTACCCTCTGTTCCCGCTCTGAAAGAAAATCTTTAACCCAACTTATGGCGCCCTTGTTTATACCCGCGACCTTTAATTTATGAATGAGTTTACCATGTGGGACCTTATCAAATGCCTTTTGAAAATCTAAGAAGATGGCATCCACTTGCCTACCTCTCTCACCCGATAAAAGTAAATCATGTGTAAATAATCCTAATTGGGTTTCGCAGGACCGGGTTTTCCTGAATCCGTGTTGATTGTCACTTAAAAAGTTAATATTGTCAAGGTGTCTCATTATTGAACTGACAATTATGTGCTCTAAGATTTTGCAGCAGATAGAAGTGAGAGATATAGGTCTGTAATTACTGGGATCCTCCCTGTCACCACCTTTAAAAATAGGCGTTATTTGCGCGGTTTTCCAAATCTTAGGTACTTTGCACTCCTTGAGGGATTTTTTAAATATAAACTCAAGGTACGGGGCAATGTTTGGAGCTAAATGTTTTATCACCCTAGCTGGTATATTTTCGGGACCCGGGGATTTGTTGGGTTTAATCTCGTTAAGCAATTTTAGAATTCCTTGTTGGTCCACTGTTATTTTTTCCATGGGTGGAGTATGTATTGTTTCTTGGAGATGTGCGGTGGCAACATCATTCGAGAAAACGCTTTGGAAGAATGAATTTAGGATGTTAGCTTTACCCTCACTGTCTGTATGAATTATATTGCTACAATCCCTTAAGCAAGCCACGGTTTGTTTACTCCCATTTACTTCCCTAACATATGACCAGAAAGCTTTGGGGTCAGTGTCCAAGTGCTCGCAAAGTACTTTGCGTTTAAAGTCCAGTAAGGCGCTACGTAATTGTGTTTTGGTTTCAATTTTAGAGGATCTATATGTGTCCCATAATTGTTTATTCTCAGGGGATGATGTGTTCACGCCTGCCCTCTTTACCCTAGAGTGTAGCATTCTCTGCTTTCGAAGGGCTTTTCTAACGTCTTTATTGTACCACCTGGGGTCGCGATTTGCTTTAACGTGTTTTATAGGTATGAAATCTACGATTCCTTTTTGCATGATATTGACAAATTCTGTCCAAGTTTCTTCCACGTTGACATGACTTAAGCGGGTTTTGAACTCGGGTAGTGAAGAGTTTAATTGATTGGCAAAAGATTCAAAGTCTGCTTTATGGTAATTATAAATTTTTCTTTTTGGTTTAACAATCATTTTTATTTCTATGTCCAAGTGGACATTAATTGCTTTATGGTCACTCAAGCCCTCATCAGTTGATACACTAATAATACGTTCAGGCGTGTTTGTAAGAAATAGATCCAATATGTTCTTTCCACGGGTGGGCATGCGTACTGCTTGATGGAGGGAGTTTCTTTGAACCAATTTTATCATGGAATTGCAAGATTCGCGATCGCGGGTCCCAGATTTAACGATATTGTTGTCCCAATCTATACCAGGGAGATTAAAGTCGCCACCAATTATGTTTATGCTGTTATTATATTTACGTGTAAAATTGTAAATTTGATCGTTGAGGGTGTGAAGTGTTTTCAAATCTGAGTCTGGAGGTCTGTAGAAAGAGCATAAATTTATGTTGGGTTGATTGGTCCGTATTAAGGTGCACCAAACACTTTCTATGTTATTATTTTCAAATGAAACTTGCCTGCTTTCAAAATGACTTTTAACTGCCACGAAAACCCCTCCTCCGGGTCTTGTATCTCTATCGTGTCGGTAAACTTTGAAATCTATTGGGAAAATTTCTTGGTCGTTTATGGTCGGACAGCATTGGATTAGGAATGTAAGGATTGAGACTGAAATAACCCGCTGCTAAGGTACCGGTGGTAAATCGTCTGCAAGGTAATCCCTGATCGCATCAAAGAGTAAAGCCTTTATCAAGAGCATTTTGCAAGAATTTCGTCTATATCATATAATCTTACCACTAAGTAGTATATTTGTAGTATGAGTTTCATTGCATTAAATCTTAAACGCACTGCGTCCGAGTCAAACGTTGCTATTTGAAGCATGTTCACCCCGCCCTCCTCTGCTTTTGATTTCTCTCATATATATTAACAACATGCTGTGAGCTAATGTTTTTCTTAAAATTTACCTTTGTCTTGTTTTAAAAAATTCACTAACCATCACGCATTTTGCTATTTTTGTGGCTGTTTGGAACTCACAAATATGCTTACATTTATTTTTGCTGAGTAGGCACCCTTGCTTGAAAATTATAAACAGAACATGAAACCCGAAGCGTCCAAAATTACTTTATATTGCCAATAAAACTTACAAAAAATGATAAAAGAATGAACACACAACAATATTTAACACAAAAACATTTTTCATAATTTAAAAACGAACGGGTAGACATCAATTTCCTCGCTCTGTGGGCGTAGTTTGTGGTCAGCTTGATTCTAGTTAGTGCAAGTGCCACGGATTCGTTTTTTATGTTTTACTCTGGCACTTTTTTCTCACCTTCATGAAATTTTTGCATTGATTTATGCGTCATATTTTGATCCTTAAGATCCTAGTGTGCATCGTCTTAATAGTAACTTTGACAAAGTTCACCCATAACTACATATGCATACGAGACATACGAGGTCTGTTCAATAAATACGCGAACTGAGGCCATAAAAACTTTCTTTTGCAAAATTTAGCCTATCGATTTTTTCCCCTTCAAAGTACTCTCCATCCGTTGCTTTACACTTTTTCCAGTGTTTAAAGCACCCTTGGAAGTCCTCGGCAGTTAGGCTTTTTAGTTTTCTCGTCGTTTCTAACTTGATTGTGTCCCAGTGATGTCCCCTCATCACATTTTTGCGTTTTTGGAATAGAAAAAAAGTCACAGGGGGCAAGACCTGGCAAATAAGGAGGTTGATCAAGGATAATGATTGAATTTTTTGCCAGAAACTGGCGAACAATCAATGCTGAATGTGCAGATGCATTGTCATGATGAAGTCATCCATCGCCTTGAGTCAAATTTGATCGCACACGACGCACGCGATCTCTCCAACGCTTAAGAACTGTGAGACAGAACTCAGCATTTACTGGTTGTCCTTCAGGAAGAAATTCATCTACACCTTCGACATCAAAGGAAACCAGGAGCATGACTTTGATTTTCGATCGGCTTTTTCTTGATTTTTGTTTTGATTTAATCCACTTCAAAACCGGATGTTTTCTTCAGAACATTGTCACCGTGTACAGCTGTCAAAAATTCATTAATTTCTTGATAACTTTTACCGTTTTCACCAAAAAACTTGATGTTGATTCGTTGCACCGTGATTTCGTCATTTTCCATTATCGGCAAACAGTATATAATAAGGACAACAGAAACGAGTATAACTGGCAGCATACGCACAGATCGACGATCCGCCAAACATAGACGGCTCATCAGGTCTCAGGCAACTAGCGCCGCTAGTGGGCGGGCCTGTAGTCCTCGTCATGGCCTCCAGGTTGCACCAGTTCGCGTATTTATTGGATATACCTCGTATATACTGATGAGATCTCTTCGTGAGATATAACCAATACCCGTCAACGAGGGGACACAGTAATTCCACGCTAGCCGCCGCAGCCAGGGATTGTGACTGAGGTTTTTAAGATTTGAAGTTAATAGTTGGATGTAGATCATTAAGTCTAGCGATTTAAAACAGTACGGTATTTTGATAATTATAAATCAATGGGCCCGTTTCCCACTCCGTCCGAATTCCAGCGGTAAACGCAAATCAACCATGAAAAAATTGCTCGTCATTTTTGGATAATTATTGTCCCATTTGCCCTTCATACTGCCACATTTTATTCGACTAATAACTAACATATTAACTATAAGTGCATCTAAATATTTTTGTTGCTTGTAATGAAGTGCGTATTCTATTTATTTTTGGTCAAGTATTATCTTTTAGTTTTTACAAATGAAAAAATAGAAAGAAAACCTGCTCCTTATTCGTGAGGAATTTTTCACGAAGAAAGTAAAGCGTTCAATTACTTAGAATATATTTTAAGACTAAAATGCTATTTTAAATATACTTTCTTTAAATAAACGCTGGAAGCAAACGACTAATTATAAAACAATCTCACCTACAAAGGCAATATCACGTTACCTTCATAGGTGAGATCAAACAAAAGGTTAAAACTGTTGACTGTCGAACAGAACGATGTAAATTATTCTTTTCTTTCTAATAATTCGTAACCAGGATCGCAGGAAATATCAAAGATGGGATCATGCAAACTATGGATTTTGAAGAAAGATGTGCTTAGGAGAGTGAATTTTGATACGTGGGTTCGGAGGAGACTTTCAAATTTATGCGAAATAGAGTGGAAGACCACCGATGAAAGTACCCTCCATCCTCTTTTGCGGCTTTCCTCCTATTTAACTTTCAAAACGAGAATTAGTACGAGTTTAGCTTTCACTCGTCCTCGTTCCAACGAATCTTCAGCGGTTTTGATGAGAATCAAAGGACTCATGATATACATTAAATGAAGAACACAATGTATCTTTCCACTGTTCTTTGTTGACGTACAACTAGTTTCAACGCTTAAGCGTCGTCATCAGGTGTTCATCATCATCATCACATTGTTTTCTTCATTTAATGAACATGAACTTCCACAAAGTTGAGCCGGGATCAACTGAATACTCATGACGTAATTTATATTTTAAACATTAATAATCTCGGGTTTTACTTGGTGGAGTACATGATGACGATAGGAAGAAAAAAATATTTGCTTTTCCACCTAAAATATTTGACACGATCATGGTTTCGATGATGTAGGACATCGTTGAAAGTCTCTTTAAATATTTTTCATACTATAGTAAAGTTTTTTCCCTCCACCCACTCCTTCATATGTTACTGTAATGATTAAGAGTCTATCCAAAACAATTGACCAAACACGAATCCATGAGATGTCACGTCTAGGATTTTCTTGTCGTTGTTTATTAAAAAACTTGACTCTGAGCAGTTAGGATGTATGCTTTCATTTCTGCCAAACAAGTCTCTGCATAGGGGCAGATTGGAATGTACGTATCACGAAATGAACAAAATCCGAGTTCATTTTTCATAATAATTTTTCCTTTTGAATCATTCTTGAATCCTAGATATGTGTGTGTATCCCTGTTCAGTAGGCTAAAGAATGAAGTGTAATATTTCTCCTCTCCTCGCGAATTTCCGATGATTCTATTAACGTTAAACAAATGAGATGCCAAATTTTGCAAGTATTCGTTAGGACCGGAACGCGCAATTGTAAATAAACTTTAAATTTCACAAATTCATCTTATGAACCATTAAAAATCATTTCTTTTCTCATATCCATTCGAAGTAAATTTGCACATTTAACCAGCACCTGCACTGATCTTTCGCGTGACTAAATATAATGCGAAAAGTTTAATTAAGTATCTAGCAAACCAACACTGAGATTTATGGTTGCGGGTTACTTCACACCAGGAAAAAACTATCCACTAGACTTAACATTAAATGACCAGGAGCTAATGAGGAATTAGGCTTGTGAATCAATGGAAGTACTTTGTTTTTATTAATAGCTTCCTATGAGTGAGTAAGCGTTCACCAGAACTTCTCGCATGCTAAACAACCGCTACAAAATTATAGTTCAGGCGGAGTGAAATATAAGCGTACATAAATTATACACGTGAACTACTTATGTAACTGTATAGTTTATAGCCTCCCGTTGAAGGGCTTTCAGGATAATTATCCTCGAAGATGTAAAGGGGGTAATGGCAGCATAATTTTAAGCAATGTATTTCCCTCGACCACGTATAAAAATATTCATTTAATGTAATTTGACTCAGGCCTGTCCGCTTGGCTCAGCAGCGAGGGAATTTCCCTTCCTAAATCATTTCATCACACCAATCACACATGAGGAAAAGCTAAGAATTAGACCAAATTTTTATTGCTCTTATTTACCATTTGTAAATTGGTTAAGTAGCCTTTGTCAAAATTGGGCGGTCCGAAAAAAAGCATGTTACATTAAGTATCCCATTAAAACTCTTGTAAACAATTCTGAGGAAAAATATAAACTGCAACTTCAAACTAATCGCTAACTTGAGTCTATCTATCCATCCTGCTAAGTTGACCAGGATACATAGATAGTCATCTTTATTTTGGGGTGAGATTGAGACTACGAGGTCTCTTCTACCACATAACCCCTCGTCACATATTTACAATATTAAACTCACAGATAAATTGCACGATATATACTTATATAGCAATCAAATGAATGCATAAAATATCTTATGACTAACACATATGATATCCTATCAAGAAAAGACTATTCAGTGGAAATAATTGGGATAAGATATTGTTTTAATGCGAACAAACATTCATCATAGATGATGGGAATACATAAATGGTGTTTTTATTTAACAAGCTACTTCGTGCATAAATTTTGCATCAGATGAGGGGTCTCGTCCAAAAGTCTCAGAAGAAAAAGATTAGCTCAGGCTTAAGAACGCAACCAAGGCAAATGATGCCCCCTTAGCCATTTGTTATTGAAAGGCGAATATTGCCCGATGGATTCTCGTACGTCAGAATAGGGGATGCCAGAGCAGTGCGCCCGTTTGCAGCGACTGGGACATCTATTGCGAAACAAATGGACCAGGACGGACGGATTGCCGCAGTGGTGCTACGATTTCTCGATAGGTGGCGAAGCGGTTTCCATGGGTCAATAAATCCAGTGGGGATAATGCGGGAACATTTGAGCCAAGAATTTAATATGAATTGAAGTTACAGGTTAGAGGTTTCAAAGATATGCACTCTTATGACTGAAATAATAATCACGGAAGTACCGCTAAAGATATCCAACATACTTAAAGGGATAAACTGCAATTTCAGCCGATTATATTTTCTTATGGAATGGTTATTGTCTTGATAAAACTTAAGCTATTAAATATATTTCGAATTTATTTACCAACTCAAATTAAGATCAGACAAAAAAGTATCGATTCTAAAATTTTCACAGCTGCCAATTCGTCCAATATGTAAAAATAAAAATTATCAAAATTTCTTGTTATGATTCTGGTAGCATACTAAAAGTCATGTTTCATTGACGCATCCTTGAAAGGTTTTATTTTTGTCTATTCTGTGCGATAAAATATAAAACATTCGCATGCAATTGAATATATCAATGGTGGAAATGATTTCAAGGAAGGAGGAGGGCGCTATACGCGTTTTATCGCAGCCTACTTACACGTACACGGGTTACACGTCCAGAGTACATGAAACGTATGTAAGGATATCTTCATAGCAATGAAATTAAAACACTCGTCTCTTTTAACGCTGGCGCTTCATAAAAATGCTACGGTTTCTAAAGTAATTGCCTTTAATGTCATATTTAGATCATTCTACTTTATATTCTTTAAAATACTCTTGATTAAATAATAATGATGCTAACTGAAGGTTGGATCAGAGAATTTTTAGGGAGAAGTTGCAACTCTGGAATTAAAGTATGCAAATAAAACTAGCGGGGGCTTTACAGCTGCGTTCAGTCAAATGTTGATAGCATAACTTTTTATATTAATTTGACCAAGAATCTAATTCACGTAAGTAAATGCATATATAATGCTCCTAAATGTCCAAAACCAAAGCACAGTGGTCTATTCCCCACATTCATTTGTATTTAATTGCAAATTTACACCGCGGAAGGGCTCTCAGGGTACATATTCTTCCTGATGTAAAATCCATGGTAATTGTATTTCAGAAAATATTAATTTAAAATTTTATTTAATAAAGATGAGGCATTTGAATAAGTGCGCATTCAGTATTTTCTAGAGTTTTTACACAAACCCAATTTATACTTTCATGAACAAGCCA
Source organism: Hetaerina americana (assembly GCF_022747635.1). Lineage (NCBI taxonomy): Eukaryota > Metazoa > Arthropoda > Insecta > Odonata > Calopterygidae > Hetaerina > Hetaerina americana. The sequence goes on from NW_027286293.1 coordinate 226,861, forward strand.
AGGCATTTTTAAAAACAGGCGAGCTTTTCATCCAAGAATAAAAGTGTGTTTGGTGGGTGTGGATGGAGGGAAGATCTCAAGATTAGGCTAGAGTAGGGCAGAAGGAAATTAGGCTCTGTCTGTCTCCACAAATCGTGGACAATAACCATCGCTACGAGGACGTAGGGATCAGTCCGTGTGCAATATGGCACAAAAAATCCTTTTACGGTGTCCTGATTTAGAAAATAATAGGCTACAAAAAATGAGCCGCCAATTACCTTAAGGAGATACCAGCCCTCATTAAAACCATTTATCGTCCAGAAGTCTTAGGGAATATATAGTATGTATACTATATATTATGTATACTATAGTATGTATACTATATAGTATGTATACTATATATACATATATATATATATATATATATATATATATATATATATATATACTTATATGTATATGTATATATACATATGTATGTATATATTATATATTAGTATATGCTACCGGAGATTTACTAATATATCTCCTGTGGTATTTATTCTGTTTTAATTTATGTCACCTTCATATGGACTACCAATTGAGAGCCTTTTTTCCAAAAATCTATTTACTTCTTTGTGAATCCAATCTGTTCCAAATTTTTCTCTTTTCATTTTCTGATGCAATTATAGCGTTATCGTCTTTAGTGAAATAACTGCATTATTCGTCATTTAATAATTAGCTGACTAGCGATTATTAAGAATTAAACCTAAGCCTTTATGAAACTTCGACAGGAAAAGCAATTCTAACCCCAGGTTGTGAAGAACACTATTATTTTAATAAAGTAATGAATTTTCATTGATATAATATACAGAAAAAAAATATTGACAATAATAATAGTTTTTATTCTCAATGATATAAATGACACCAAATTAGAAAAAATATTTCAGAATATTAAAATCTATGGTTGATCAATATCTGTAGGAATTGATCACATAAGATCGTCAAATAAATTGATACCATGATTATGGTATTTATGTGACGATTTTATTCATAACTGGAACCGTCCCATCGTAACTCTCCCCATTATTTCATAAGCTGAAATGTCCACTTGCAGCAGTCTCTTTTTGCAACCCAAAGTGGACGGCAGTGCATATATAAAATGAAAGGTTTTTTAAACGGGGTGAAGCAGAGAACAATAACTATTTCATAAAACAATGCAATGCTATACGTCCCTGATGATATGAAGGATTATTAAAATTGATATCTAATTACATTAAAATTGATGAACTAAAGCGAGGACAAAAATTATGACAACTCACAAGTGCATTTATTATATAATTTTGATATTCAAAATTAAGTTCAAATTATGACATCGAATTGCAATTGTCAAGGCGAAGGCGTTGAGTGGATGGGGAAGATGCTTTAAATGACACGAAGGAGATATTTCTGAATGTTCCAGGGTTTTACACAAAAAACAGAAGCTTGAAAGAGTGAGCAAGTTTCAGAGGTGAGAGAGTCGTTGCTCGGGCAAGTGGTTAGGTTTGAAGTAAGTTAGGGTTGGGGGTGAGTGGTTTAAACTTACTTTTACCGGTAAACCTCAGAGATGACATGCTGGGTACGTAAACCAAGTGATGCAAGATGACGTGGATTTTTGCTGCAAGCAAGCACGATGAATTCGCGAAGGCTGGTCTGGTAAGGTTTCTTAAAATAATGTAGAACTCTTCATTTATCCTAGTTGCCTCACAACCATCTTTACGGCAACACATTTCTTCATTCAATTATTCAACGAATTTACTGGGACGAGGTTGAAACTGCATAGTTCCTTCTTCCACCTTACCCGCAAATGCAATATTGAGGAATATTACAACAAGAGTTGATCTTCGCAAAAGAAGGCCATCTTTCCGCGCACCTTCCTCCTACTCCTTACGCGTCCAGCTGAACTCCCTCCAATCCTTCCGAAAGATCATAAAACCTTGATCTCTTGACTCCTCCCCATGCACAGGCAACCATTTCACACGGCCCTAGCGTACTGCGGTTGTGCTAGCACATCAACGTTGTGGCAACTCGGATATTTCCTCATATCCGTCCGGCGACACTGGCTCAAGAAGATAAACGAAATGCTGCCAGAGGCCACGGTATGTTATTACCCAGCAGGCTGGAGCCGGGAGACTAGCTCTACAAAACGTGGGCGTAAAATCCAGTGAAATGTTCGCCACACCTCGTCTCCAAATCCTCGGATGGGAGGAGGTGGGAAGGAAGGATTGATTGAGGAATCCCTGGCGCGAGAGTGGAGAGCGCGGAGGGAGAGTGCGTCGCCCTCCACTCCTGCCGACCTCGCCAAACGGGGCGAGGGAGAGGTCGGGGTCGCGGGCAAAGAGCAAGGCCTCCGAAGCGATAGCGATTTTAATCCCCACGGGGGTCGCAAAGGGTCCCACTCATCCCTCCTGCCCTGTGCCCTGCTTGTCCTGCGGCCGATGACCCTGCACACCATTTTTGTGGATGCACTCGCTTTGAAAGGGAACGGAGAATAATTAAGTCACCGGACATTCGTGGTGCGGAGAGGTGATCTTGAATGAGAACTTCCGACGATTCCCGCGGTCCAAACAATTTCACGACATGTTTAATGGCGGATCGAAAACCCGCATAATCATTTGATGAAAAGGCCAAAGTTACTCATTGAATCCGGAGCAGATGCCCCAAGCCAGCCATCAACCTCCTACGGCTCACGCGCTTGCTTCCGTGACCGGTCCCGCCCTTGTGAGACAGAAATCAACTCTTGGGCATGTAAACCTTTTGAAATATTAACTGCAGACCACTTGTAAAAGAGATAACCTTTGTCTAGCACATGCTGCATGTTGACTACTAAACAGAGAGGAAACTGAGCTTATGTTATAACACTTTTTTCGCCGTTACTCGTAGGAATGTCTCCATTGCAAATACAGAGATAATAGAAATACAGCGATTCCACCATTAATATTCAATGACGATCATGGTTTCGCCTCTGTGTGGCATCATCGGGCACCTAACCAGAGTTGGGAGGTGAGGGTACGGGCTGAGCGGTAATATATTGATATTGTTATGCTCATTGGGTAGATTCGTAATTGGAATTAATTGGAGAAGCAGAGGAACATTGGTTAAATATGGTTAAATCGGCTTTTCTTGCTTTGCGGGCTGACAAACTCTGTTTCCATGAGAATGAAAAGCTAAGGGTGTGATTATTCAAATGTTTTTCACGGATAACGAATGCATTCGAATTTTACATTAAAATTATGTATGGTGTATTAAGCCGTATTAAGAGGCAAGATGAAGCCATATTAAGAGGCAAAAAAAGTTCCTCACCCGATCCCATTTAATTGGTTATTGATAAGGTAAGGGAAGATAAGGTAAGGGACATCATACTTCATCGTGTAAGTAATTCCTCCTCGATAATCAATGCACATTGGCTAAGCCCCTTGCTCCTTCCTAACCTGGAGGATGGGACTCACATGTGGGGATTCACTCTCTTGAATGATGCGACTGGACATCAAGTCATTTCTGATTTGCGGATCTCCACACGCTCGATCACCAACGGGCGACAACGGTTGACCATAAAGTTATCGGTCAAGTTCATATCCATGATAGCGTTATTGAGTTTTCAGTGAATTTGTGAAAATGAAGAAAATTGGTCATCGCTACGTGATACAATACTTTTATTTGAAAGGCCTCAGCCCAACCAATATAAAAGCTGAACTGAATTCTAATCTGGGTGAGTCTGATCCTTCGTTTACAACAGTAAAATATGGGTAGCAGAGTTTAAATGAGGCCGCACGGGCTGTCAAGACGAGCATCGCATTGGTCGACCAAATGAGGTGACGACTCGAGAAACGGTGAAGAAAATCCACAAAGTGATACTGAATGATCGTCAACTGAAAGTGCGCGAGCCAGCAGGCATATTAGGCATTTCAAAAAGTGCGGTACATCGCATAGTAACTGAAAATTTTGGCATGAGAAAGCTGTGTGCAAGTTGAGTGCTGCACGACACTGGTCACGGCATTCGAGCAAAACCAGTGCCGTGAACATGTTTCAATTGAGTTTTGAGCAAAGTTTCACAGCAACAAAGCAAAATGTTTGCGCCGTTTCATAACCATGGATGAAACATCGGTCCATTACTTCATACTCGAGACAAAAGAACAATCAAAACTATGGATTTAAATGGGATAACCACCTCCAAAGAAGGCGAAGACCGTTTCATCTGCAGGCAAGGTCATGGCGTTGGCTTTTTGGGATGCGCGTGGGATTATTTTATTGAATATTTTATAAAAGGAAAAACTATCAACAGCGAGTATTATGCGAACTTATTGCAACTTTTGAGCGAAGAATCAAGCAAATACGGCCGCATTTGACTAAGAAGAAAGTGTTGTTTCATCAAGACAATGCTCACAAATGCCGTTATTGCAATGGCCAAAATTCATGAATTAAAAAATTGAATGGCTACCCCATGCGCCTTATTTGCAACATTTAGCCCCCTCAGATTATTTCTATTCGCAAACTTGAAAAAATGGCCCGGTGGTCAAAGATTTTCCAACCGTTAAGAAGTGATATCGGCAGTTAATGGCTGTTTTGAGGAGCAAGACAGCTCTTATTATAAAAAGGGCATCAAACTTATTGAAAATGCCTGGGAAAAGTGATTAGAGCTAAAAGGAGATTATGTTGAAAAATAAATACATTTTTTCTCAAGTGTTTGTGTTTTCTTTGATGTTTCGGGTTCTTCTGGGACCAGCCTCGTAGGTGGAATGGAAAAGCTTCACAGAAAAGAGAATATTTGGTAAGCGGTGTAGAAGAAGGAAGAAAGTAGGTATTATAGGCAACATGAAGTCAAAGATAAATTACGAAAAAAAGAAGAAAGAAATAATAAAGGAAATTTAAAAGGATGTTATTACGATTGAGAAGAAAGCATTAGTTTAGGGCCATCAAAAAATCTAATTTAATAGTTTGAATATCTTCAATGATAATTGAATGTGATGCATACTTGTACTTGTAACAGTAACTACGTTCTTGCATTTTAGTCTAGATTAATGTAATGGGGTTAAGTGTCAGTTAAGGAATATTTTCCTGATTTGGTAAAATATTTGAAACAAAAAATGGACTCATTGCAACTTCATTGAATGCAGAGTACACGTATGCCCATACTGTTCCGCTTCATAGCCTCAATCACCAAAAATACTAGACATGACCTAAAGAAATGCAACAATTTCAGAGTGTAAAAATCATTCGCCTTGACTGGGATTTTCTTTGGCACTTTCTTTGGAATATGACCTAAAAAATAAATATCGATTTATAAGTTATCTTGAAATCACTATATGTCTAATCGACACGTAGACTAGATTGCTTCTCTAGATTGTGAAATATGTTTTTAACTTTTTACCCCAAATCCAAAAACACCAGCAACTCCCCATTTAAGTTGCATTACAACTCTGGAAAAACAATAAGGGCTCAGTAACATTCAAGTCCCATATGGAGGCAACGCCATCTTGATTACCGCGGGAAATTTGGTCTCAAGACATCAGGATATTTAGACAAGGGCGTTACCCCATCGACAGTAAGGACAGAAATCATATTTTCAACTATTTATTCAGCCATTCATTATTAAAATCTCGCGTAGTTTAGCAGTAACCTCAGTAATCAACCCGAAGGTCGGTTTGGCCGGTGATGATAGAGTGCACCCAGTGCTAAGGCCGACGGCGTGTACAAATTCACTCATCAGGGTAGGGGGGCCAGTTCCTTTTCCTGACGGCTGTGGTTTCCAGGAAGAACTGGTTCCCGGAAAATCACACTCAGCTTGGGTGGAGCTGAGGGTGCCCAGAGAGGCTTGCCAGGGAATCGAACCCAGGCCCAGTAGTCTACCCCTGGACTACCACGACCCACGTATGTACGCACATATATATGTATGTATATCGATGATATAGAAGCACTTACACGAGCAGTATGATATTTGGACGGCACAATAGAACACAAATAAAATGGTAACACTTAAAAGGACACTCACATTGTAGATTATTTAAGTTTTCGGCCTTCTCCGAGGCCTTCTTCAAGTAAGACGTGTATATAAATAAATAAATAAATAAATAAATAAATATATATATATATATATATATATATATATATAATAAGAATCCCTACTCATAATAAGTATGTATAGAATCGATTTCTCCGAAAATACTTTTTATTTTGTCATTAAAATAGCGAGAAAAAATATTTTTTCGTATTTTAATTTTTAGGAATTCCTCTCTGGATTACTTTGTTCTTCCAGATCTACAATACTATTAAATTAATTCTATTACTCCAAATTATTGTATTTCATTATAAAAGATGAAAGATTGCACATATTCTTTTTAGCATTCAATAAATGTTCTTTAAAGTAAAAGAATAATTAATAATATACACAATATGGATATTCTATGTTTGTTAGTCAGTTGGCTAGTAGGATATTAAATTTGCAATCTGAAATCGGCTGTGTCAAAGGACTGGGTTTGAAATGCTATTCTCCTTCACATTTGTTTATTTTTACAGCCGTTCATTATTATAGAATTCGCATTTATGATTCTGTAAAGTGATGAAATATAACTTGAATGATTTAAATTTAACCTTCACGAACTTATTTAAGGTATGTTATTCATTTTATTTTCATTTCATTTCATTTCACCAGAGTACACTCACACCACAGCATCAACATTCTTTCATGAAAGTCTAAAGTAGAATGGAAGATTTGGAATATTAATTTGGTGTGCAAGATACACAGTAAGTGAATATAATTGATCAAAACTGGTTAAAAAATAGATTAAACTAGGCTAATTACAATGTTGTATTACCATATCGCGAGTTTTAGGTGTGTGAAAGAATTACTGATTCCTCAACTTCCATGATGGACTGGAACATTAAAATGAACAGTTTAACTGGTTTTCTTTTCGTTCATTTTGCAAAGATCCTCTCTACTCTATTATATGGAGCCTGCGATTGGTTTTTTTTGAAGGACCATCTCTCCAGAGGCATGCTTCTCATTTGCGTTGGCTTCGGCCGGGGCCCGCCCGCTGTGCAGCTGATACGCTTCCTTGCCACGGCTCTAGGAAGCAACAGGCTAGCGGTGGAGAGGTCTATGGAAGATGGGGAGGAGAGTGCGCCCCACCGGGCGGGTGTATTTCGGGAGAAACGGTGTGCCTGCGAAAGGGAGTGGGCGCCAGGTGGGGCTTTGTGGGAGGGGGAGCAGTCGAGTAATGCAGTCCGCCATTCGGCATTCCCCAAATTTCCTGCTCATCGATTTTCTCTCCATCAGAGAGAGAGATGGGGAGAGGGGGCGTGGGGGTGCAGGTCGCTTGTGGGTGCAGGGCGTGGTGGGGCGAGGTAGGAGAGGGTCGGCCGGCCCGTCGCAGGCGGGGACCAGCGCTGGCCTTCAAAAGGGTGTGAACCGTCAATGAGGATACAGATGATGCGACGGGGGTTTAGCGGTGACGTGCAGTGACGCGGTCGGCACCCGCCCGTTGGAAGTCATCCTGTGGTTGCCAATCCGAAGTTGACTTCGGTGGTCGGCGGCGGGGATGTGTGCGTCGCGGCCCTGAGGACTCACCCCTTCTTCTCCTCCCACCCGGATGTCGAGCAACGTGTCAATCATGGTTACTTGTTGCCTCCAAAATAGCGTTAAAATCACGAACCTTTCATTGTTCATCTTCATTTATATTTCTTATTTCGCTGGCTTCATTTCCTCCCATATCTACCCATATACTTATTTTCAAGTACAACAGATGACACCGGGGAAAGGAACTGGCCCCCTTACCCTGGTGTGTGAATTTCTCACGCCGTCGGATGCTTGGTACTGAGTGAACTCTACATTCACCTGCCAGACCGAACTTCGGGTTAATTACTGTGTTTATGGTTTTAACTCATAAAACAGGCTTCTTATGTTCGTTGACCATATTGTAAGCACATTGATATTCTTGAAAGTCTATTTCATATTTATATGATTCTATGACGAAACGGCAAACCACCATTAGCTTATTTAAATGCATATATTTTTAGCGAATACGACCAATATAAATTTGGTTTGAGTTGGTTATTTCGTGTCAACATATACATCTTATCGTATCTAAACTGCTGCGGGGCTATATTAGGGCATGAGTAGATTCTCGCGATTTTATCCTGAATGAAATTTTTTCATGACCAGTTTTCATGGAATAAAGAATATGAAAACTCAGTGATGTCATTCAAGAAGGCTTTCTTCGATAAATTTTCAAGCAAGTAGCGAAAAAGCAATTGCATTCCTAAAATTTATGTATATGAGATTATATGATACTGCTGCAGAATTTGGACTCTTGGGAGAAAGTATCATTCGTTTCGTGGAAAAATCTCTGATTTTGAAAATTTGTCACGGATACGGACCTTCCAATTTTAATCGTATTAATTTAGGTAACTAGATCACAGTAATCTACTCGAAGGTTTTTTATGATATATATATATATATATATATATATATATATATATATATATATATATATATATATATATATATATATATATATATAAACAATTTTTATTGCTCTGGGAGCAAAATCCCTTGGAGCAGAATACAGGTTACATTAGGTTTTGAAACCTAATGATAGGTGATGTTAGAGTTTATTTAATGCTTAGCCCAACGTCGGGTGGGACGCCCGCGTCATGGTAGCCACTTGGACCTCTTGTGGTCTCCCTGGAAGATCTGGTACCAGAAAAATCACTCAGCTTGGCCAAGGCTGGGAGATACAATGTGGGATCGGACCCGGGTGTTCGTGTCAGCAGACCAGCGCTCTACTTACAGGGCTACCATGCCCGCAATTTAGATGCATAAAAAGAAATATACCAAATTTTGACATTTATGAACTAACTCAACGAGAAATAATCTGGATCTTATTCATTAAAACTTTTACTTCTTAGAATAATATGACAAAAAATATAAAGTAAAAATTGTAGACGTTGAGTAATTTGGTATTGCGATGATATTGACCCTAAAAAGACGTCCTATACCAATGTCCTACAATCAAGGCGCTCTTTCACAATACGCAATACTCCTCCCGAAACCAATTGTTCAAAATTAATGATAAAATACAAGATAATATCAATTGGCACAATATTATTTATAATATTACTATTATTAGGTAATCTTCCGGTTAAGGTAGGTTTTTGGATGGACACAGCTTCCAAACAAATATTTTGTGACTCCTAACAAAACACAACATCCAGCATCCTACTCTATATCAGGTCCCTCTTCATCTCTGAGTACTTTCCGCCTCCCTTCATCCCGTCCAACATCCCTATCCTGTTCCTTCCCTTCCTCGTTTGCTCAACATTCTCCCCTCAATTACAGTCTTCAACATCCCACTGCCGGTCAATACCCCCTTCATCCACTTTTATTCCCTCCATACGATTTCTCCCAACAAACCCCTCTCTTCGCCCACCATACCAAGTACTTCCTCATTTGTTTTCTTCTCTGACCATTTCACCTTCTCCATTCTTCTCCAAACCCACATTTCAAAAGCCTCCAGTCTACGTCTATCCTCCTGCTTCAATGACCACTTTTCCGCGCCGTGCACAGCTAAGCTCTGCATCAAAGTTTTGACGAGTCTTTTCTTAACATCCTTACTCAACGTCCCTGCAATCACCTCCTTCATCCTTGTGATAGCCTCTTTGCCTAGCGCAATTCTTCTTCCTACGTCCACACCACTTTGACCGTATTAGTCCAAAACACTGTCGAGGGGGATTGGGATTGGTGCGGTGGCTATCGTACTGGCTTCCCACCCAGAGGGCTCGGGTTTAAACCCCGGCGGTGTTAAATATTTTTCAGAATTATCTCGATCCCTACTTGAGATGCTTTGTGGAGAGCACTTTGAGTGAGTACGACGTCCGTCGTATGGGACGTTAAGCTGCGGACCCCTTGGCGCCTTTCGTTAAGAGTAGGCTAATGCCGACGCCGGGTTTCTCTCCACCCTTCACACTTTCCTGTCCATCCTCTATGGCGCAAGTGACCTCAGCAGTCGGTCGCCTCCCTTAAATACTACTAGTACTACACTTCCGAGATACGTAAACTGTTCTACCTGCTCAAATTTTTGCCCTCCTATTTTAATGTTTAGCTTAGCCATTTGCTTTCCACAAAATCGCATAACCTTTGTTTTATTAATATTTATTCTCATCCCATACCTGTCGCACTGAATTTACAATTCACTAAGCAATGCTTGCAGCCCCTTGGCTGACTGAAAAACTAAAGCTTGATCATCTGCAAACCCAACTGATTTTACGAATTCCCCGCCCATTTTCATTCCTACCTCCAGTTCTTCCCATGCCTCTTTAATCATTTCCTCTACATACGGGTTGAACATCAACGGTGATAATGGACAACCCTGCCTTACACCCCTTCCTAACACTGCCCATCCGGACTCCCCGTTCCCAACTCGCAGCTGAGCAGTCTGAGACATTTACAGGTAGCGGATTAGCCTCCTTTCCCTCCAATCTATTCCTATTTTCTGCAATATACTCATTAGTTTTCCCCAATTCACTCTATCAAACGCTTTTTCGAAATCTACGAAACAGGTAAATATCTCCTGGTTGTATTCTATATTCCTCTCGATTAATAATATCATTACTGCAATGACATCACGCGTACCTCTCCCTTTCCTAAATCCAAACTGAATATCCCCTAAGTTATAATTTGCCCTACTCTCTATCCTTTTGTTTATGATCCTGAGAACAACTTTAGCTGCGTGGGATATCAAACTTATTGTCCTGTACTCCAATGATCTAGCCCTTACCTTTTTCGGAATAGGAACGAAAACTGATCTCACAAGGTCTTGCGGCCAGGATTCTTCCTCATAGATACTTCAAATCAGCCCATATAGCCTCTTCCTCCCACATTTTCCTAAACATTTCAGTAGTTCCACTGGAATTTTATCCACCCCCGCGGCCTTATTTATTTTCATCTCCCTTAATGCCCTTTCTATCTCATCGTCGAGTATGCCTGGACCTAAGCTATCTTTCTCCACGTCATGTTCCTTTTCCATGTCTAACTTTGTTGGTGTAAGCTCTTTTCTATACAGTTCTTCTATATATTCCTTCCATCTCTCTTGGATCTTTCCTGTGTCAACTATTATCTTACCCGCCTTATCTCTAACTGTTAGCATAGATCTTTCTTTCTTACTTCCCGATAATGATTTCTTTACTGTACAGCGCATTTATAATATAGTATCAAAATATCTTTAAGTACGTGAATATTTTACAACTTTAAAGAGCTCTTAATTATTCATAGTAGCCACGTTTGCCGGTCACACCAGCCCAAACGTTACATGTGTAGCAGCCAAAGAGATAGATGGTGTGCGATTGAATATTTTTATTCAACGTTTTTGCACACATGGATCTACGAATTCCTCTGAGAAGAAATAAACTCAAACAATCTAATGTTTAGAGAAAATAAAGAAAAATAATGCGCGCAGTCCAAAAATTTCTTGTTCTTTGTTCTAGATTGAAACCTATTTTAGGCACGTGCTTTGGTCACACAATAGGTTGGTGTTTTGTGGGCGTAAGACGGCGTATTATACATGCGCATAGTCAGCAAATGCTTTTAAATGGTTAATTTCATAAATTAAGAAATTCAAGGATTTTGGTTAAATAGATCAATTTAAATGATGAGTGTGCAATTCTAATTGCCTTATATATTTATGTATTTGATTTGTCAGCTATGTCTATATTCATTATTATTATTAATTGTACAATGTAAAATATGAAATAATATTTCACTCAGTTTCTTCAGTTCGTCTTTTATTCAAAGCAAGAATTTTCATAATATTTGCTGCAGAGAAGAACATTTCGTTTGATTGACCATGAAATGGAGTAGAGAAAGATCCAATTGCCTCACAGCAATTAGTTTTCCGTCCTGTATGGGTAGACTCTCACTTGTTGATTTGTGATTGCGTTGCACGTGAGGCCGCCCTTTGATGGGTTTCCTTATTTTCCTTATCATCAGCCAGTGGACTAGTTACTAACAGCATAACAATTGTAATGTGCGTAACGAATACTAGATAGAAGGATGGATGGTGTGCTCAGTCGCCCCTTTCTACCTATCCTTTCGGTAAATCACGGGGTGCTGTGCGTTCGTGGAATAATTTGAGTATATGGAGTAAGGCCGGTGACCTAACGCCTCCTGACACACGCCTATCAAGGTAGTGTATTTGGTAAATGTCGATGCAGGAATAAATATTCACGCTCAAAATCGTGTGTGGGATACTGTTAGCATACATTGTTGCCGTATAGCTGTGTGCAAAAATAAATCAGGGAGAAGTCAGGTTAAGTATTTCGTTTTCCTGCGGCTAACGTAACACAGAATATCTGGCGCATTTTGTAGGTTCAATAGGATCAAACGCAATCGTAGGTTAACAATTTTATCGGTCGAAAACCACTGAAAACAAATGCAATCATAGAAATATTCCTTCTTCGGGGAACTTCAAACTCCGAGGAATCCATTAATCCATTATCTAAAGGAAATTTTTGTTTAAGGCAGAGGTTAATATTCATTAAATAGCAATTGGATAACAGTTAACGCGTGAATAAGAGCCTACGTACATCGACGGCAATCTGTGTATCTAGACGTGAGATTGTTTAAGTTAGTTAAAAATGAAATTTTAGTCTTGCAAGAACATTGAAAAGTGTATTGCCATGATTTTGTGTTCTAAATGACTTCAATAGTTTTGATTTGCGTATAAATTAAAATGATATGTCCATGAATATATGTGAGGAAGGATGGAAAGATTAAAAAACAGCAAGCAAGTGTTCAGGATATGCCATTACCATCCTTCTAAATTCGTCTCTCGTTATGTTGGTCGTGAGATTGGATGGCAAGGGAATGCAGTAAATTGGATGTTAAGAGAGCGAACAAAAGCCGCAAATGCATTCTCGCCACTTTCTTTACGAAGGCATGGATTAAGGCATAGATTAAGGATTTTAAGCATAAGAATTTTGAAAACAAGAGGTGAGGTACAAATGGATTGCCCTATAGGATAAAGACACTTGAAAGAAGCAAGTAGATGTCACTCTTTCCTTAAAAATGTACTCTAGCTTAGGCATGTGAAGAATTTGCGTGTACTAAATGGTTAGGTTTAATCTGACGGGTAGCAGGAAAATATGAATGAAAGTTACCGGTGAAAAGTTTACATTGGTCAGACAAACTTTAAACGTATTATGCGTAATGTCTTAATACGTAATGCGTAATGTGCGAAAGTAATACATACTCGTGTGGAAACTTTTGTGAAAGTAAAAATGGACAAAAATATACATGTACTTACACTTCTACGTTTCTAAGTGAAACATTTTCAAAAATCGAAGGGGATATTAATCAAACGCTCGCTAAGTTGAAATTACATGACGAAGTACACAATCAAAAGGGGAGATGGAGATTCCTGGATTGAGACGTTTAACTACGTTCCCTAGACTCATTCGCAATTTCGAGTAACACGAAGATTATGGAAAGAAAAATGTCGATCGTAAAATTTTATTTTATGCATCCGCCAAAGTAATTATCCCTGAGGATGGCTAAATAAGCAAGGGCTCGTATTACTCTACTCGCACGAAACTCATTCATGGACGGGAGGGGGCAGTTCCCTTTTCAACTGTCGCTCCCCTGAAGAATTTGATTCTTGAAAGATCAAACAGATTTGTTGACACTGGGTGTATCCGAATTTACCGGAACTCGAACTTGGTCCCCTGGTCAAGTGTCGAGCATTCAGACCTTTACAATACTACGCTCTTCGTTTACGTAACATTGCAGAAAAAATCTAGGACCTGACCATTCCTAAGAAATCACTCTGGTGCTGACTCACAAGTTGTAAGGCACATTTAATTTATTTAGACTGCTGCTTATATTCTAGTTTTTTTACAGTATCAGCATCGACATAAATATCTCACGATCTGCAAAATAGGTGTGTGGCAGGGGTTGCAAGCGCCAGGTGGGAAGGGTGAGTGATAAGGGAAGACATGGGAGAGGAAGGGAAAAATATTCGTTAAAAAACTATCAAATAACGTGCAAATTTGAACACATGCTGAAGGTAGAATTAATTCAAAACAAGGGTTAATTCACTTGATAAATTAGTTATTTTCTATGCGAAGCAAGAAATTTAAAATGAACCGAAACCATTCATACGTCAGGCCTCCAGCAGAGAAAGATAGGTCACACAAAACTGAAAAGTTAGAAGGAAAAATTGCACCATGACATATACATGCAACTCATAGTCTCCGCCCCCAAGTACACAGCTATGGAATGTGGCACACCGCTGCAGACAGTGGAGGCCTCCTGTCCACAAAGAGAGGCGAGGGATGGAAGGAAAACCTTAAAAACAACAAGGCAGGGCAAGCGGGATGGTCCCATGCGGTCATGTGGGAAGAGTTTTGACAACAAAACACACGAGATTGGTGAAAGTAAAACATTTTAGTAAAAATAATGATTCCCTAGACGCTGTGGGTGGAGAGGAGTATTTTTGCTACCTATATCCCTGCCGTTACTATCCCGTATTGTCCGCGGGAAAAAGGAGTACTTGGATCTACTAGTTCTGACATCTATTTCCCGAATTGTATATTCATGATTCAAGCGGCAAATATATGTTGGAGTGCGAATAATTTGCGAGACCTATGCGCTAAAATATACCGCTCTGAAATTATGTATTAAGTTTAAACTATTATTGAAGAAAGTAAGAGAATTAATAGGCGTTATTTTAGTCACCACACTGACAAGAAAGAACGAATTGATAAATTATTCGATTCTTTTCACGAATGGTAAACTAATGATATCATTTGAAGCATTGTTGCTGAGGAGGCCTTCACTCAGTAGTATAGCATTGAAATTCTCTTCGCCGTTATTTATCAATTAATTTTAGTAAAAGCTGTTCTGCATTTTTTATTTAATGGTCCGTTATTTAAAGATAACATTGATTATTTGAGCGATTTTCTTTAGAGGTAGACAGTCACAACCTATAAGGAATTGTGTGAACATTTTTCCCGAAGGAAACGTATATTTTTGTCCATATTCGCTCTCCGGTTTCAACACTTATTGGAGTGCTGGGAGTGACCTTGATTCCTAATTGCTCGGGGTTCAGTTCCAGGGCGACCGTTCCGTACTGGATTCCAGCGCCAATCGACCGATGGCACAGCCTTAGGCTCCTTGGAGGAACGGCCGCGAGGGTTAGCGCCGGATGACGTCACCGCGCTGCCACTCCAGGCAAACGCATCCCTCCGCTGGACTCGGAACCAAATTTTGGAGCAAACGCTCTCTATTAACCGTTAAAATCAGCGCAAATTTCGTAGACTGAAGTTTTTTACTCCAACCTAAGCATATCGCCAGTGGCATTCCATGGAAATCGAAGCAGGCGAAGCGGCCGGAAGCTCCCGCCCCCCGCTCTACCTGCCCCGCTGCTCAACGCGGGCGATCGCCTATCTTCTGGGTGAAACATTCACTGTCGAATGCAAACGTGGGGAGAGGAGTAAAGCGACTGACCTCATGTTCTCTTTTTATCGTAACTTTGTTAATTCTTACGGTTGCACACTGACCACTCAAGGCATACTTTATTGATGGAGGAGTTCTTCTTCCGAGCTTCTACGGATCGGCTGATATTCCTACCAAATGTTTTGTCTCCAGGATAGGTGGTGAAACTATTTGCCAAGAATGCCAACAAATACGGAAAGACTTGGAAGAATAACGCATATCTATCGCTTTCCCATTTATAAAATAAATACCTAATCCCTGCATTTATTTGAATATTACTGGCCGATAAGTCTCTTCATTTGCCATAGATTGACGACCGAGATGAGAGTGGGAGTTTGGCGCTGGAACGATTGCTGTCTCTTCTCATTGATTTTCAAAAGCCTTACCTCTCAGCTTTTGGGGTACTTTTTATTTGGAGGCTGCTCTTTTGGAGTGTTCTGGAAAAGGAAATTCGGTTTGCCGCTGTAGCATGTTGCAGCTAGCCGAAAGAGAGAGGAAGGAAGGGAAATGACACCTACACCTCGAGTTTTCGGAGACTGGGTGAGGGAGGGGGGGCGGAAGAAGGACACAAGCGTGACCTGCATAAGAGCTGGAGATGAAACGGAACCCCAAATACACACCTTTACGCTACACTTCATTCCCTTTTCCGAGATAAACCCACTCAGCCTCTAAGGAGGAAGGAAGCCTCCCCTCTTCCCCATTGCCCTCATCGTACACCGTCGCTTTCTCTCCCAGGGGCTCCACGAGGAACATTCTTTCCAGTGGCCCGTCTTCGTCTAGCCTAAGAAGTAAGTAATCCAAGCCAGGAGGTAAGTAAAAGGAGTAATTGCTTTGTTTTTTGCATCACATTAGTTGAACCAATTAGCACTAACACTCATCAGAGGAAAAAATATACTTGATCTATTAGCCACAAATAAATCCGAGGTCGTCCTAAATAAAGCCACACTTGATGGAATTAGAGACTACGGAATAGTGCTAGTTAAAAATTACTAGATGCAAATGGAAAATCATAAACCTGAAAAAAAATTTACCTGTATGACCGGACGATTGCGAAGGATTAAGGCGTGACCTGCAGCAGTCCTACGGCACATTTAAGGAAAGTGGTAGCAACAGAGAAAAGCACAAATCTAGTGCTCGTAATCTCAAAATGAAAGGAGGAAACCTACATGGTACGGCGTAGAAGCACGTAAAGCATTATAACCCCAAATAGCGTGGTATTAAAAAATGAGGATATAACAAAAGGACGAGTCTAACAATAAGCAAAAGGAAAAAATACATAACTATAATACAGCCAAACTGTTAGCAAGAAAAACACGTCGACAGGTGTAAATAGAATTTAAAAATAAAATATTGGGTGAATATTCGGACTATAACCCTAAAGTGTTTTAGTCATAGGCACGGGAGGTTCAAGGAAACAAGTCGACAGTGCCATTCCTTAATAAAAATGGGCAAGAATTTCACATAAGTTTAGAAAAAACTAAAACATTAAATCAATATTTTCAAAGCGTTTTAATAATCGTTTACAGGAGTGATGCGAGTCACTACCCGATTGCTCCCATGACTGAAATTGTAATATCTTGGAATAGAACGCAAACTTAAAGGCATCAGTCCAAATCGCCAGGCCCTGATAAAATCCCTGATCGTGTTTACCAAAAGTTGACCTCAGATAGGCAATATCTGGCAAAGGCATCTTCTGGCAATAATATTTAATAAATCCATTAATGATTCCGGAGTACTCAAAGCCTGGAAAATAGCCAATGTCACTTCCAAAGGCGACAGGGATGATTCGAGTTATTACCGACCAATCCCTCTCACAGTCGTCTCATGAAAAATTATAGAGCACATTATTGTAAGTTCAAGTATGAAATATCTTGATTCTCAGAATTCACTCAAAAAACAAAAACAGTTTCCGAAAGGGTAGTTCTTGCAGGACCCAAGCGGAACTTTTTGTTCATAATGTTTTTGTCTCGGGAGAAAATATCGTCCAGAGCGATGCTATATTTCTAGATATTAAAAAGGTATTATACGAAGTCCCTCATAAGAAGTTGCTCCAAATTTTGGGAAGAAGAGGGATTGATAAATGTGTAATAGACTGGATGAACAACGCTTTAACAGGCCGCGAACAAAGGGTCGTAATCGAGGGAGTAATATCGGGCTAAGTAAGCGTAACATCGGGTGTCCCACAAGGAAGTGTTATTGGCCCGCTATTGTTCCTTTTGTAGATTAATGACATCTGGTTTCAGGTTTCCAGTAAACATCGTCTATTTGCTTATATATATCGTAGGAAATATCCAGTCATGAAGATAGAGTATCATTAGCTGAAGACCTAAAAGCAAAGTGGTGAGAGATATGGGAGCTAGAATTAAATGTAAATAAATGTGCTTCGATAAATTTTCAGAGGAAAAGTATTTCAGCAGAAAATACTTGTAATAAACAAGAAACCAGCATTACATTAGTGGACTCGGTAAAATACTTGGATGTAACAATAACTACGGATGTGTCCTGGAGAAAACTCCTTCGTCAAATTTGCGGAATAGCTAATAAAAAGGTAGGATTCATAAAAATAATACTTGGGAATTGGAATGAAACGGTCAAGGAGCATTGTTATTTCACGTTAGTTAGGCCCCACCTTGAGTACTTATACTGCAAGGATCTTCATGAAGTAGGCTTAATTTTGGAACTGGATTGAGTGGAACGTAGAACAGCTAGGTTCGTGATCGGTCAACTAGTGGTTCGTGGGATCCACTAATTGACCGTAGGCTTAAATTCAGGCTAAATTTATTGCGTAAATTTGAGGCAGGTTACTTATCTGAGGATGTTAAAGGCATATTACGGGCACCGACTTACTATGGTAGGTCAGATCACCAACGTGAAATCAAGGAGGTAGGTAGTAGAACGGATAGATTTGAAATGCCGTTTTTTCCTCGTGCCATTAGAGATCATAAATAACATGAAAGCAATCGGGAGATAATTACAGTTGGTTGTGTATATATTTGTTGATATCTCGCATGTTTCTTCCTGCATGTTATTCTTTCTATTTAATAGAGCCATCATTTTAACGGTTCCGGTGCACTATTTGTATGTACGTATCCTGTTAATGAATGTTGCAAGTGAGCGCTTTCTTTCGTGTAATAAAGGCTGTCTGTCGATTGCATGAACAAGATAATGTTTGCGTAGAGGTAGCATGATTTGGTGCTCTTCATTCAAAGACGCAAATGATTACTCATGGCATATCTAAATATAATTTCGTTCGTCAAGTGGTGTACGGCCCTTAAAAAATCCGAGGTGCAAATTATGAGCAAAACAAATAAAAACCCATCAGCGAGAGATTTTACAATAACGGATATTTTGACTCTCAGAACACGATAGAACACGAAAATTTGGATGCACAACTGACAACTCATGTATATGTAAACGTATGGTAGGCATCCACCCGAAAAAAGAAATGTGTGGTTAATTAACACATTGTTTTACGGTGGACAGTTTCTAGAGCTTTGTGAAACTAAGTTTTTTAAATGGTTTTTTTAGATGGTATGGATCAATAGAATCACAAAATCATGTAAGCCACTTACCTCAATCAGAGCAAGTGAATGCTTCCTGGTGTTGGGTTGGTCATGAGCGAAAAGAAAACTCTCGTTACTCGCATCTCCACTGACACTTGAAAGTGAGTGAATATACCGGTTCTGAAGGCTGCTTGGAATTGACATCTTCCATGTGAGATATCCGCCGCGTGGCTTAATGATGTTGAAATATTGGACGGTTATTACGTATGCTGATGCAGGCATAGCATTAGAAACCCACCAAAGCATACATAACCCTGCGACAAAGGTAAATATAGGTTATTGTAGTTGACCGCAAAACATCAGTAAAACCACGTGCTCTGGTAGAAACATTGGCCCTAAATCAAGGCAAATTCATTGTATTACGGTATCCCTAATATTTCTTTAGTCATTCGGATTTGCAAAAACCTGCATCAAGCTGCTATTAACTGAACATTTCATGGAAAAATAAGTTATAAAGTAAACAGTACACCTTTACTATATATTTGGAATGCGTAAACGATTTGTATAAAATGTATCGGGAAATGTTCCGCAAATAAATAGTTTTATTTCAGATATTGCTAAAATGCCTCAAAATTTTTCAGAGTACATCCCTTGAGCGTCGACGCACTTTGGCCAGCGATGTTTTCACGACTGGAAGGCTCCGTGCTTGGCGGATTCGGGAAGGTCCTAAAGGGTACGCCTGAAAGCTCCTTCGGTGGGAATTAGGGTCCCATGATGGTGTCCTTTGAGAGAGGATTTCACTTTTGGGAGTGGAAAATAGCCTGCTGGCGCCAATTCCGAACTATTTGGGGATGTGGGAATCGTCGCGCTGCGTTGCAGAAGGCCTTCTTAAGTAGAAAATTGACTCAGCCCTTGGTCGTCCGGCAAGAACTTCAGAACAAGTCAAGTACAAATCTTTTTTACCGTCAAATGTTCAGTTAAAATGGTGTTCGTTGCCATCTTATCAATACTATTACGATCTACGATCATGCGCACACTTAATCAATTGTCTAAATTCAGCATTGTACGCACACGTCAGGAAAATATCATTACCAATACTTTTTATACAAATATGATCGTGGGACTTCGGAGGCTCTATCTCAAAGCCGTATTTCAAATTATAAGACTTTTTGAAGCATTCATTCAAGGTTTGATCAAAAAGAGGAAGTACTGAGTTTATAACTTGTTTCTTTCGACAAGTAAAGCTTAATCGAACTTGTCGCCCTCAAAGTCCATGGCTTGGCTGACGACACACCCAACGCCAACGTTTCTTCCAGCGCTCGAACCCTGCCTGGTAAGCCGCCTTAGGGATCCTTTTCAGGTCCGCCGTGCGACTAGTTTTAATATCCGCAATAGAGTGGAATCGGTGCCCTTTCAAGGTTGATTTTAACTTTGGAAAAAAAGTCTGATGGAGCCACGTCTGGAGAGAAGGGTGGCTGCGGGATCACGGAAGTACCGGTTCTGGCGAAAAACTCTGTCACGATCTGCGCCGTATGAGCCGGCTTGTTATCGTGTTGGAAACGCCATGCATTGTTTCTCCACATGTCCGGCCTCTTTCGGCTCACTGCGACACTCAGCCTTTTCATAACCTTTGAGTAGAAATCTTTGTTGGCGGGTTGACCTTGAGGGACGTATTCGTAATGAACCCTTGCCAATCGAAGAAACACACCAGCAAGACCTTCACATTGGACCGGGAAATGCGAACTTTCTTTGGTCGCGGAGAATGAGGATCTTTCCACTGAGAAAGCTGGGCAACTTTGTCTCAACATCATAACTGTAAATCCAGGTTTCGTCACTGGTTAAGATGGTTTCAAGAAACTCTGGGTCGGCATTGGCTCGATCCAGGAGTTCCTAACAAATGTCCACTGGTTTTTGCCTCTGTTCATTATTCAGCACCCGCGGGACGAATTTTGATGCGACGCGCGTCATGCCCAAAATGTCCGTCAAAATTGTCTGACAGGATCTAAAACTAATGCCCACTTCCTTGGCTATCTCCCTAACAGTTAAACGGCTATTTATCCGCGCCAAATCGTTCACCAATTTGGCATGGTAGGGGTCTGTCAAAATGGAAGGCCACCCCGTTCGCGAATCTTCATCTGTCTAGGTCCTGCCCGATTTAAAACGACTGTACCACTCAAAGCACTGGCTTCGACTCACAGTTTCATTAACGAAGGCTTGCTGAATCATTCCAAATATGTCCGTAGCACTTTTGCCAAGTTTGAAACAAAATTTCACGCACACACGCTGTTCCTCTAGCTCCTTCATTACTGCCGTTGCACGCGGCGACGGACAGGTTAAGACACGTACCGCTACTGCTGCGTTACAACGTTTACAGGTGCCTTCCTTGTAAACGAATGAAGAGGGGTTTTAATCTCTTTGTAATGTCACAGTGCAATTTAAAAAATGAAATAGTTATCCACCCATATATTATGGCTTCTCTCTCCGAAATAATTATGAACATATTTTTCAGTCGCCATAGTCATTGGTCATTATTCCGAATGAAGGTTTCCTCTGATCAAATAAACCATTTTAGTCGAAATGGCAAGAGTAATTCGTAATTAGCTTTCTTTCTGAAATTCCAGAGTTTGTCACCTGCCGCGCAGCCTGATAGTGATAAAGTATTTTGGAAAAATTTAGTCAAAGTGAGAGTAGGAATTTTGGTGAACCATACAACAAAAGAAGGAATAAGCACCTTGTATTGATGGAAACGGCACAGAATTTAATGAAGACTCTAGGAAAAATATGTAAAGCGTTAAGAATCGGTAGGGAGAGGGATTGTGAGGCAATGGATCCAGAATCCCTTGGAAATCTGAGGGAAACACATTAAATGTGTAGTCATGAAAGAACTATTTTCCCCATGGTGATCTCGAACGAAATACCGGGCACTTTAATTTTCCTGAGTGATTCTATGGCGAATCGAGAATTCAGCGATAGTCTGTGGAAGAGGCCATTCATAGGAACTGCGTCCCTTCATGTCTATATTAGGCATGCAGAACGTCTCTTTTCACATTTGTAATTTTATCCTTGGTTTCCTAACATGCCTGTGTAATTGCGTACCTGATTCTTTACCGAAAAGGTTGTAGAAATTTATTGACGACATCCGATTTAACAGGAGAAGTTGACACAATTTTGTTTCATCCGAAAATAACCTATATATATATATATATAAATATATATATATATATATATATATATATATATATATATATATATATGTTTCATCCGAAAATACCTATTTCCATCTGGCACACACTCCAGATAAAGAATATAAGTTGAGAATAAATTAGTTCCGTAAAAATTAAAATGCTGCTTTTATTACTCTACACTCCATTAAATTCATCGCATGTTCATTAACTGTTACAGCGGAGAGGAAAACTTCATCCGTACGCAAAAGTACTCAAACGAGTTATTGTAAATATTTTTTGCGCTATGTGATTTTTTGTCTCCCATCAGAATGTTTTAGTGCTTCATCCTGGAAACAAAAACTGGTTCATTGATTATGCACAAAATACATCTCATTACAGCCACAAGTATTCCTCATGAGGAGGACATTCTACGCCCTTAAACCCGCCACTTAACAGGCATAAACTAGTGGCAGTTTAAAATACAGGGTATTCGACCTTAGAGCAATACTTAGCAGTCTAGTTTGCGTCATTTTTAAATGAATAAATATTGGATATAGTTCAAGTGAAACCTTAAACAAGCAAGTTTGGAAGAAAAGGTGTCTTTTGGGTGCAGAGACCTAATTATAATTCAATAAAAACGTTCCCATACGTGATAAGAGTTTCAATACGTTTGATTTTTTTCCATGCCAACGATGCGGCTACTTAATCATAGACGATGACGTTATGCACACTTAGATAATGCGATGATTAGTTTTACGTTCCTCCCCCTAGAAGACGTCTGATTAGAAGAGTTCTCTGAATTATTAGCTTTAGAACCCAGTCTAGTCATAATCTGCGGTGAAACACAAATATGTTTTTTGGAAAATAATGAGTTAAGTAAAAATATGAAACATTTTGTAAGATTTACGTTGTCTTATGATAACTTAGTGAGCAATATACATAATAATATGCTATCGGCATTGGGCCACTGCACACCGAGTACGGTTTTGCGCGATTGTTCATTTTATAAATTTTATAACTTCAGCTGTGGATTTTGCGAATATGCATGATAGTTATAGCACTGAAACTTAGCATATTTTCATATTATTCTATGCACGTGTGACCAGTTTTGCCGCTGATGTGACATCATCACATACAAAAATGGTTGAGACATTACCAGACATTAAGTACAGTAGAGTACATATGTGTGCACTTACAGGGGCGAGTGGTTGGTGGTGAAAGATGGGAGGAGCATGTTGAAAGAATGCCTGGGTTGGTGTATGAGCCAAGATGTGATTAGAGGTAGAATGCGAGGAGGGAGTTAGGTGGCTGTATTTAGCTGTTTTTATTATTTTAGCATTTTATTCATTCTATACGATAGTGTGAATTGAGAAACTCCCTAATTAAAAAAATATATTGATAATTGTCACATGAATACGATTGAAGTTACCATGGCCTTTTTTCTTACTATTTTCTCCACCGTGCAAAACCTAATGATCATCCACAATAACTGCTTAACACCTCACCACAGAAACCCACACATTATGCAAATGCATGTACATAGGGATGGGTGGGAGCGAGACCTTTCATTGTGTCTTTTCCATAGATTGGGCTTTATTGGGAAGTGCTCAGGTGTGCCACCGTTTTCTGAACACCTGATCGGTTTAATATTTTAGTCGATTAGTGCTTCTCCACAATATTTACCCAACCCGAATAATGCACTTTTTAATCTTCCTTTAAAAATGTTAAGCATTCCGCTCCGAAAATAAAGAGTTGGTTTTCACGTCTTTGAGAGAGAATAAGTTAAAGCATACTTACTTGAAGTACATGGAGATGCATGCTTGAGGAAGGAAAAGATTTTTTCAATAAAATGAATATTGGAATACGATAAATCCACAGTTCCGGATGAGTTTATTTGCGACATCATATTGAATAAAATTGCTTTGTTTTACACCGAAAAGCATAATTCTTACAGATTATTAATTATAAATAATAACACACGTAGTCCATTTTACAGATATGTGACACAAACATTGACACATACACTTAGGTACACTCCATCCGTCATACTTGATGCCATTTCGTGTTTATTTTGCAGGAACTTGTTAGCCAAACTCAGTACAAACTGATTCAGCGAAGAGTTAGCGAATTGAGTTATTTAATTAAAAAACATTAATAAATTTTTACATTCAACACTGATCATTAAGATTTTACGACACCCACAAAGTAATTTATCATGGCTGGAGGTTTTCTCAGGCCCTTAGTGTTCATGTGTATCATTTAAAACTTCATGCTGCCACTTAAGTCCTTTAAAAGTGCAAATTTCGTCATATGTTGTAGATTTTGGGAGCATAGATGGAGCATAATCAACGTACATAATATGATGCCTGTTTAACAACGTCATTGTTTTCGAAAATTTGACCTCCTAATGATTTTCAATGCAGAGGAGACAAGAGAATTTCGGTTTCTTTAACGGTGACTAAATTGTTCAACCTTCGTTGGTGACTCGGAGGCTTGGAGGATTTGGATCCATAGGGACATGAAATTAGAGGGATTGCTACCGTTATAACATTTCTAGTTATAGTCTTGTCTTCGTCCACATGAAGTCCAAGATTATAAGTAGCTAAAACTTGAAAGACAGAATGGGTGAGAGTACCTCCTGGTACCAGCATTCTATTATTGCTTCCTGCAGAACCCAAAATCTGGTTTGCATCGACTACAAATAACAAATACCGATAACGACTGTATTAACAAGAACGTGTTCACGAGGGATATCTACGTCAGATTATGGTTGAACAAGATGGGGATAATCTAGCAATGGCAAATCCACCGACGCCAAAAATGGTAAGTCTGCTCCTTGAATATGTCCACCACAGCTTATAGATACAAATATGTTTTGAAGATTTAAGATTTATTATTTTCCACGCTTGAGAAAACCAATTGGATATTACAGACGCTTCATCCCCTCTGTATTATTACGACAGGTCAATTTGAGTAGGTACACTTTAGCTTGCCTGAAGGCTCTGAGAATCAAGTTGATGATTCACGAGTTATATAATATGAAAAATATTGCACAGTACATTTTCAAATTACTTGTGGTTCTTAAAACTATTATAAATGCGATGTAATTTAAAAATGAAATGCTTTTAACATGATGTTTCATCATGTAATTTGAAAACATGGCTTATCATGAATGTTCAGTGCATGAGACCAGGATTAAATTTGTTGTAAAACTATTAATTGACCATTCGGTGGTGACATCAAACATAGGTTATAAAATCCAAAAACATTTAGGGACACAGCATGCTTAAAATCCATGTTTGAAGTTTTGACAAATATTCTTGAAGTTCAATGTAATCATCACATTTTCAATTCACAAAACATCGATGCACCAAAATTTCGAAGAGGTGTGCATAGTTTAAAAACAGTCAATTTGCAGTTAATGTTTTATTTAATAAATCATGGTTTACCTGGTAATTTACGCAAAATGCTTTCAGAATTCCTGCTTGCAACTTTAATTTTCCAAGGACCATCTGTTTATTTAGTATCCCAGTTTAAAGTATATGTGAAGAATCTTCATAGCTTTAATCCGTACAGAGCCAATTTATATACATATACATGCATATGTTTATATATATATATATATATATATATATATATATATATATATATATATATATATATATATGTGTGTGTATATATGTATAGGTGAATGAATCATATATTTTACTATGAACATTTCATTTGTCAGATGTTTCGTGTGTGATCTCATAGTACATCATTTAATTCTGTGTTTTATTCAATAAGAAATGTAAAGTAAATATGATGAAGAGTAATTTATCAATAGGAGTCACTTTGAAGTCATCTCAGCCACAGTCAGCATGTTAGACAATTACAAATTTACGTCAATTTTCTGCCCAAAATCTAATAATTTGATAACTCTATTAGAAGAAATCAACGTTTTGTGGCATTGCAATTGAGTCTGTAATAGTGGTACAGATTTTGATACTAAAGCTCACCTACCACCGTAACAGAGCATTAAATCATCACCCATCACTCATAACAGCGGTTTGCTGATTAAAGAACACTTTTGTTCATAAACGTACATTTCTTCCAACAGAGAGGCCAATTGTTTTCCAGATTTTCCTTTTACCTCATCCTTTGCGAGTACTACTGTATTCATTGGTTATCAATTCTCACATGCCTGGATATATTACATCTTGAACTGCACCTACAAATAATTTTTTATAATGGCAACTGAATAATTTAAGCATCCCCTTGGGTACGTATCCTATGGACATATTTGTATTCCTTTGCTGAAAGACACCTAGAGGATAATTATCTTACAAAGTGAAGCAATCGTATAAATTGCCTATCTTGGCGTCCTAAGAGGTTAACCTGTTTGGAATTGAGTGAGTAACTATTGAAAAGCATTTCAATTTTAATTTCAAGCACTCCGGCAAAATTCATAATACTGTTTTAAAGAAACAAAAGCTTGCAGTAAGTCACACTTCTGGAGTACCTACTCAAGAGAGCTTAATCTATGCATGGAAAAATTGTCCTTCCTTTAAAACCCATCATTTAAACAAACAATTAGGATGTCAATCACTCCTAACATGGATTTTGTATCGAATTTCAATCGTTCCTTGCTGATTTAACCAGCATTCGAATGAGTAAAAAAATGATATGTTGAAATGAAATTTTAAAATACGATCTGAAGTATTCTATACATAAATATAATATATACACACCTTAGCCTGCAACATTCCCGTGTGTGCAAACCCCTTGTTACCCATGATATTATAAAATAAATACGGTCAGATACCTTAACAAATATACTACAATTATTGTAAACAATGAGACATTTAAATACAGTGTCTCTGTAAATTTAAATGGTAAGCATGAGTTACAAAAACATTACAAAATACAGATTTTGCTGTGAAGAAATGAATTTGCAGGGTAGGGTAGCATTAAACTGGCCACAATGTAACATTGAATTAGAATGTACCATATTACAGTTGAAAGTTAAGAGTTGTATTTAAAATATTTTTGGACAATATCCTACACAAAAGAAAATCATCATGTATGTGAAATTTATTATTAATGTAGTATAGATCTGGGCCAAAGTATAATATTACGTTGGCACGGAAGAAAATTTAGTTTAGCACAACAAAAAATGGAATAAGACTTTCTTTTAGCATTAGATTCAGGAAAGCATTTCGATAAGGTAGGCTGAAAAGTGACAAACTGCATGCTCAAATAAAATTTTAACGCTATTTACGAACTTAACTTGTGAAAACGATGCATTTTTTGTGTTACCTACGATCAAGACGCTTAAAGTGTCACCAAGTCAGGTGCCTACGAACTTTAACTGCGACAAACATTAAATTTACAAGGATGCAATTCAAAGCAAGAAACATATATGTATACGTATATATATATATATATATATATATATATATATATATATATATATATATTACTTATGTGAAAGTCTCACGGATATGAATAATGTATATCAAGATGACACCAGCGAACAAAAACACAGAAACACACAAAAAAGAAACTCAGACGTACAGGCACACCTGTATTCCGAATTTTCGGTGGTCAAACCACCTTTCTCAAGGGAGAGAAGGAAAGAACTGTTTTTGTTATTTTTTCGCTAGTGCTACCTTAATACATATATATATATATATATATATATATATATATATATATATATATATATATATATATGTGTGTGTGTGTGTGTGTGTGTGTGTGTGTGTATGTGTGTGTGTGTGTAAAACTGATCACATCCCTGGTCAAAATAAAATCCCTGTTTCATTACAAGAATAAGATAGGGACGATTCATTTGCTCATGAGGTCGGCTTTAAAAGAATATTGGGAATTATGGGTGCAAGATAACTGCAACTGTCTCTCTCCTCCTTTTCTGTGCTCTCTCGATGGTTCCTCGGCCGTCCGCAGTTCCCACCCACCCCTTTTTCACCACCCCCTCTCCACCTTCATACGCCGTCTAATGAACGTGTTAACCCAACCCACTGAGAGTCTTCCGCGATGAAGTTTCCCCCGGAAACATGGACGCATTAGGAAAAAAATATTAACCTTTCTATTCCACGCTCGCATAATGAGGGAGGAGATGAAACAGAGCAATGTCTATGATATAGTTTGCTCATATTTTCCATATTAAAATTAGATGATAGAGAGAGTTAATGCAGTGCTTCCTGCACATATAACCACTGTAAACATTTAAGGTTTGGACGTATGTTTTGAGCGTTGCTTCCCACGACTCACGGACTATGGGCTATAGTCTACGATCTAGGACATGGAGAACAGTGAGCGAGAGCGGCAAACATAGGCTATGGACAGTGTCCTTTGGACATAGGAAAAAATTCCTCTAAGTGCTTAGACGTTTATTTATACACTGGCCATTGTTCCGCGGCGCCCGTTGAGAATTTGGATTGATAACGGAAACGCATGAAGATGAAGGTTACACGGGTCACTGATAAATATGAGTTCCATGCAACTTATCTTCTAGTCCAGAAATTTGCGATTCTTCTCGTCATTTGAGGTAAGCCTAACTCGAACAAAAATAATGTTTTTTGGCTTCTAGACCACGATATTCTATCATGATTCGTTACTATTCTTTGTCTTTTCTGGCACAGCGTAAGCTCGAGTATGTAAGTTCGCGTTGGCTTCCATGGATGCAATTACGATGACCTCCCCACCGTGAAATGCGGGCTATGGAATAGCCATTTGTACATTGATGAACATATCTTGGCGTCATTGATATTTCGTCAAAGTACGAAAGGGTTGTGGCAGTTTTATTTCTTCCTTTTGAATTCAGCATGCGTTACCATTTCGAAAAGGATACCAATGAGCTATTTCAGACCTATGCTGGAAAATATTAGCTCAAAAAGGATTTTCCACCATGAGGAAAGTCGTTATAAATAAAATATGATTTTTTCGACCATTTTCCCACCGCAAAACTTCCGTTTTTGAAGTAGTGGTTAGGACTAGACCACTTGGGGTGTTTCCCTGGACTCCATGAAACCACAAAATCCTGGACTAGATTTTTAATTGTCATATCACAGCCTGTATGCTTTGAATGTGTTTAATTATCATCTGGGAGTTCATTTTGACTCTTCCGCAATATATTTTTTGCAAATGATATAATCGCCGAGAAGGCTTGCACTCATGAATTTGGCGCCCTCGGGTTAGCCGCCCCCGTGAATAAATAACGTCTTTTCTGCACTTGTGTCGAGGAATGAGAATTAAAATTACGGGGGCTGTGTAAATATTGTGCCAATGTTTGACACGCCTAATACCTATTTCCTACAGATGGACGAACTTACCACGGACGTATTTCAATGGCCGGAGTTTTAGCACTCAAAGTAAGTAAAGCTCGTGTTATTCACATTGTTTCTATCAGAAGAACTACTTGTTAATATTTTCCCCACTACCTTGATCATTATCACCTCCTTTCATTGGTTTCGTATCGACATTACAAATTTCTCACGAATTACGTCGACAGCAATAGAATGGTAATGAATTCACACAATAAGAGAAATTCTCTATGCACACGATACTAGCCTTTTGGCGGAAGTTATTTTTAACTTTTAAGTTGTAAAAACAGCATATCCTACCCACACAATGAATTTATAATCAGAAATTGTTGCACCTCGTTTCCCCAGTATGTTTTCGCTTAGCCAATAAAACGTTTGACAAATAATTTGCTTATATAAACACCCAATAAATGTTCGACAATTTAGGACTTATATCTGGGTTGCCGTTAGATGGAAGCTTAGTACAATCACAATTAGGAAACCTTGACCAAAGCTATTCTTTCCAGTAATTACACATTCAAAGTGAAACGACAATTATGCCTATGAAATCGATATTTCTGAGTAGTCTCACAGCTAGTTGTGAAAGAGGTTTAAACAAAATCTATGCGACTTTTAAATTAATAATACATTACATCAGGGAAGAAACATAGTTGATTAGAGAATGGTTGAACATAGGGAGGATGCCATTTACCAAAAGGCTAGGAATATCGTGCCTTCGTTCTATACATCGCAAATACCGACAAAAATGGACATTTTTGCAAGAAGAAAAAAAACATATTTTTTGCTAAATTTCTGAACCTCCGTTAACCGAACACAAAGAGCTTTAATTAAGAGCCCAATGAGGAAGATTTTCAGATGCGTAGTGGATCTGACAGTAACCTGTGTGCGCAAAATATTTAATAGTCGTCGAAGTAAATTTGCAAAAAACGAGCTTGGCAAGTATGCGCGTAAATAGCAATAAACGTTCAAATAGTACAATGTATACGTATTTAAAAATATTCAATTTTCTTCTCAAGATATTGATTAAAATTCCCTTGCAGAGTTTAGCTATAACCCTTTACCTTATTTTTGTTAAATACTGTCTGCGTGATCTATGACTACTGGTAAAATGTCGTAAAATAATGTCACAAGCGTGGGTATGCTAGGAATAATGGCCGGTAGAGCGCGCATGGGTCTAATGACTTTCGCCTTATTCAGAGAGGGCTACGATTACTTCCAAAAGGCAGTTCTCCCGTGTGAACGAGGTACACAATGCCGCGGCATTGCCATTTTATACTTCAGCACCAGGCTGTAGCTGAAAGATTTCCTTAATTATTTTTATCAAAAGATTAAGGTGCAAGGCTCATTAAGAAATTCGCACCTTCACAACCTTTAGTTAGTTGGCGGCAGTAATGCCTCAGCCTCTGGAAATGTAGGCCACACCATTGGGCCAACACCTTTGTGCGAGACATTGCTCAGCAGCAGACGAAAAATCCCTTTAACGGCTGTGATTGACTCGAGGTTGTTCTTAATCTAAAGAGGGACGGTTAGGAGTGCGAGCATATTTTGGCTCCAAAATTCGCACGTGCTCGCAATTATCATTTCAATTTGCTACAGAAAGGGCAAAAAAATTGTTCTTGTGAAAAGGGAGAACTTATTAGGAAATGTTTACAGTCAATTCCTTTTGAAAACTCACGCTGCCGTCAAGTAATTGTCTATGATAGTTCAGTACTTGAACACCTTATTTAAAATAATAAAAAGTATTAGCAAAGCATTGCTTTAAGAAAAAAATCGCATGTATTTTGAATTAGCACTGAGTGATATTTAAAGGCGTGTAGAAAACTCTGAGATTGCCAAGCACTGAACTCATCTTCATGAAAAAAAAACAAGAATACACTAGTGTGTGATTCAGCCCTTGCCTGAACCTTTTCTGTTTCAAAATATACTATGTATGGCATCTACCGTGCCTAAAGCTACTCCGGGTTGCGAGATCCCATCCATGCGAAATCTCATCCTATTTTGGCACAAAAACACATCTCAAGCCAAAAAATGAGGAGACCATACACGCGGTAAAGATTAAGGCAAGTTCAGTTAAGTAGCACACTTTAAGCAAAAGGAAAACTTCAGCGTCGATGTTATCCCTCCCTAAACTAAGTTGCCTTACACTCATCCCCACTGCCTTCTTCCGTGTGCAATGAAACTCCTTGACGCCAAAAAAAAGTGTCATAAAATTTTTCTTTCCTTCCGCATTTTTTCTGGCATATGTATTGGAATACCTAACAGCGGCATCCCTCTCGTTACTTCTCCTTATGACGAATGGACCATTCTCCCGAAGCTAGATTCCCATCCTTCGAAAAACAATCAATCCAACCCGGCGGTTGAGGCGGACGACTAAAAAGTCGCCGACCGAGTTCCCAAAGAACACGCTCCCCCGTCCGGGTGACTCCGCGGCTCCGGTGGCATGAGCCGCGGACCAAAGCCCCCCCCCCCGGCCAGAATTAACCCCCGCGTTTGGCCCAGCCTCGCCAGACCCTCCCCACGCACCGGCCGACGACCCCCGCGAGCCAACGCCACCCGCACGCCGCCTCCGCGGTATCCCCCGGCACCGACCGGCCCTCGCCGCATCCGAGCGCTGCTGACGTCTCCCCCACACCGCCCCCGCTCGTCCTGCGCCGCCGGTGCCACCCCCTCCCTCAGGGTTTCTCCGAGTCTCCCCGGCGGATGACTGCGAAGTGGGTCATCTGGAAGGAATTGGCCTCCTTGCTGCCCCGCTCCAAGGTCCCAGTCATGCTGTAGCCCATGTTGAAATCGGAGTTGGTCACGTTGGATGTCAAGTAGAGCTGTTGGTCGGAAGACCGCCATGGAAAGGAATAAGGAGACTTACTATTACTGAGTCCGCTGAGGCGTCGGCCTAACTGATGGCGTCGCACGAGAGAGGGCAAGGGCAAAGGAGTGGGAGAAAGGAAGTGAAAGAAATGTGGTTCGCGTATATTAGACGCCATGCTCAGTGACCGAGTTTTGTTCGAACGAGTGAACATTGAGAATGTGGCCCATCGAGGAGAGCAGAGGCACAAGTGAGTGGATTCAAAATTGCGCTCTTGAGAGACAGACGGGATAATAGATGGGAGCCGAAAGATGATTTCATTATCCTTGAAACTCGTACTTAAATAACGAGTGCCTCCTGGATGTTCGAATCAAAATCACACCCGTAACAATTACGTATTATTTAGACAATAAGGACCAAGGGTATTACTCAAATGACAAAAGTGCTTGTGATATCATCAACAAGTCATTGCCTGAAAAATGATTTGAGCTATATTTTTCATCCCGAAAAATTTTGATGAAGAATGATATTCACGAAGGCATCTAGAATATATTCAGCAATACCTTGAAATCTGGATCGGTGACCATGCGCTTAAAAGACCCCACGATGAACAGCGTTCCAGTGCCGTTGTCCACCATTTTTGCTTGAGTGCTGTATCTAAAACAGGAGAAAAGTTTAGGTTTTGTATTATCTTAAGATAAATATGGTACATATACAATAATAATCCCAGCACAAATAAAGACAATCCCATTATTAAATTTGTGTAAATTGCCTCGAGAAATATTTTTCTGTTCATCTGCAAGGGTTGACATAACAGTTACTTAAATACACGTAAACTTAATAGGTTGAAACCAATGTTTATGCTTTATATAATTTATAAAGAAATAATGTAAGTAGTATTCCTAGGGCTTTACTTTTAAAGCATTTCTATTAATTAACGAGAAATTAACATGAAAAGAAGTGCATTCATACCACGTTAACGCGAAGGCTGCCACAGCACATGCTGTATCATTCATTTAGTGGTGTGAAGAAAACTCGGTATATCTCGTTAATGAAAAATCAAATTGTCACAAACGTTATAACTAATGCGGTGACTGTAAGTGAAAGTTAGGATAAAGGCGTAGGGTTCTCGCCTTGATTGAAGACACAGGTTTTGGGAACTTCATTTATGTTAATAATAACAGTATTCTATTCATGGCGTGGCTTAGCATATTGGCGTTAAATGCTTTAATTGGAAATCAAGTTGGAGAGTTACCATGGCGATTGGTAATCAATCTAATCCTGGAAGAAAAAAAATTAAAATAAATGCCTAGGTGATAACCTCCCAAATTCAATTGATGATCAATGGTCCACCGACATCCGAACTTGCAGGCATGTCAGAGGACAAATTATAAATTAAGTTGACTCGGGTTTAATTAGTTATGAAAACTTCTGTAGAAGTTCTAATCTTACTCGTTGGACCCATTACTTATGGATATTCATATAATTACAAGTATATTCCCATAATTTTTCGCTATTGAGAATTTATGAAAAAGCGCGGTACACAATATGTTAACCACTGTTTGAATGAGGAATACCTATTGCAGAAAAATTACATGTCTAATGTCATAGTGTGATATGAAATACTGCGCTAAGAGAGGCATTTTATATAATTTACGGTGTGTCCTTTTTATGCTTATTTTGTCGCGCGTAAGCAAATAAAATTTTTATCTTTGTGACTAAAAAGCGGGTCACATTCGTATATTTGTATATGCGACATTGATTCTTCCTCTTAGTTTTCTTAGTTACAAAAACGGTAGATTACTAAAGCCAAATAATGCAACACAAGCCTAATTATTTTCAGAATTTCAGCGATTCATTACAGTTTAGGTGGACTTTAAATTTAAAATTCAAATGCGAAAATAGTACATTATTTACAGGGTCAGTGTTTTAAAATAATCAAGTCATAACTAAATTTTAACTTTTTATGAATTAGACATATTTTTTGAAGCATATTTTTTCCACTAACTCTGTAGGTTTTGGCTCAAGTCCAAGAAACCTTTACTTTGGCTAAAAAGAATTATTCATTTTCCTAACCTTACCAAATGAGGAAATTCCAATATTATTTTTTTATTGTGGAGGCTATTAGGAAATTACAATATTCATTGGTCATGGATATTTTTATATAGGTCAAAATATAAACTAAATGGATTAAACATCAATTTTATCTAACTTTGGAAAATGCGGTCTCTTCTCTACGTGATTCAAGGACAGAGTCAATGCGTATTGTCGAGGTTCTGATGCTTGATTTCGACAAAATAATTAAATTGTACCGAACTGTCTTTTCTAAATTAAATATCATCCTTTGCAAAGCAGCAGAAATAATAACACTACGTTGCTACTACTTTATTTAATTAATTAAAATATTTTTGCCAACTGTAATAACATTTTACGCTCTATAAAGAAGGTTATAGAGATTGGGGATTTGAAAGTAATAAGAGCCTCATAAGCTCATTTAGTTTGCATGAGAAAAAACGATTTTACAGTTTTCCACAGGTTTATTGGTAACGTACATTACGTCTCGGTTCACAGAACCATCTTCAGGTACAAGACAGGATTCAAGTTATGAATACATCATATTCATGCGTGTTTGTGGAAGGGGGAGGAAAAGAGTGATGAGTAGGGTATAGAGGGGAAATAAGGGAAACCCAAAGAAAACAGAGAAACCAAAGAAATGGAGAGGTAAAAAGAGGGGGTAAGAAAGGGGGAGGTGAAAGGGGTAAAAAATGGAAAGGTAAAAAGAGGGGGTAGGCACGTGTAGTCATTATTGAGAGGAGGGTGGCAGGTAGAGGGATGAGATATAATTTAATATTTCACTTATAATTTGTTTATAATTTTTTTTTCTCATAATGACGAACTTCCACTACATCTCGCCTTGATCTGTTGAATGCAGTTTGCAGCAGTTACATTATAGTAAGGAAATCAAACCGTTGAGAAAACGATTGCAAAAAGTTTCACCACGGCATTCATTTCTGTAGAGAATAAATTAAATGCTGAAAGTGAACAATTCATTTGCTGAATCTAAATAAAAGAAATTGAAGCCTTTGAAATTTTTCGTTGGGGAAAATAAATTTCCAAATCACAGGTTACATTCGTAATTATTGAGATAGTCATCGCAAGACTAACTTGTGGCAGCACTTCTATTATCGGTCTATTTTTATATCATCGCTACGCCACTTCTCGTAATTTATCCGAGGCAGTCCTATGCAAATCTCCCACTGTTGATGTTTTTCTCGGTAATGGTTTTTTATAATTAATCTTTTCCACGTGTTTAGGCATAGATATTCTCTAAACTGCTTATGTCTGTATTTCATAGACAATCTACACTCATTTATCAAATTATATCAGCATTTTTTCTCTCGATCAATTTTATTTCGCTCCTAATCTTCATTTTTCTGCCGCTTCCATTCTGTACATCCGCAAGAAAAGTCATACCTAATACTTACTGAACTCATTTTTGATGGACTAATATTAGTCTTAAAGTGAAATTTTCCTGGAGTAAGAAGCCAGGTACTGTTAAGAGGGAAATTGAATGTTAGAATAATATTTAATAGAATTTTAACGATACTCCTTTTACCTAATTCTATATCCTCGTTCGCTTTTTCTTTGGGGTTAAATTACCTTTTATCATAAATAAAAATTCTCCGTCGAAGAGCCATGAAAGCATTCTGTGGAATAGCCAACAAAATGCTTAGAATGGTTTCAGGCGTCACTTTGTGGAAGCGATTCATTTCAGAAAATAAATACTTAGTTACAAAGTCATCATCAGGTGATGATGACTGTGTAAGTCGAAACCCGGGTCGTGTTTAATAAAAATATATGTGGAATGATCAAGTTTTTAATTTCTGCAACAAATTGCTGTTTAAAAACTCTATATGAATTTAAGAGCGTGAAATAATTAATTACAGCACTGGGGATATTGGAGTACAAGCGCAATACATTAGCAAAATCTATTTCAGTCAATTTCATTAATTAACTTGTAATCGCTGGTTCAATCTGTCTATGATATTCACGTGGCTAAGGGATTTCAACAAATTATAATATGTAGCTACATTCTTCGAGATCTTCTGAGAATACAATGCCATGATATCTAATTTTCAATCAAAATATGTATCACAGTTTCTGAAATGTTGCTAAAGAAGTGGGTAGAATGGGTAGTATCGTCACATGGATATAACAAGGAAAATTTTTATGCATACGAGAGTATAAATGGAGCAAAGCGTATTGTAGGATAACAAAGAAATTTTTAGACAGAATACATCATTTGAAGTACAACGATGACACTACAATTGTAGCGATGAATTTAAAATCACGCGCAGAGACCGTTAAGTCGATGTTGCGGACGTGTGAGGAAGAGCAAGGTATTTTCTTTTCCAGGAGTCATTCTTTTAAATGAACACAGAGCAATGTCATTACAAGACGTAATTTATTGTACCCAATATATTAACTAAACAAATTGAAAGAGTAATATCTATAGCATTAATGTGCAATTTGAACGTATTATAAATTTTAAAAATTCATTGCACTGATTTTGTGAGTAGAAGATGGCTTATTATGAATAATGTTTTCATGTGGCTCTCCAGATATTATTTTTGTGGGCATATTTCAAATGTTATGCCTTTAAATCATCATGAACCGGTTCGCACGCCCAAATAGAGTCACCAAACTTTACCTCGCCACAATTTTTCCAAAGATTGCCATCAAACTTCTTTGACAATCCACAACAGATTTTATCTTACGATTTGCGGCTGGGCACTATTTTTATCTTCTTGCTCATATCTTGGAAGACACTCCAAAAAAGCCTTCATTATACACTTATTCTTGTACAGTGGAACCTCGCTTAGCGAGCATCTCGCACAGCGAGTAATTCGCATAACGAGCAAAAATATTGATCCCGAAAATGGCTCGATCAACGAGCGACTGTTTGCAAAACGAGTGACGAAGAGTGGGGGAATTCCCAGATTGCGCGCCTGCCATTGCAGTTTGTCCCTAGAACTCGTTCTGCTGACATCTTTTCACCACTAGTGATAAGATATTTTTCCAAAATTGTGTTCGAACACAATATTAGTGATTTTTGTGTGTAAAGTGTAACGCTATGTTTTTGCATAGTTTCAAAATTTACCCCGAAGAAAAATCCTTAAGAAAAAAGCCACGTGATAACAAGAAAAACTGTAAAAATTAAAAGTAAAATCCTTGGAAATCAGGAACAAGATGTGAGCTTGGCTGATCTAATACTCGCATCAACCTTCGGTCAACATCAACGATTGGCCTTTTATTCAAGAACACGGAAAAAACTAAGGAGCTTCAAAGGCAATCATAAGAGTATCTACGCCACGGTTATGTATCCTCAACGATGTTGAAAGACTGCTTCTCTAATGGATAAACGAGAAGCAATTGCAATGCAACACCATTAACGAGAATGAAATTTGTGAGAAGGGGAAATTGATTTTCGCTGACCTCGTGAATAAGATGCCAGGATCATCAACGGTGGAACAAGTATTTAAGGAGAGCCGATAGAGGT
Source organism: Hetaerina americana (assembly GCF_022747635.1). Taxonomy (NCBI): domain Eukaryota; kingdom Metazoa; phylum Arthropoda; class Insecta; order Odonata; family Calopterygidae; genus Hetaerina; species Hetaerina americana. The sequence goes on from NW_027286293.1 coordinate 264,697, forward strand.
TCGAGATTTAAACGAGAAGAACCGACATCCATGGCATTGTGAGGCATGGTGAAGCAGCAAGCCCCGAGTCTAAGGCAGGAGAGAACTTCCTTGGTGACTTCAAAAAGCTCGTAGATTCTGAGGGTCACCTGCCACTACATGTTTTCCATTGTAACTAGACAGTTCTCCTCTAAAAGAAGATTCCGAATCGAATCATCCTATTCTACTGCTATGTGTGTGGGGAGGCCACAGGAAACTTTTATATCGTCCCATACGTACGAGGCATCGTCTTAATATAAAGAAGCGGCGATGCACCCCATAAATTTATTTAACGGTCATTCTGAGTCGCATTTTCACCAAATTTTGAATCATCGGTAAAAAAAAGGTCTCTGGACGGCTTTTAAATAAAATGGAATTAAGTACGTACCATAAGCCAATAGCAATTAATTTCGATTCTTTTTGCGTATGCAAATCGAGTTCGGATTTCCGGTTGCTTCATTCCGCGACCGAAGAAGAGGTCCACGATCCTAAATTAGGATATGCATAATTTTGTTTGATTAAACCTTTTAAATTATTGTTTTTTTTTCGGTATTTCGGCAATTATCGTGTCATGCATTAGTTTACACACAAAAATTTGTTTCACTAAACGAGTGTTTCGCTATATGAGAAAGATCGCGGAACGGATTATGCTCGTATTATGCAGTTCCACTGTGTTCCATTTACTTATTTCATTCTTATAGTTTTTTCGACATCAATAGCTTTGTTCCTGATCAAGGCAACGTCGTGTACCAAAATGTCATATAATTTTCTGCTACATGAAAGCAATGAAAATGAAAATGAGTCATCGAAACCAATAGGAAAAATAAATCCTGATATTAATATTAATGCCATTAATATTCACTCTCAGGTTTTCTGCATGGGCTTTATAAATTTAATAGATTTCAGAGAAAACTGTGAACGTTTAAGATTGCCATTAAATGTTGGCCCTCTCTTTACTCCTTCTCAGAATGAAAAAGAACTGACGACAGTTTTACCCATTCATAGACCTTAATCTACCGAGGTTAAACATGGAAATTTCAAAACTTTGGACATGTTCCTTCCATTTCAGTACTTTTCCGTGAGTGTTTTCTCTCTTAATCATGATTCCGCGACAACTACATAGAGTGCGGTAGAAAGTGAATTCTGTGGACCATCAACTCATCTAGCCCAAGTATAATTTTATAAATTGACTCATACGTACGTACCAATTACGTTGGCTTATTTAATCTGTTAAAATGTCCGGGATTATTCGTGAAGCATATTTCCACAAATCTCCCCAGGCTACAAAAATTTTCTGGAAACGCTGGTTAATTCCGTTTTACCACAAGGGTGCGGTGCGGTTAAATGCGGTGAAAAAATAATACAAATTGCATTAACCGTAGACATTCATAATGGGAGCAATTAGTCACGTCATGGCCGCACCAGAAACATTTTGAAAGGAATAACTCCGCAAGCCGAGGCTTTAGGTTGTCAATATCTTGTGACGCGCACTAATTGTCACAACCATTAAAAACGCATTCAAAAGAGCCCTCTGAATCCGTGAAAGTGTTGGCGAGGAGAGAGAGGCGTGAGACGCGTGTATCTCCGATGAGTGGATGGTGGGCGAGGGAGAGGGGCAGCCGCAGCCGGGCGGAGCACTCCGACCGCGTGGAGGACGATACCAGTTGACCCAAGGCTTGGAAGTGGCTTGGAATACTAATTGACTCCGAGCATTTCCCGCTAATTATTTTTCCTGAAAAATATTCTCTACATTCTCTCGGATGGAGACATGGCTCAGAGGCCGTGTGCCGTCGCTAACGAACGACTTTCACCGGAAACAACCGCTGTTGTAAGTCGTGGTGGAGCACATTAGCAAAATTTGTGTGTATAGCGCTCATGCATTGAAAGACGTTATTCATTAAGTAAAGTTTGAAGGGATATCTATCCCGCCATGTTGGTATGATATACATTTATCTGTGTTAATACAATTTACTTATGATCTTTTGTTTCCATTTTCGTAATTAGATATGCTCTGATTGAACAAGTCATACACTAAATAAACAATAGAAAAGAGTAACCAATGAATTTTTCCATATTTTTCCTTGAAATAACTTCGCTTAAGCTCTGAACTTGTAAGGCTAATTACGAAAATTTTAATAGGATTTATTTTCTGATTTGATTAAAATTTATTTCAAATGATAACATGAGATCCCTTACTTTCTCTTTACTTTGAAATCTATGCTCATATAAAAGAAGAATTAAAGCCTTGCAATAGCCAAAATCTTTAATAGTAAATTAAAATAATTAATAAAATAGATTTTGTAATAAAAGACAGTTTTGTCGTCTCATCTAGTGGAGAGTTTATCATCAGGGATATATAACAGTTGAGGAAGTTAGGAATTAATTTACCTATTTCTCATATTGCCGTTTACATTATTCATAGTCATTATTCATTCATTATTCTAAGTCAACTTGAGTCACATTTATAAATAAATGCCTCATAACAATTGAAATACATAGCACATTACAAAAATGTGTATAAATGTCGCTATTAACTATACAATGACACCGATAACTTCTGCTCACATTCTAACTGATGTGATTGGCAATTTTCGGCTAAACGCTGCTATATGAATTACTATTAACGCACGTTATAACGCACCCCAGAAATAGGGAGAGAAGGGAGGTTCATAATCACCAAAGTTTGACTTTAAGGCGGGCAATGAATCTGCAACATCCTCTAGCATTATTCATGTAAAAGAAAATCGTTGAAAGTTAATTGAAAGGAAAGTGGTGCCAGGTCACGTGGCCAATCAGGAAATTAAACATATTTGAACAACATTATTTTTTTAAACTGAACTACAAAAGTGATCATGATCACTTGCTGTTCAATGAAGGTTCTTGGCTCGGTTGATTTCAAGCCGTTACACTTCATTCTGTTGTTCCTCAGTGCATCGGGTACTAATGTGGGGGAAAATTATTTTGAGGCTGTGACTTGGATTCAACAAATGATGTTTTGTTTTAACAAACAACAGTTCTACGATTATTTCAACAAAAGCCATATCGCGTAACATTTTGGGTCAAACATTACTCCATGAAAATATTTTTCATAATTTTGTGTACATAATTTATATAATATGCACCAGCAAAGCAAAAGTCTAATATTGGTATCCTATACTTTTTCCTTAAAATATTAGATACCAATTTACTGACCGATTTTTCCTGTAGTATTTCTTTCCAATAGCTGATTCTATGTTTTATCTGAAATAATTGTGTATGCGAAATTGGTGCATATTTTATAAAATATGCACCAATTTGGCATACACAATTATTTCCGATAAAATATAGAGTCAGCCGATGAGGCACTACAGGAAAAATCGGTCAGCAAATTGGTATCTAATATTTTAAGGAAAAAGTATAGGATACCAATGTTAGACTTTTGCTTTCAATTGTTTGAACCATTGAGTGGGTGCGTTGAGGCGGACAAGGAGAGCGCAGAATGAGGTGAAGGGCGGTGGTGTGGAAAGGCAGCAATGGTATCAAGGATGTGGTTGGCTGTTTACACATCGGTCATGGAAAACCTACTTAGGTTCCTTTTCCATCTTGTCTCTAACCCTATCCTTTTGTAACCAGTCTCCCTCCATTTCCACCACGGCCGTGGTCTTCCCTTGAAATTGCTTCGGACATTTCAAAGAAGAATGAATCAATATTGGTGTGTGTGGTCATTGGATTTATTATATTTTGTTATCATATGCCATTAAATTCATGGTGATAATTGAGAATATTGAAAGTTCAAACCTAAATTAAAATAACCCAAATATTCGCTCTTGAGTAAAATAATGCGCACACATTATGCAGTAATGACCAGCCAGTTACATCAAGCATTATTATAAGAATCTCAAAAATAATTTTTTTTCAAAATAATTTTGTGTTTGGGAAGTTATTGCTACGTTCCTGACTTCAATTTCTCGGCGCATGGATTCCACATTATATCTGGACAAAACAAAATGGGCATTAGAATTTTGAAATTTTAAATATTTTCATCAAACCTCTTGAATTAATTTTCTTGCAATTATTATGAACTCCGGGCAGTACAAAATCAGCTTACATGCTAAAACTTCACGACTTTACTTTCTGATAATAATACTTTTCTGTTAATCGTATTTCATATTCGGAATTATCTATTGGCATCTTTTCCTCTAGAATTATTTGTCTGTTTTGTCATTAATCGTCTCACGGGGTGATTCGCCAGATTTCCTATCTTCCATATGGTACAGGCGGATTCCGAACCGTTGGGTTAGTTTACGGGCACGCTTCCCACTTGGCTTTTTCGGTCTTTAGCATTTACATTTTGAAAATATTAGACATTTTTATTTTAAATAGATTTTATAATTTTAGCACATTTTAAAAACGATCTACACTTACAATTGTGAGAATAAGTAAGAGCCTAAAAGTAAACGATATAGAACTGGGACTACGATCGTAATCGTAAATATAAGAGAATTTGTTCAATGTTTTTGAAATGTAATTCCACCAAATGGAAAGCTTGGTTTATTGCAATATTAAGCATTATCGATTTCTATAAATTCATAAGTTTTGAATTTCGCGATATCAGTTTCTTACGCAATTTTGTTATGCTTCTATGTCGAGCACATCAAACGTAGTTGGATATATCTTGTCCATTCATAAAAATCTTTACCATGAATATTTCACCCAGTACTAAGGCGTGGAAAATTCAGGCAGGGAGTTCCTTTCCCTGTGCCGGTTATGGTTTTCCAAGAAGACCTGGTACCCGAAAAATCACTTTAGCTTGGGTGGAGCTGCAGGTGCCCAGAGTGCCTTGCCCGGGAATAGAACCCGGGACCCTCCGGTCAGCAGTCCAACTCTCTACCCACTGGGCTACCGCAACCCACATATATAAAAAATATATATATATATGTATACATGTATGTGTATTTATGTGTATGCATATGTATGCATATATGTATACATATATATATGTATATATATATATATATATATATATATATATATATATATATATATATATATATATATATATATATTTATGTAAACATGTATGTGTATTTATGTGTATGCATATGTATGCATATATGTATACATATATATATGTATATATATATATATATATATATATATATATATATATTTATTTATTTATTTATACTTTTGTTTCTTTTCGATGTGCAAATCTGTGCTAAATGAATTTATGTCAGTCTATATGTGTACTATAAGATAAATGGCTAATATAATCTGTATACGACGATGGGTTAAATAGAAGAAAGGACCATTAGGTCTTAATTTCGCCCAAATAAAGACCTCTATCTTTCTATGTATCTATATTTTATGTGGAGCACAACTTTTCATGGATAAGCATGCAAAAGGATAAACATGTCTTTGCATGGCATGTCTTTTTAAATAAGTGTGTGGAAAACGGTCAAATATTTAAAATTCAAAGCAATAAGGGTCGCAAGCGGTAAAAAGGACGATTAAGTCTCAATCATCAGTGGATTTTGTCAGTTCTTAGTTGCCTGTTAAGTCGCCCTATGGTAAATATAGTGTAAACAGCCGGCGTTCAAGGACCATTGCAAGTGGACCAGTTTCGCTCTAACATCTTTGTTATCTCATACTCTTGCAGGTTACATCACGAATAGCTGAAATCATTGCTTAAAAAAACACTTGTACCAATGATTGGTTTACAATTTAACCGTACTTAATTATTTGCAACCTACGAAAACATACTTCAGAATGAGTTTTGAAAACCATGAATTTATGGTTAAAATTAAGAGAAGAAATGTACGTAGTGACAACGGTAAAGGTGGATAACCTGAGTTCAAACTTAGGTTCTGTGGATTGAATTATACGTGTAATTTCGACGGTCAATTCAGCTGAAATGCATCGAAAATGACTCGTAGAATCAGGTTAAGTCAAATGGTAAACTTATCGGTAATGTTATGCGCTAATAGGTGCTAGAATAGGTGGCTAATGGTACCTTTAAACTTGTTAATTGATTATTTGGAATTAAAATTGATCCAACAATTAATGAATTTTATTTATCTGCTCAGATTTGACGAGACGCAGTATGAATGCATTATTACTGAGGATAATATGTTGTCATATCAGACGTTGCGGGAAAATATAACGTAAACGGGAGGGAGAGCAAGGTGAACTTTGGAAGGAATAATTGTTCAGTACCCCGATTTGGCATTCGGGAAAGTTGTGGTGCTTAAGGAGTCGCCCACTACATTGGCTCTACGCAGTAATCCAAAGCTAAACTGGGTCAGGGAGTCCACGGCCAAGACTCGGCAGAGTGACTGCCAGGTGAACAGCGCTGGAGGGGAATGGTGCGGCATTGTAGGAACCCGAGACCCCTGGCGCAATATTTTCGACAAGCTGAGACCAATTTCTCCCGCCCTGCACAGCTCCAAGCGCCGTAACAGATTCGGGAGGTCAGAGAAGCTGAAGCGAGCTGGGAAATGGGGTAGGGTGGGAGGGGGGCGGAAAGATTCGGATCGTTATCGGGGGAGGGGGGAGTTGGGCGGGATTTCGGAGGAGAGAGGGGATGGATGTCTGTTCCTTCCCCCGCCTCCTATCGTTGCCTTCGTCATAGTCAGTCAACATGGGCGCCCCGCCCTGGCCGCGTTTGACCCGACACCACCGCGCTCGCCTTGTTGTTCCAGCTGCGGCGGGGGGTGGAAGCGGGTTGTGGCCTTTGAGGTTCTCATGGCCCAAACCGCCTCTTCTCAGAGTAGCTAATAAATTGCAAACCAATCCGCACTATTTCAATCCCTCCCCCATCCTGTGACCTCGCTTTTCAAAATATATCTGAATAGCAAATTATACCCCTAATCTTCCAAACTCCTTATTTCCCTCGTAGTGCCGAAGTTCTGGAGGAATGCCAGGAGTCAGCACTACCCGCCGAATGAGCACCTCAAATGGAGGCCAACTTGTTTTCTGAGTGGTAATATGGGACTAGATTTTATCACATGCCATACATAATTTCAGTATTTTAGAAAAAATTTATTTTAAGATTTTTAATTTCATATTTGGTCGATATTTTTGGTTTTTATTTTGTTAATGATAAAAATCTTGAAAACATTATTCCATTGCCATCTCCATTAAACACTTTTTACCCGTGATGGGTTTTCTTCAGTCCTGAAATTAATGTTTGCCTAGGCATGCGCAAGCGTTGATAACTAACCACCTTAATATAGAAATTCATCCGTCTTCATATTCCGTGGTAGTCCTCCTGAACTCTTATATACTGATAAAATATTTCTTCTTGTTTTACATATCCAATGAAATGATATGACTGGCTCCAAATTGTTAATTATCATATATATATAAAGCTTAACAATAAGTTCTATACATAAAAACTAGTAATAGTGTCAAAATTCTTTTACTGAAAGTCTCCACTCTATTAGCCAAGGAGCCTACTCTTTCATTTATTTATAATCACTTTTGAAGTCAGGTATCTTCTATGCATTATCAAGCAAGGTGATCCGGATCCTTCACAAAGGTTTGTTTTAATAAAACAACATAATAAATGTTCTCCATTCACGTCTTACGTCTGAAAATGAAGATTGTGATGTGGTGCAGAAATATTAAAACTTGTACACAGAAGCAGAGTGAGATAAATATAACATGTAACATTAGTGTAGGATATGAGCTGATTCGTAGTATCTTTGAGGAAGGAATTTGGCCGGAAGACTTTATGAGATCAGTGTTAGTTCCTATTCCGAAAAAGGTAAAGGCTACCTCATGTGAGGACTACAGGACAATACCACGCAGCTAAAGTTGTTCTCAGGATCATAAATAAAAGGATTGAGAGTAGGGTAAATGATTACTTAGAGGATGATCCGTTTGGGTTTAGGATGGGGAGAGGTACGCTTGATGCCATTGCAGTAGTGAGATTATTAATCGAGAGGAATATAGAATACAACCAGGAGGTATTTGCCTGTTTCGGAGATTTCGAAAAAGCGTTTGATAGAATGAATTGGGAAAAAATAATGAGTGTATTGCAGAAAAGAGGAAGGCTAGTGCGGAGGAAGCTAATCCGCAACCTGTAAATGTCTCAGACTTCTCAGGTGCGGGTGGGGAACGGAGAGTCCGGATGGGCAGTGTTAGGAAGAGGTGTAAGGCAGGGTTGTCCATTATCACCGTTACTGTTTAACCTGTGTGCAGATGAAATGATTAAAGAGGCATGGGAAGAACTGGAGGTAGGAATGAAAGTGGGCGGGGAATTCGTAAAATCAGTTAGATTTGCTGATGACCAAGCTTTAGTTTGTAAGTCAGCCAAGGGGTTGCAAGCATTGATGAGTGAATTAGAAATTCAGTGCAACAGGTATGGGATGAGAATCAATATTAATAATTCAAAGATTGTGCGATTTTCTAGAAAGAAAAAGGCCAAGCTAAACATTAAAATAGAAAGGCAAAAACTAGAGCAGGTAGAACAGTTTACGTATCTCGGAAGTGTTTTGGACCAACACGGTAAAAGTAGTAGGGACGTAAGGAGAAGAATTGCGCTAGACAAAGAGGCTTTCACAAGGAGGAGGGAGTTGATGACAGGGACTTTGAGTAAGGATGTTAAGAAAAGACTCGCAAAAACTTTGATATGGAGCGTAGCTATGTACGGTGCGGAAACGTGGTCATTGAAGCAGGAGGATAGACGTAGACTGGAGGCTTTTGAAATGTGTGGGTTGAGAAGAATGGAAAAGGTAAAAACAAATGAGGAAGTACTTGGTATGGTGGGCGGGGGGGGGGCTTTGTTGGGAGAAATCCTGTGGAGGCAGGAAAAGTGGATGAAGGGGATGTTGACCTGCAGTGGGATATTGAAGACGGTGGTAGAGGGGAGAATGTTGGGCAAAAGAGGAAAGGGCAGGAACAGGATAGGCATGTTGGACGGGATGAAGGGAGGAAGGAAGTACTCGGAGATGAAGATAGACCTAATAATTACCTAATAATAATAATAATAATAATAATAATTAGTGTACGAGAAAAAGTAGGGAAGCATTACTTTCAAAGGTGAACTAGTTAAATAGATTTTCAACACGAAGGATTCGGAGAAGTTTAGATAACTGAAGATTTTCAAACGACGATCGGAACACAAACCTTCGCGCACACGACGCACGTTTTCGTCGGTTCTGGCCGTTGTAGGGCGTTTAGAACGGGGTTCGTCGGCGACCTACTACCGGCCCTCCTTGAACGCCTTGTGCCACCTCTCGGAATGTGTCGGACCTTTAAGGCCGTTCTCGTAGGCCTTTTGAATCATCTGGAATGTTTCGGTGGCAGTGTTTCCAAGATGCCCGAAACACATAATGGCGTATCGCCGTTCAAGAGAACGCTCCATCTCGTCGTGTTACCAAGTCGACAAACACACTTCACGCGGAGACGCGTCTTTCCGCTCAGACTATTTGGAGCAAACTGATGACCAGCTGCGTTGGATGAGGAGACCCTCACCACCCTTCCCGGCCTGTTTTACTGCGCTGTCATGGGTAGTGGCGTCACGATAAAATCATGCGCATTACTTTCATAATTGGCCATGTGTACAGCGGAGGGACAAGATCCAACGAGTGGTTGCCTTAATAATTAATAAATAGATAGGAAGAAAGGTAGTCATGCACAAGCAACGCATAGAATATTACAACTAGGGATAAAAGTAGAGTCAACGAAATTGGTCATTGTTGAGTTATACATGACACCAAGCCATCATAAGAAGGAAGAAGTCGATAGGATATACGATCAGTTACAGGAAATCAACGCGTGTATCCCTACCGGGAAACATTTGATAGTGATTGGAATGCGATCGTAGACGAAGGGAGAGATCGTGATGAGGTGGGGGACTGTGGTTTAGGCTCGAGGAATAACCGCGGGGAGAAAGCAATTGAGTTGTGTAGGAGACAGGATAAATCATCACCAACACTTGGTTTGGACACCTTAAAAAGCGTAGGTATGCATAGAAAATGTCAGGGCCTCTGAAAGGAATCAGTTAAATTATATTATGGTTATGTACAGAATTAGGAACGGCACGATCAATTCCCCCAGCTACCCGGGAGTGGATGCGGACTCTGATTACGATTTAGTTGTTATAGAGTGTATCGTCCATTTAAAAAATGGCGGGGGCCGCGGGTTAGAAAATGGAATGCAGAAGCATTCACTGGATTGACAAGGAAGGAGTATCAGCAGGCTGTAGAGAAAATCCTGGGTGAGGGAAAAGAGACGACACTCGCCGTCATTTCAACTAACACGTTTGTCTACATCTTGCTGTTGACATCGGTAGTGGTTATTTATGTTTACACCAAGACTACCGTTTAATTGGTCTCGCTTGCTTTTATTTCGACTGATATGAAAGTTACACTCAGAACTTTCACGTTCACCACATTTCTGCTCAGATTCTTATTAAGTTTTACGGCTGCCCAGGTTGACTATCCTCCCCACTACTGCTGAGTTACTATCGACGCAATAGTCCCCCTTATTTTTACACCCCAATTCGATCAGTCCTACTTTATAAATAATCCCATTTTTCAAATCTTTCCTAGAATTATCTCGCCTCGGCATCGTTCTAACATTTCAATTTTCTATTTGGACGGTGAGGGCCTTCATCTGTGTCTTCTTTTGCTGCTTAATGCTCGGCGGTCCGAGGTCGTCAATCTCCGCCTTGCCGAGCGCCGTCCAAAACGTTCATTAGTATTTTCTGGGTCCAACGTGCACACAATTTATTGTAACGGAGCTTTTCCGTGACGATTGAGTAAATATTGTAATGCCAAATGATGTAACAATAATCTGGCTATTAAATATCCACTTGATGGACACGTTGCGTCCACCAAGAGGATATTTAGCGGCCGAAGTATTTATTATGAATCATCGATCGTCGATCAGGTGTAAAAGAAGGTAAATATCTAGTTGTAGTCAAAGAATTTTCTGTTTGGTGCTCAAATGAAGTAAATAACATAATTAATTATAAATTGATTTGAAGTTTACGTGAAATCGTGGTCGTGTCGCCACCGTTGCGCTATTCATCGAATGGCTGTCTAACTACAGTATGTATGTAAGTTACACTTCTACTGTAGTAAAGGTTAGGGTGTTTATTCCAAGGGTGGGCTCGGATGGCCAGAATTATTGCCAGTGACGGGTAATCTTCTTCGTCTTTGGGACTGAAATGTGTAAATATTGATTGCAGGCGTAGGAGCCCTCTCAGAGAAGTGACAGGCAAACTCCGGTAGCAGATCTCGACCATAGCCAGATGCGTAATTTTTACGAAACTAATAAAAATCAATTGATGAATTATTGGGGCCATCTCTGCTTTGTCTCGCTAGCTAGAGTAGAGAAAGTGAAAAGATATGAACAGTCCACCTGGCGGTGATGGTCGTGACCGTTATAAGGAAGCATAATTCATAGAATATCTTCCGCAAAAAATTTCAAGATATATTTTCCATATATATTCCTTCCTAATCGCATCATGATCATCTTGATCGTCTTTCTATCGTACTCTCTCTCTCAGGGCCTAGAGACCTCAGAAATTTTGTAAAAATAATAAATTTTTCATAACTCTTTCTTCAATACAACGCTATTCACTGCAATTGGATTATTATCAGGTTCGCAGTTGTAACTTTCTTGGGTGAATGAAATGATGATTCAGTGTCATTGAAACAAAAAGTATGGAATATATTTCTGTTGAAAATTACGATTTTAACTATTTTTCCCTGCGCGGTGAATGAAACCAACAAACCTTCGACGACGGTTCTTTACTCTGTTATGACTTAGACTTTTTAGATATTCATGGTGCCCGGTAAACCACAGGGCTAGAGGTATCCAAGGTCACCGGGAGTTGAATCGAACCCAACCGCCAGTAGTCTCACGCTATTGAACTGCTTACCACGCCCTGCAGTTCAAACTCTCTCACCATAAAAATTGCCCCCGAACAAATGTTTACTATTGCATACGTATGGATGTCTTGTTTGCACCCGATTATTTCCTTCTACGATTCTTTCTTTGTACATCATTTTTACATTTATACTGTATAAAAAGGTCAGTCTTCATTTCCCGTCTCCGATTACCCAACTTTCGGCATTTCATTATGACATTCAGCATCCCGATACCTTTCAAATTTGGTCCGACCACTTTTTCGAATTTCACCTGGCTACCTACGTCTTTTTTGAATCGACCTTTTCATTTTTAAGAGATTCCAATTCTCTTCTCTGGCCAAATTATTCTCTCAGTCCTCCGTACCCAAATCTAAAATTCTCTAAACTACGCTCATTTTGCTGTCTCAAAACCCAGGTAGGGTTCCATGAAAAACTTAGCTCTATATAAAATAATTACCAATATTTTTTACGCTTTTACTGGAATATATAATGATGAATTAATAAATTTAACCCTTGAAGTTATAGTCACAGACTGCGTACGAAATTAAACGTACCTAGACCATCAGCAGGGCCTACCGCTCGTGTACACCGACATTCGGAAACTTCTTTGTGGCAATCATTTACTTTTAAAGGGGATCGAACCTGGATCCCTCAATTCATGGCCGATTGAATGAACTAATCAATATTAACACTGGAAAAAATGATTTCTCTCTCCTTTCTGTTCCCCTCTTCTGAGGTGCCTGAGAAGTTACGAGGGTCAGGTCCCCAATCGTAGCGGCAAGTATTCCCACCGACGAGCACCCACGAAAAGCCGGGAGACTCAAGGCGCAATACGTTCAAATGGTAGTACCCAACCCCTGTGGCCCAATATTCGTGATAGAATGGAATTTACTCGGTATCCACGTATTATCTACTTTCACCTATTGCAGACAGTATTCATTTATCCTATTTTACACAACAAAGTTACCAATTAGTATGGTTATCTAACGTATTCTTAATATTTATTAAAATTAATATAATTACAAAGTGCAAACGGAAACAAGGACTGCAAGGCATGCTAATCACTAATTAGATCCACACATCTCTAGAGGGAATTCCCGCCAAAATTCTCGTTAATATGATTATCGATCATGGCCTCAACGATGGAAATTCCTCCGCAGTTCTGGTCCTGAAGAGATTCGTTTCTTTCGAGGGTAACTCTATACGGCCTCACTTCCCTCATCCACGGAAAATGAAATATTCAGCGGCTCTCGAACCGAGAATGACAATACGTTCCAATGACCGCCAGCGAAGGGTGGAACGAGGACGGTGCCTGCCGAAAAGGGAGGAGGAGAGAGACACTGGCGGAAAGCACACAGAGACCCCACCCACCCACTCCCTTCCCCCTCCTGAGAAGCTCCCCGCTCTCTCGAGAGGCGCCTCCCATGGATAGGGAGGGAGTGAGTGAATGGCCAAGTCACGGGAATCAAAGCTTTCTGAGTTGCAGAGTTGCTACTGCAGGATTCTAAAGTGTGAGAGACCCTAAGTTTAGAAAAGCGGAAGGGTTCGGCAGCATGATGAAGCGGCTAAAGAACTCGGCCGTATGTCGAGGCATCCGGGTTCGAAACCCGGTTCAGTCAAATGATTTTTTTACTCGTTGAAATTGCTAAGTTTTCAATGCATATTTGCTGATGAATCCGTTAAAATTACTGTCGCGGTATCTCCTGCAGTTCGATTTTTTCAAAACAGGAGAATGCCCATGTGTTCAAGCAGTTGTCTTGAACCTCGTGGACTCTAACGAAATGTGCACAGGTGCGAATATTTGTGACATTGTATGCACGGTATTTCGTCATAAAATGTTGTTACTTGAAATCCCTTAGAATTTCCAGGTGTAAGAGGAAGCCTCGGCGGTTTAACCGGCTGAAGCAATCGACCGAATATTAAGGGATCCAAGTTTGAATCCCGGTCGAGGCGAATGATTATTACACTTTGAAATTGACGCAATTTAATGCCCATTTGGCGGATGATTCCCTTAATATTACCTCCGAGGTATCTACCGCAGTTCGTTGATTTTGACCTGTAAAGTTGCCTAAACTTGCATCATTTCCCAGAGCATCGTTGTCTCGCGCGGTGTGTAACGATGACTTCGAAGGCAGTTCGTCTAAATTTACCTTACTCTGCCGAAGTAGCCGGGTTTTTTGGCGAAGCAGCCATTTGTTGCGACTCATACGCACGGGATTCTTCCTTCTTTTGTGTTGATATGGGCCTTGCAGAAGTGGGGCCGTCCGCCCAATTGAGAGGAGCGAGGGGGAGTGGGCGAGAACAGAGACCTCGGCTGCGTTTGACTGCGCGGGTGCTGGATCGGGGAAGCTTTGTTTTTTTTCCACACGCGCGGATATTACCTTCTCCCGCTTCCTCGGCTTGTCATCACTCCGCATGCCCTCCCCCTCTTCGAATATTTCTCATAAATGGGAAAGGGACGGAAACTAGTTGGAGGGATCGCGAGACAAGTGGCCGGAACTGTAAGGCCAAGTTGAGGATTTGTGAGTGTCCGTCTTCGAATTCAAATGCATGCACGTGGCCCTCCTGGTAAAGTGTATTAAATTTACGCCGTTGTACATGGGAAATTATGAGGACTCTGCCCCTTCTCATCGATTTTAATTTGTGTGTTAGATCTTGCTGCACTACTGGGATTTTTTTTATATCCTCTATTTATGTTTTTATCGGGAGACCAAGAATTTCTTTTTAATTGGGCACCCGAATGCGTGGTCTACAGTGACTGTTGTGCTATCGCTCCGTAAATTTGGAAGTTTATTGCTTTGGGAATTTCTCTTAAACTGTATCTATAGTTTCGACGATTCCATGCATCGGAAGAGTGGTGTGCGTTGAACTCAAACAATCGCTTTCGTAACTTAGCAGACCCAGCATCTCTTTTACAAAGAGGTTGCTCTGAAATGGAGTTTCGTCATTTCTTATATCCTTTACACTGGTGAGCTTAATCAATCAATTTGTGGGCATCTTCAAAACAGTGGACAACAGCATCAAACACGTGAACAGCGTGAAGCACACTAGTCTCAAACCTCGCCGCCCGCAGCACCAAAGAAAAATGAAACACTCACTCTATCTCAGGAGAAATACAGAATGCGTTCAAAAGAAGATGTACTGAGGAACTTGGAAGCACCGCTTATGAAATGGAGACGGACGGGCGTCGGCAAATAACCACTACAGACAAAACACAAACACACAAAAAAGAAAAGAAACTCACTCACTAAGTTTCGAATTTTCAGCGGTTAGTTCTATCCCTCTCTTCCTTGAGGAGGGTGGCTGCGACTACCAAAAATTCGAAACTTAGTGAGTTTCTTTTCTTTTTTGTGTGTTTATGTATTTTTGTCAATGTCCACTACGGCTAAACGTTAAACATTATTCTTCACGTCCATGACACTTTCAAAAAAAGTCTTCTATCTACGTGGGTGGTCTGAAATTTCCGACCTAACAAAGAAAAAAGACATTTTGCTGAAATGTTCCGAGTCGGAAACTTTTCAGACCACCCATACACACACACACACACACACACACACAAACACACAGGGTTCACCTCTTCAATCCGGACGAATTTCAATTTGAACTTCCCGCCTAATCGTAGTTCCACTGGAGGTCACGATTGGTGTTCTTAAAATCTATAGGCATCTAGTAAACAGTCACAACCTCAAAATAGCCGAGGCAGTACTTACAGCTGTGGAGTGCAATCAAAGAACCGCTATTATCGAAAGTGTTCGCGCTGGGCGTTATGCGTATTTCGAATTAGTTCGATTCTTCTGGTACCCCAGATCAACTGTTTAAGATATTGTGGCTAAGTATAAAGCTCCGGAGAAGTCTGGGGAAGGCTTCGCTAACCCGGCGAGGTAATCTCATTCGAGGAAAAAGCGTGCTTGTCCGGATTTAAGCGCCGCACTCTGTATATATATATATATATATATATATATATATATATATATATATATATATATATATATAGCTATGTGATATGTATATATATACATATATATAACTTGGACTGAAACAACCAATATAAGAACACATAAAAAGAACCATCACACGTTATTTCTTAATAATTTCGACTCTGAGCTCTGTCTTTCTCGGAATAAACAGTAGTACTACCAGTACTACTGTTTCTTTCGAGGAAGGCGGAGCTAAATTCCGTAGAAATTATTAAGAAATAACGAGTGAGTTGAAATTTTATGTGTTCTTATATTGTTTGTTGCTGTCCAAGTTTTTATTCAATTATTTTTATTATTATATTTTATATATATACATGTGTATGTATAAATAAATATATATATATTTTTTATTTATGTATTTATTTGCGAGTGACCTTGTTAGCATATTGACAGTCGTACGAAAAGAATTTCCTTAATGTAACGAAGACGGCACAACCATTGAAACGTAAAATAATAATGTGTTTGTGCGTTGTGTTTGTTTTATTTCAATAGGGGTCATAGTCTGCACTATCCATTGTCAATTCTCAAACGTTTCCTTCAAGGGTGGTTATGTTTGCAATTTTTCTTTACCCTGAACTAAATACACCTGATCAAACTCAAACGAATCGTTAAACGAGCATTGTCCTCAAACGAAGTTTATATTTTCATGAAGTTTAAATAGAATTTCCGCTTTTTTAATATAACCATCGAGTTCAAAAAACTTAGAAATTTCTCCGCTAAGCCTCTTATCTTTCACGTCAGCAGCGGGTGTTTTCTTTTTTGGAAAAAGCATCACTCAGAAAGGAGGACAAAGATCGGCCTTGAAAATCTCGAAAGCACCGAGGATTTCATTCTGTAGACAGTATACGTGCCCACAGGGATCATTCTAAACCACGTCTAAAGCCACCTAAGGATAGAAACAGGAATACAACATATTTTCAGGTATTCATTTCAGGCATGGGCAAGTCAGAATATTCTAGGAGGCTTGGCCTGTAACATTATGGTGGTACTTGAATTTTCGTGAATAATTAATTCAGGTAATTTTAATTCATGAAAATTGTCAACATATTTACCGTTGAGAGATGTTCTAAACCGTCAGTAAATGTTTCTGGTGGAAAAGGGCTGTTCTCTCTGAATGGAGATATTAACGCACATCACTACTTTTATAGGCTAAATACCGTTAAATTCCGTTTAATTAATTTAACTTAAGTGTAAGAATAACTACAGAAATTCACTTCATAGATATTCTTGAGACGAATTGAAATATTTTCTATTAGACTGAGTGAAAACGCAACGATGACTATACTTCATGACTTCGTTAACCCTTAGAAACAGCGTCGTTTGGTAAGGGCGTTTGTGTGCCGCTAGAGGCAAGCTTGCGGTTTTCACCCGAAGAAGCCTCATGTCTATTACATGATACACTTCTGTTGTGGTTTACCTTCATACGTAATCGCGGCGAGAAATCTCATGTGCTGGCATTGACCTCAATTAATGTGCAATAGTGCTTTTATATTTGCTACTGCACGGGAAGGATCATTATATCGCTTTTAAAAACTTAGATACTTTTTTAAATCTCACTTTCATATAGGTGGCTTGATAGACTATCATCTCATTCTCTCTTAGCGGGGTAATATTCCTAGGATACTAAGTTGTACGAAGCGCCTCCACAGAGAAGGGCTCTTTTGCCTTGTCATCCGCATGTAACTTGACGTAAGAAATAGGAATCTGTCTTGATACTTCTGCTTTGCAACTTCTCTTCCCCACCCCTCCACGGCCCCTCGATTTCACTCCCCTGACTTCGCATCTGAAGTCACTACACTTTGATAGCAGTTGTGTGGAAAGTTGCGAGTGTGTGACGCGGCCTTGTCCCGCGCGCGGCGAGGTAAGGGAGCGATCCACGCCCCATGAGGTCGGGATGGGCGAGGCGGGGAAAGGCGAGGAGGCGGGAAGAGGTGAGGCGGGGAGGGGAGGGCATGGATGGGCGCTGAAGGGCAGAGCCGGGGAAGCCTGCCATGACCGGCCGCATAGAAAGGGGTGGTTTGGAAACAGTTCGGGCCCGCAGGGTCGTTGAAGAGGGCGGCAGGCTTGGGGGTGGGTAAGAGTTGCCGTCGATGGTGGAGTTGCAAAGGCCTTTTGGCAGGGCTGGGAAGAGGGAGGGCGGGTTCAGCGGGGCCCGGGAAGGAGGGAGATGGACGAGATCAATTTGGAGCAGGGCTTCTCAAACTTTCTGATGCGGCGAACCGGGAACTTTTTTCCGGAGGTGGCCGGAATCGGTGTGGGGTTGCCAAATGGCAGGGTGGGGTGGTGTTCGGGGTGTTGACACTTGAACCTTCCTCGTAGCTCTCTCGCTGCAAGGTGCTGGCTACTGGCGGACTGCCACACATACACACACACTTACACAGAGCAGCCGACTGCGGAAAGAGGGGCGGCAAACACAGGGAGGGACGGGCGAAGGGATCGGAAAGTGGGTTCGGCATTATTGATGCATGGGTGGAGTGGCGGAGAAGAATTACAGCCTTTCACTATCAACAATCCTTCTCCCCGAAGATCGACACCAATTCTTCCATTTCTAGCGCCAGCACACTTTGCTCTGCTGCTCCGATGACTCTTCCGTCTAGCAAGCCCACTTGTCAAAGAGTAGCTTTCCATCTCGGATTTAGTTTTCTGGTCTTTCTCCGTATTGTCCCTTCCTCCTCTAACACCCAACAAATTTTATCATTTATCACTTTATCTGTGAATTTGATTTTGAGCTTTTCCTTTAGCCCCAGGTTTTGAAGACTTTCGTCCCTCTCTAGTCTGATGTTCTAATAGTCAATGCCTTACGGGCACAAAGCGGCAAACTACTGGCACGCTTTCATGAGTACACTTCCGCTGTTATACTTTTTAATCCCATCAATTACCTAAGTATCATAAGTTTGATAAGAACACTTTGGAATGTAACACTTTAAAGTTCCTCTGGCATTATACCGAGAGCCACATTTTTCTCCTTACACTTAACCATTATTCTCGCAGTATTATCATTCAGTATTGCGCTGCATCTCAGTTCCTTATATCCCTCTTTTATTTCTGACCATGATTTTTTCTCTTCGGCTACATACCCCTTCCCCTCCCATGCCCATGTCCGCTTATTTTTTTTATTTTCTTCATAGTCAGGCCTCTAAACTTAAATCCATTCACATTCTTTTATATTAATGGCGAAATATCCGAGTCTTCGTAAACATCGCTCATAGATAATATTTTTTCATATTATTTCTTTATCTTTAATTTTAGTGTCTGTAATATGATCTTCGTAAAAGTTCATTTGTGTGAAGCAATTAATGTTGTAATTTCTATCCTCAACTTAGTCTAAAACACGGCCAATTTTGATAAACTCTACTAACCACCCTTTTCCTTTAATTTAAATGCGCTGCGTCTCAGTTTATCCCATATACACTCTGCCTTTACTTACATCCTTTTCTTATTTCTCACAATATTGTTTTGGATAATTGTCACAGATCCTCATATAAAGCTTTTTAGAGTAGCCTTCTTCTTTCCTGAGGAACTCATTATTTCTCTTTTCTTATCAGTGATCCTCGTACTGTATTTATCACACTAGTTCTGCAGTTTTCTCAGTAAGGAATGAAGTTACGTGACTAGTTGACGGGCTGAAGCTTGATCATTCGCATAACTAGTCGAAGTAAATAGCACCCCGTCTACATTTTTCCTACCTGTAGGCATCCTCACGACTCTATTATGTAGCATTTCTTCAGCGTATGATGGGGAAAAGAATTGCCCCGGTTACATAACCGGCCAAAACTTTGCATGTACAAAGAATATTCGAAAAGAAAGGGCCGTTCTCTTATATTTAAATACTGGCAGGTCAGAACAAAGTCGTACGCAAGTAGTGCTTTCTATTTTTTGTTTGTGATCCGTTGTACATAGAACTCTAGAATGGATCCAAGACAAAATCTGAGCACCATTCATCTGAGTGAAATCCACACTCATCTCCCAACAGAATTTTTACTCCTCAGGCAATGCTTCTATTTCTCTTCCACTCACCAAGAAAAAACCAAGTCCGAATTTAAGAGAGTGCTCTGAATGGAATAATCAGGAGTGGACATCGTTTTTCCAGTTCGGAGTATTGGTCCTCGCAGGATCTCTACACCGCTTCTTTTCCACGTGCTGAGGAGCATTTGGAGGCGCTCGAAGCCTTTAGATTGGGCGTAAAGCCCAATCCTTTGTGGAAAACGTCTCAAGGCGTCCCATAAAAATGCAAGGGAATACGACATGGTTTTCTTGGGAATGTATGAAGGCAGCGACAATATTCTATGGCTATGAATGGAAACTACCACAGCTCCCAAAGGAATATTCGACAGATTTTATTGGAGGTCCACATATATTTTAAGATTCCTGACGTAGGTGTAATTAACCAGTCGTTCCACTTTGATGCAAAGGGGACACCACCCACCGCAACCTGGGATGTTCATGACGCACCCTATCGTCGTCATCGCAATGACTAACAAAAGTGTTGCATTCAACCGTTGCACAATGGGACTAAATGTATCGATATCTAGCAGAAGTACATAAAATAAAAGTCGAAAAAATAATACAAATATCAAATGGAAAGAAGCATAAATAGTGGTTGGAACCATTCTGCATTGAGCAGTGCCACGAAAGAGCGGCATTGCCGGCAGAACAACTCGAAATCATTCGGTTTTGGCGTGTGGTTGTTCCCATTAATTTTAAGACGAGCAGTGATTTGTTTCCTCTTCTGCAGGGAACCAATACATATGCGGGAGAACGTCTTTTTATCGTCATTTATTTTATGATGCAATATTTTGTGTTTTCTTAAGTATGATGGATAAATGTCTCTCTAAATAAAGTAAATCTTGTTAGTCATTAAGCATAAATGTTCGTGTCAAGAGTTTTAAGTCAGCTAATGGACTATAATATCAAAACATTTAGAAATCAATTGTTATAACATATGCTTTTCGAAAACTTAAAAAAAGTGTGGTTATTATGTAATGAATGCCATTGGCCCCATTTGAAATGATGGAATTTCATAGAAAACCTAAATAGTTCAGTCAGAATGGGATCAAATCTGTGGTACCCCAGTTAATTAATCCCCGCAGTATCTCAGTCACACGAACTTTCATTTCAGAGACTTTTCAACCTTATAGTGTTCAACCTTTTGCTCTTAAAGTCCTATTATTTTTTGTCCTGTGACAAAGTATCCTAATCGCGCAGCAATATATCGTATGCATGAAAATACCAATAAGCTTGTAATAATTTATGCACATTACACCTGACTACGGAAAACTGTATATAGATATTGTTTAGAAATGAACATAAAGAAATCATGAAAAGGTTCATGAACAATTTAATGTAGTTTGGGGGGGGGGGCAAGTTTTCATGTTAGACGAAGCTAAGTGTGACAGATGCAGCGCTGTTAAGTCAGTGGCATCCAAATCCTGCCTTAAATCGTAGACTACCAATGAAAATAATAATTATTTTAATTTTCATTATACGAGGTATGTTAAAAAAGTATCGCGAATTTAGAATTTTCGCGGGTTATGTATATTTGATTTTCGATTTTTTGTGGTGTTATGTTGGTACTCATATCTCTCACGTATGCCGAAAAGTTAGGCAATTTTGAATGTTCAGTTAATTGTTGACAGCTGTATTGCTTGGACGTGTTTTGCGTTTCTTCGATTTTTGCCTGTTCCAAAAAATGGATTAAAGAATGTCTACTAAATTTTGTGTGAAAAACGAGACTAAGTGCGCGGACACATTCCGAATGTTGACTGTGGCATATGGAGAAGCTACTTTGGACCGAAGCATTGTTTATCGGTGGTACAAAATGTTCCCAGAGGACCGAGAAGATGTGAACGGCGACGAGCGTGCCGGACGTCAGAGCACGTCAACAACAGACGAAAACATTGATGAAGTGAAGTAGTAGTAGTATTTAGGGGAGGCGATCGACAGCTGTGGTAATTTGCGTCATAGGAGATAGACAGGAAAGGATTAAGGGTGGAGAGAAACCCAGCGTCGGCATTAGCCTACTCTTTACGAAAGGCGGCAACGGGTCCGCAGCTTAACGTCCCATCCGACGGGCGGCGTACTCACTCAAAGTGCCCTCCGCAAAGCACCTCAAGTAGGGATCGAGATACAACTGAAAAATATTCAACACCGCCGGGACCCGGACCCTCTGGGTGGGAAGCCAGTACGATAGCCACCGCACCATCTCCGTACCCCCCTTGATAAAGTGAAGAAAGCATTGGCCAATCGTCGAATCACCGTTAGAAACGTTGCTGAAGACCTAAACATATCGATTGGCTCGTGCCATTCGATTTTGAACAATGATTTAGGCCTGACACGGGTCGCCAAGAAATTCGTACCAAAATGCTCAATTTTTGCCAAAAACAGCAGCTCATTAACATTGGTCGAAAGGTGTTGGACTCTGTCGGCGACGACCCAAATTTGCTCCAGAGAGTTATAACTGGTGACGAATCATGGGTTTATGGTTATGACGTGGAGACTCCCAAACTCCCAATCATCCCAATGAAAGCTGCAGCACGAGCAGCAAGACCGAAATAAGTTCGGTCGAATGTGAAAGTTTTGCTCACACTTTTCTTCGATTGTAGGGGCGTGGTGCCTCATGAGTTCTTTTGCCACAGGGTATGACGGTAAATAGGGAATATTACCTGCGCTTTATGCGCAACTTGCGCGAAGCAATCCGCCACAAACGCCCGGATTCGTGGAAGAATAAAAATTCACTTTTGCACCATGACAACGCCTCTGTTCACACATCGTTACTTGTACGTGGAATTTTGGCCAAAAACAGCACACCAATGATGCCGCAGCCACCGAATACCCCAATATCTGGCCCTCAGTGACTTTTTCTTGCTCCCGTAACTGAAGAGGCCCATGAAAGGACGACGCTACGCTACGATTGACGAGATAAAGACTGCATCGAAGTAGGAGCTGAACTTGATCACAAAAAATGATTTTTTGAAGTGCTTCGAGGATTGGAAAAAAACGTTGACACAACTGTACAATATCTAATGGGGATTGATTTGAAGGGGACAAAATAGATATTCATAAATAAATAAATAATTTTTGAAAAAACACAAAAGTCGCGATACTTTTTGAACAGACCTCGTATTTCATTAAAACACCAATATCTGCTGAAATTGTTGATAAAAGATATACTGGCCGGCAAGTCTACGATTAAGTTTGACTTGATCTTATTACTTTAGATTTCCATGTCATGTGTTAAATTTCAAGTTTTTATGAACATATAGCCTACTACTATGCTATAAGGCTACTAATACGCTCTATGATACATAGTATTTTGGACATTAGAACTACTTCCCATCGAAATCTAGAATTGTTAGTGGCTAAGAAAAGCATAAGAAGCCTATATTAAAAATTGTTTCTGTGCATGCATTAGAGCTGTCGTAACTTAGAGAGTAATACCAAAAGTTCAGTCTTCAATTCACTAGGGCCACAGAGACGCTGTTCAAGCGGCTAACTAATTTTTTTACTTCGCCCACCCTCAAACACGAAGTCACTCAGGCCGCTGGGAGGCTTAGTCACGGGTCGGCAGTAGTTTGTAATGGAGCTTCTGCATTCCCCTACCGCTAGTTCCGAAGTTTTCGCAATTATCAATCTGTTCTGGAACGTAAGAGGAGTTAGGGTTATCAAAATTCATCATCGATTAAAGGAAGTTTATAGAGAGCCATACATTGATTTCAAAATCATTCGAAGCTGAAGTACGGAGTTTACAGCTTGTCGTACTAAAATTCAAGACGAAGAAAGACACGGGAGATCGCCAACTTACAAAGCGAAATTCATGGAAGTTGACGAATCATGCGTTAAGGTTTAAGGATCATCCTCGATCATCTCTGCATTTTCGATCCTGTGATTTCTCGAAGTGTCATCCTGTAGCGCTTTCACCGAAAAACTGGAATAGCGGAAGGCGTGCGCGAGATGGGTTTCGCGAATGCTCACGGCAGATGTCACCAACGACAACGCGTTCACTCACTTTTTCCGCGGAATTCTTCAACTCTGTCCAGACGAAAAGGACAGTCTTTGGCATTGGTCTGCGCAAGTGACGAAACTAAAGTGCTCCACTTCACATCAGGGGCCAAACCGCATTCACGTGAATTTCGGGTTTCCTCTCCACCCAAGTCGCGAAATTTCAAACAAACAGCATGTCAGCAAAATCATGGCAACTAATATTTGGGATCAAAGTGCGGTATTTTTGGTCAACTTTATGATTCCTTGCAACAGCCACAATGAATGCTTACAGATACTCTGAGACACTTATAACTCAGAAAGGGGATTCAGGGCCGGGGAAGAGGAACGCTGAGCAAGGCCTCTCTCCACGACGACGCTCGCGTCCACGTCGTCCGTCAAACCGTCGCTCTCCTTCAAGCAGTTTGAATGGGACATCGTCCCTTTAGTTTGCACTCGACAATCAGTGAATGCCACTTGCTTCCTAAGTTGAAAGAACATTTGGGCGGAAGGTGCTTCGGTGACGATGAGGAGTTGAAAGACGAGGTCCAACGCTTCCTCGACGACATGGTGGCGAGCCCGTGTCACACTGGCTTACAGAAACTTTCCCAGCGCCTACAAAAATGCATCGACTGAAATGAACATTTGTAGGAAAATTGACAGACGGCCGTAGGTAAATTTGACCATGGATTGAAAGTAAACAAATGAAACATTACTTATTGAAAAAAAACGTTTATTTAGTACTAAAATAATTGTTCTTTTGGGACTACTTTGAAGCTCACTCTCGTTAATGGAAGCGCATATTATTCGGATTTTACAATATTCTGCAATAATGCTTTCTTTTATAACGTGAACTAATAATTATTTTTTACTTTTATATATTAGTATACCATTGTTACAAGTAAAATAAACCATAAAAAGTAGGGAATTCACATATTCGGGTGTGCAGCCACTTTCCTTGTGCCACCTTTGATTTTCTAAGAAGGTCTATCGACAAGAAAATCCAAATATTGTGATATTTAGATGCACTTTTCTAAATTATTCAGAATTTGATCCCGGGACCACCTCTATCAGCAGCCTTACTACAGCTCCCTAGTGGGCCACCAATCATCGTAATGATAAAGAGCACATGGTGCCATTTCCAGTACATGTTCTACTCGTACTAACTATGACGTGGAAAAAATACTCCTGATCATGCGCGGTTAAAGGGAGGGATCCCATATATATATATACGACGGCGTCGATGGTGCTTCTAAGCATTAGGTCAATGTATACAATGTGTGCCATTATACGAAAGATTAGATTTAGAGTCATAGCTCTGAATAGTGGTTTCCATTCATGCGAAAATAAGTAGGAATCTGGGTCACAATTTGCTGTCACCCACCTTCCGGTTTGGAATTTAACGCAAAGAGTGTTTTATTGCTAGTGCAGATCACGACCCTGGTGTAAAGGGGGAAACATTTCCGAAATACCGATTCCTGCACCAGAAAAAATAACCATCATATAGGAGACGAAAGAATGAATGCGACAGATATAATTGAAAGAAAAGTCCCTTGATATTTTTTTCGGGATTGACGGAAGAGACCGGTTCCCGAGGAAACGGAATCCCTGAGAATTAGCGGAAAAATTTTTCTTTGCTTGAACCAGTACGAATATCAATTTTACATAGAAATCGGTAATTTTTGTAATACAAAGGCTTTTGATTAAATGATTTTATATGATAGTATACATGTTCACTTGCCAGGAAATATGCTCGAGTGTAATTTAAATTGAGAAGGCCTAAGCGATGGCTTGTGGGAGCCGTTTCACCTCCCACCAGATTAAGACAAACACCAGGAGGAAATGGGAATTATTGATAGAGAAACCAAGCATACAGTGGTAGCGGTGATGTTGTAAGAGTTTTAAGTGACGTATTTGAATGTAGGCATGTATAATGTGTGTAACATTAATGCCAATTGCATCTGCCATGAAATATTATCTAGGTACTTGGGGGTATTTTTCTCGGTAGTTATTACGAAGAAATAACCCATATGACTGGATGAAATTTATTCAGTATATTAATAGAGCTAAATGTTCATAGTTTTTTAAATTACAGCCAATTATGGCCATTTGTTTTGTTTACGAAAGCCTTAGATTGAAGTAACTCGCAGTATAAAGGCTCACCGCGTGATTAGGTTCCCTCGTTTGAAAGATTACAGTGCCCGGAAAACCCATGGTAAAATGATAGCTGCTTGTGGAAATGATAGCCAGTCACATGAAACAGTTGTGAGGTGGAAAAGGGATTTCCAAACTGGTCACTTATCCCTCACAGACGATCCAAGAAGTGGAAGACCATCTCTCACGGACGATGCTGCCAAATTGGAGGACTTTATCCAATAAGACCGAAGAGGAAGCATACAAATGACCATGACGACCCTGATCTTGGTAACGGCAGTGCGTGGCATGTTATTCAAGATAAATTGCGCATGTAAAATGTGTCAGCACGCTGGACTCCACGGCTACTGACTCCTTTCCAGAAGTAAACTCAGCGCGACCTGCAATCACGACCACGGCAACCAAAGCGAAGTGGTTTTGACATTTTGCCACATCCGCCTTATACTCCCGATCTCGCCCCATGCGATTCTTTTAGTACCAGAACTCAAGAATACATTGCGGGGTCGAAAATTTTACATCACTAAAGACGTTACTCAAGAGGTGGAACAATGGTTTTTCACACAATCCGTTGTGTTCTACAATGATGGCCTTCGAAAGATCAAGAAACGCTGGGAGAAATGATGGCTGGCTATATAGAGAATTCTCAAGTATAACAAATAAAAAATTAAGCTTCCATCTTGATTAGTTTTAGTGATAATAATTATAACTATTTTATTAAAATTCTGATTGTAATGAATAATATGAATACAAGGTCAGTCCCAAAAGTGTTTTGCCTTATTTTTTCCCGGGTAGAAGGACGGAGGGGTGGCGGTTTCTCTGGCTGGGTTCAAGGAAGGAGAGTCTAAGGAAAGGCTGGAGGCCGGTGGCAGTTGGCTCCCAGATTCGTTTGCGAAACCTCCATAATGTGACCTGAACAGGGTATTGAACAGCGCTATACCATCTAATTTTGCGTGAAACTAGGCAAAACCGGGGAAGAGACTCATAACATGCTCAAGGCAGCTTATGTTGATAACGCCATGGGTAGATCGGGTGTTTGTGAGTGGCACATGTTGTTTCGGGAGGGGAGGGAAGATGTTGAAGACGCCGTAGGTTCAGTGCGCCCTTCGAACTCAAAGAGTGACGATAATCTTTCAAGAATGAAGACTTGGTTGGAGAGAGATTGCAAATTAAGTATTCGCACGGTTTCTGATGAACTTGGTATCCCTAATAGTGATGTGGTGCATTGACTTGTGACCGAAAACATGGACATGAGAAAGGCGTGTGCGAAGTTGGTGCCGCGAGTGCTCTCGGACGAACAAAGGGAAACTCTCACGCGGATCTGCCAACAGCTTCTCGACCATGTGAGTGAGGATCCAAATTTTTTAGACAATGTCCCCCCAGACTTCTCTCTTTTCCCCGCCTTGAATCCATGCTGAAAGGCATCACCACAGCTCGATGGAAGGGTTACAACAGGCCGTGACAAGGGAGTTTGGCAGTATTCCGGGCGCCCCCTTTCAGAAGGGGTACCAGGCGTGGAAAACGCGCCGGCAGCGGTGTGTGGGCGCTCAAGGGTCCTACGAGGGTCATCCGGAAAGTAGTACCCGTTCGTGAAATAAAGACACAAAAGTAAATATTAACAAACATAAAAAATTTTATTTGAAAGAGGATACTTTAAACTACTTCTCAACATAATCTCCAAGCAAATTAAGGCATTTGTCATAACGTGTGACAAGTTTCTGTATTCCTGCTGCATAGTCCTTCGCCGCCAGCTCATTGAGATACGCGAGGGACCCATCTTGCACAAATTTTTGCATAATGCAGATGGTGTTTAACAATTTCATGAACAATTGTTCGAGAAACATTGGGAAAATGCTCACAGATGTCATCAATTGTGACGCGCCGATCGTTCCTCACGAATTCGTCAACTGAGCTCACCAGTTGGTCTGTAATGACAGACGGTCTCCCCGAACGCTCATCGTCGTGTGTGTTCCCCCTCCCCATGTTGAAGTTGCGACACCACCGCCGAACAGACGACTCGTCCATTACATTGTCTCCATACACCTCCTTTAATTGGCGATGAATATCACATGGGCGAACGTTTCTTGCATTGAGGAATTTAATCACTGCCCTCACTTCACAACTGGCGGCGTTCTCAATTTTTTTAAACATTGTAAACAATCATAGAAACAACACAGGCAATGCTAGCGTCACGCAACTTGGCTCAGAGAAGGCAGACAAGCCACTGAAGCTATCTGACCTCGTCCAGCGGCTACTCGCGTCGTCAGCACTTCATGCGGCACGAACGGGTACTACTTTCCGGATGACCCTCGTACTTCCAAGACTTTTAACTGGCTGTTTCGATCCTGGAAATTAAGTTTTTAATCGACTCAGTCCTGCAACGTTTAAGACAGACCTTGTATATTTATTCACAGAAAATTGGCGTGCCCATAACTGAAGTCTTGCCACAAAGAAAACTTTCATGCATCAAATCATCATCTCTTAACATCAGCCAAATTCACAAAAAATGATACAAATCCATGAAACTAGTTTTTTCCCAAAGGAATCATGTCTTTTAATTTATCATTGTGGCAAAAAATGTATTTATTTAATTCATTATCATCTGAGCTAATGCCAGACGAGCGCCTTTTTGGGATACTCTTACAATTTAGTGCTTGGACTGATTTTGGCACAGGTTTCATATTTCCGGCATCAATTATTCCGGTATTTGTAATTTGCTGTTTTCTTACTTTTCGTTCCCATAATTATTCCAACTTCTCCATTTTCATCTTGATTGGCACGGTTGGAGCATTTTAGAATGCTGCTTTAAGTTCTTCTGTGT
Organism: Hetaerina americana; assembly: GCF_022747635.1. Taxonomy (NCBI): domain Eukaryota; kingdom Metazoa; phylum Arthropoda; class Insecta; order Odonata; family Calopterygidae; genus Hetaerina; species Hetaerina americana. The sequence goes on from NW_027286293.1 coordinate 293,505, forward strand.
TATTTGCTGGCTTTTGAAGGATAGAGTACGGGAGGTCGGATACTTTGTTGAGTTAAGTTTTATTGGATGAATACTTTCAGAGTAGACGAAACTATGCGGGAGATTGGCTTAGTGACTCATGTTCTCGGCGTCCCCTTTCAATTAAAAGTTACGAAGGCATTATCCCTGAGATGTCTATAAATGTAAGTAAAGTGCATATATTGTGATGTGTTATTTGAAATTCACTTGCGAGTATCAATGAAGGATGCGATACTATCAAATGAATGACGACATCTGCGTAGTGTTTCTATTTTTGCGCAAATAGCGTTGTAGCTAATATTTGCTGCTTCTGGATATCGTATCCCAAGGACCTTTTCTTTCAAATACTATTATTTTCATATTACTGCATTTTGTACATTTTCCCGGAATTCCTATCAATCCGCAAGCTAATAATCTAGTAAGACCTCTAAGATATTGCAACAGACATATTTTTTTCTAGTAAGTAGATGCATGAAATATGATTATCAAATGAAAGGAATTATATTGAGTAAAATATTTTGATACCAATAAATATCTCATTTTAGAGTTCAAAATACTTTGTAAACTCAATCATATATTTCCCATGTCACTCCGGAGCACTCACGAGAGATTAGATTAATTCGAGCAGCGAACGATCTGAATCAATTAATTTCCAAGAATTTCAGTAAAGGGCCTTAACCTTAAGTATAGGATAAATAAGTTTTGAAAAAAACTCTTAACTAGAATCGAAATACTTACAAAGTTCCTCTTGCAATAGTATTTTCGCCATAAACAGTTTCGAATGAAAAGTATAATGCAGAAAATGCTAAGGAAAGTGAGTCTATCCGAAGCTCTAAGGTTCTTTAATTCAGAGGAACTTGATGGAGCATAATATTTTATTTCGAGCATGGGTGTTTTCCCAAAGTCAGATTCCGTCTGTGCAATGTTTCAATGAACACTATTCAATTGCCTTAGTATTGGTAAGGCATTGGCGGACTGATAATTTATCATGCAAATAACTTCGAAAGTTCGAATTTCTGGCACGAATTCAGTTATTTATGTGGTTATTAATGGCTCGAGTTCACTCTACCGAAGACCAATAGCCCAACTTAATATTTCGGTATGTCTAGAAAATGAAAATCCTCCTCCAAGATTAGATATTGATAAAGATTTGCCGCGATATTTGCAGCCGGATAATTTGCTCGTTTATAATTTGCAACGATGAAAATGTAATGCGCAGGTCTTTGGAGACAGATTTTCGTACCTGAAGGGCAAGTCATAAAAAACGCAAAGACAGCTTTGGGGAGAGACAATACTTATTAAATTAAATTTGAATCAACAAAAAATAGCTTTTCAAGCTGAGAATTTTTCACGGAGATACATAATATAATCACGATAAAATAAATAGACCAAATAAAACAGCTGCTCGGAATCGGGCAAGTTGACTTAGAGTTTTTCCGTTCATTAAAGATTGTACAATAAGTGTTGAAACTCATTAAATATATTTTAATTTAAAATAAAATTCAAATTACAGGTAAATTTGAGTACCTTAAACTTTATTTTAAGCACAGTTTAAAGAAATAATGTTAAAGAGTTTCAATAATTCATAAAAGCTCGGGATATATAATAAGTAATTTCTGTGAAAACTTGATTGTTATCATTTAAGCGGCCGTGTTTATCGGTTTTGAAGGCTAATATTTCTAGCCCATAGAATGAATGCGGTCCTCTTGCGACAACGTAAAGCTGGTCATTTGCATACATCAGGTTAGATAGGCACCAACCTTATTAAAAACCTGTTTTTTTATTGAAAAGCTTAGAATGACAGGTAATTTTGTCCGTCATTTTAAAAGTGTCAATATTGTCTCAAATGGACATTAACGTACATTTGCATATGTGCATATATATATATATATATATATATATATATATATATATATATATATATATATATATATAGCTATGTGATATGTATATATATATATATATATATATATATATATATATATATAGCTATGTGATATGTATATATATATATGTGTGTGTGTGTGTGTGTATGTGTATAACTGTATTATGTGTATATTAACTATATGTATATATATATTTATATATATATATATTTATATATATATACATATAGTTAATATACACATAATACAGTTATACACATACACACACACACACACACACACACACACACATATATATATATATATATATATATATATATATATATATATATATATATATATATACATATCACATAGCTTGGGTGGAGCTGCAAGTGGCCGGAGAGGCTTGCATGGGAATCGAACCCGGGCCCTCCTGGCCAGTAGTCCAACGCTCTCCCCGGGACTACCGTGACCCACGCGCACACACACACACAAATACGCACTCACATATACACACACATACGTGATACGCAGTTCATTTACAAGTACATTCCTGCAGGAATTAAAACTCTATTTAATTCAGCCTTATCTGTTGAGATTTTGTGAATTCGTCTCATTCTAGCTTTATTAATCATTCATGCAGGTTTGTTGAGTTTCCAAAAGAAAGCGAGACAATGGAACTCCCTTGTGAACTGATGTGAAACTAATCCCTAAAACGTGATTCCTCTTTTTATTTGAGTTCTGATTTTGGGTATTTGATTCACTCAAATCATTACTCAACATTTTACGCATAAAATGTATAGCTTTGCAAGGAAATGTTCCATAATTTCGATATTACTAAAATACAGTGTCGGTTACATGCTTCAAGAACTAGTTTCTGCTCTTGAAAAGCAAGGGACATGACATAAAATATGGTTACGTGTCACGTGCCTAAACCAATAAGAAAAGTCAAGATTTTCGCTGGAAACTCTTAGACTACCCACTGTTTAGTCCTGACCTTGCACCTAGCGACTACTTTCTCTTCTTACACTTGAAACAGTGCTCGGTGGACAAAGTTTCGAAACTGAAGAGGAACTCAAGAACAATCAATTGGCTCAACTCTCAGGTGGCGAGCTTCTATGCATAGGGGTCAAAGAACTGGTGCTGGGGCAGCGGTACGAACAATGCTTAGAAGTGAACGACCATTATGTAGAAACGTGAAGTAGGTTTGTAGCCAACTAAAAGTGCCAATAAAATGTGTTTCACATGAGTTTTTATTCCTGTGACCAAACGGCCCTTACTTTATGAGTTTGCCTCGTATATAATCAAAATTTTATGTATCTGTACCGAAATAGCAAATATTTAAATTTTATTGACTTTTGAAATTGACGTATGCATAGGTATAGATCTTGACTTAAAGAATCCCGGAAATCTTGATTGTGACAGAAATTTAAAAAAAGGATCTAAGGCTTTACCATTTACCTTCCGGGCTTTAATAATCAGATTCACAACGCTTTCGTGATTGATTCGATAGCGATAAATGATATTTACTAGTGTAGTTCTTGGGTGAAAAGCCGTTATAGGCACTAATAGGGTAAATTCCCAGATTTGTAGATGCCAGAATATATTAAAACTTCAATATAATCAAAGAACTTTACTTCCAGGAAAACTCATTAAAATGATTATAAATATTTACCCCAAAAGGTCTAAAGTTGGAAAATTGGTGTTAGAAACATTTCTCGAGCTTTGATTGTGGTCTGAAAAATGTCGAAAAACCAATGCTAACAGAAATGTAGGGGTCTCATGAAGTCAGGTGAGACTTATCCAGCTGATGGTACTGTATTGGTAAACAACGCAGTATCGGTATATAATCTAATAGAGGGAATTTTGTAACCCGAATGTAATATTGGCGTCAAACAAATGTTCGCCAAACAAAATCATCGAGAGATAAAGAGCATTTTGATTGGCAAGTTTTTACTAAAACCTCACCATGTGTATGCGACACAAAATTTTCAATTTATTTCCTTTAAAATTTGGTGGGAGATGTTGGTGGGTCAATGATTTCATTTTCCGCCATTCAACCTAACCGGAGAGGAAAGGATAGATTTTGAAAAAAATAACGTTATTGAATCGGTCTCGCTCGATGTTTACAGATACTGTGAGATCACGTACGAATCCCCTGAATTCACGCAACTGTGGGCACGTTAATGATATCGCGGGGGTGGATTGTAATAAGGGGAGTGCCGCCTGAAAACCAGAAATACCTTCGCCCTTTCACATCTTAGTGGCTGTAGTGAGCTGTAGTCTCGCGCTTAGGCTAGACCGTCGGAAATTTAGGATACACATTTCCTAGCAGATAGTTCCCCAGGTAGTGCATTGAACCCCACAACGCTACCTCATCATATATCTAATTTCTGCTCCGCATGCCGCAAGAAAGACATATGGCACGTGGTATTGGGAGGAAACTGTGATTCCACCATGTATCGTAGAACATTTTAATTCGAGTTTTAAAGTAAACTGAACAATGACCTGTATTTTGCAAGAAATTCTGGGAAAGTTTAAAAAAAACCACGCCGTTCTTGACGCTGGGACGGCAGGGAAGAACGGTCACTTTAGGAAAGATGCGGGTGATCTGGCGAACGTGAAGCTCATCTGCGACCAGGTGGGGAGACCAGCTTACACTTATAAGAAAAAAGGCAGGCACTATAGAAAAAAATCCATGGAAGATGTGGGAGAACAAATGGGTGTAGGGTGGCATGTTTCCCTGGAGGACAGGAACTCGAGACATCCGACTGACAAGAGAGGGGACCATCCCTTCAAACGTAAAGGTGCAGTACATAAATGACAACCCGGCTATCGTTATCCACCAAGGACAGAAGCGCACATCCACCCGTTGAAGGTGGAAGGGACATGAAAAGTGGTATTTCCCTACGAGAGGCCGCCGCTAATAAATCAATATGCTAGGAACCTGAATTTCACTACAAGTCAAACATGCTCACATTCCAAGCTTATCACGTTGCAGGTGGCGTCATCAAACTATGACTTGTTTCTCGTTCAAGTTTGAATACATTTAAGTCCACTCGTATGTTGTATAACATCCGATTGCTTATGAGAATAATTATCTGTCCTAAGGAGGTGACTCATTTGACAACGAACTTTCCAAGGAGTATTTCTGCCAGCATTCTTGATATGGCATGCCTTTAGATCCCATGCTATGATATGAGAATATTAAGTTTCCACTATCAACTTTAATTTTCAAAAATTCCTTACTTATTTTCAGGACCTTCCCTCTGGTTAATAAAGATGTGCAACGTGCCTTTGGTGCTTTATTGCATATAAAATTTTGGTTTTTTGCCAGCTCAATCAATAGAAAGCTCCAGAACTGCCTATTTTTTGAGGAAGTGAGAACATTGCGGATGTTTCTTTTCTGAAATATCCAAAATTTTGTGCTACAGCAAGAAGTCGATATGTTTTCAATACAATATAATGCTGAGACAGATGCCACACAATATTCTTTTCCGGTGTTTTTTGTACCATTCTCTTCTTAAGGTCGTTTTAGTTCTGACTTTCGGCTTCAAAGGGCCAGACCACAAACTATTTCCATTATGAGATAATGGAAATAGTTTTGCGTTAGCAACAACAAAAGGCACTTACCAAAAAGTTTTAATCCAATGCCAATTTTTGCTATTGTATTTACGGTTATTTAATGCCGTAAAAACGAAGGAATCACTTCGATGTCTTCTAGGATAATGATTTAAAAAAATATGTTGCCATATGAGATATTGTAGTATTTTTAATATAACTTTCCAAAATTTTAATATAAATATTAAGCATTTATGCAGTATATTTATTTGTTGAGAAAAATGGGATAATTTTAAATAAGAACTCAACGTTTGATTTCCTATAGAATTAGGTTCCGCATTACTGGATACGTTTCCTTCAATTGAGAAAAAACCTCTTTTTAGTATTTTCTATGATTACACCCATTATTCTGTCAATTTCTATCGCTTTCTCTCCGCGGTAATTTTTTGCACATACCTTTGTACTTAACTACAATACCATTTTTCCATTTACTACTCATCACATTCCAATAGCCCATAACTGCAAATATTTTCTCCTTGGGATAGCAGCAATTATTTCTTCCAATTAATCGTTCACCCTGACTATTTCTTCCTTCCAATGATTGCTTATTTTACTAGTACCGAACTAGTTAGTTGGTTTAGCTTTGACTTTCACTGATAAATTCCATCAGTTCCCAGCTCTACTTTAATTACGCTACTTCTTAAGTATTTGTTCATTAATGTAGATACCCCTTGCTTTATTTCGTCCCCTCCGCCGTATATCAAATATCCATTATATTACCCAATCATTATCGCTACAGTAACACCCGCTATCCCTCAAGCTTATAGCGAACAGCCCTGAAGTACCTGAATAATCTCCCCCCACTTCTCAATTTTTATTTTCTGTTTTTCTTTTTCTTAATATCGTCGTCAATCCCATGGACTAAAACCTTGACGTGGTGGAAGGGCTTGTGCGTACCGATGACTCCTAGAGCTGTGCTGGTTGGAGTAATGATAATTGCTCCTGGTAGGGTCACCCATGCCAGATAGGTCGAAGGTTAGTAACTAGACGAAAGGTAGTTCACGCAGCGTCTGTTCCTCAGTGAGGTGGCTGCAAACGCGTTATGGTGTCACATTAAAACCACTATTGAGGTTGGCAACGGGAAACCACCTCAATAATTATTCCTATAATATAATAATGGAGTAATAGTTACAGAATAATATACAGTGGTGGGGACGAGAGCCAACGAGGGGTTGCCATTATATTAAAAAAAGAGGTAGGAAGAAGTGTATTCACCATAGGACAAGCTACGGAAAGAATATTACTAACATAGATAAAATCAGAACTGACGAACTTAGTCATTGTTCAGGTATACATGCCATTGAGCAATCATAAGGAGGAAGAAGCCGATTGGCTTTGCGATCAGTTGGAAGATATAATCGCATGTGTTTCCGCAGGGAAACATTTCTTGGTGATTGGGGATTTGAATGCGATGGTAGGCGAAGGAAGAGTTGGTGATGAGGTGGGGGACAAAGGTTTGGGTACAAGGAATGACCGTGGGGAGAAAGCAAGTGAGCTCTGTGGGAAACAAGGGCTGGTCTCACCAGCACTTGACTTAGACACCGCAAAAGACGTAGGTATACATGGAAAATGCAAGATGACTCTGAAAGGTATCTGTTAGATTGTATTGGCTAGGTGCAGATTTAGGAACAGCAAGATTAATTCGCACAGCTTCCCGGGAGTGGATGCGGAGTGGGATGCGGATGATTACAATTTAGTTATAATGAATAGCATCAGTTTCAAAAAAATAAGGCGGGGGCGGCGGGTTAGAACATGGAATTAAAAAGCATTAATTGGATTGGAAAGGAAGGATCAGCAGGTTGTGGAGAAAATCATAGACGAAAGTTAACAGCTGAGTACTATCGAAAAAAATGGGAAAGTATCAAAAAAGGGAGATCGAAAGCCGCAAAATATACTATTGGAAACGTTAACGCGAAAAGGACTAGGAAACCATGGATCACGGATGAGATGATTACAAAAATGGATGAGGGGTGACAGAAAAAAACAAATGAGGGGGTGCTGGGTATGGAGGGCGAGGGGAGTGGATTGCTGGGAGAAATCCTATGTAGGCAGGAAAAAAGGATGAAGGGCGTATTGACTGGCAGTGGGATGTTGAAGACTGTAACATAGGGGAGTATGTTAGGCATACTAGGAAAGGGAAGGCACAGGATAGGAATGTGGGACGGGATGAAGGAAGTACTCAGAAATGAAGAGGGACCTGATGTAGACAAGGTTTCTGGATTGTATTTTGTTAAGAGTGAGAACATTGGTATTCAATAGTTATGTCAATGAAAAACCTTCCATAACCGGTAGATTACTTAAAAATAAAAATATCGTCCAAACATTTTAAGTTCCTTTTTTAAAGGTTTCTATCCTTTTCTCTCTTTTTTATGCCACTGCTGTTCACTCCGGTTAACGAAAAATTCGTGAGACGACGACCGCGGAAACCTTGCCTCTCCCGCTGCCGGGCACGACACAGGGCCTAGTAGGCCGAGTCTCGTAGATGCAATGTCTTATGTCAATAATTGTATCCATCATTATTCCTAGCAATAAATTATTAATTTGGTAACCTATCTAAATTGTGTTTTCCAACGTGATGCCATTTAACTTTCACCCTACTAAGTCAGACCTATTGTTAAGCTGCCTCATTGAGGGACAGACGCTGCAAGGGCCACCTTTATTCTGGTGGCTACACTTCGAATTATCTGACATGAGTGGCCTTACCAGGATCAATTATTATTGACCCTGATGACTCAGCGGTAAGCGTATTCAGTACTCACAAGTCCGTCCACCATATCTATGCTGACCATGGGTAGCGGGTTAAAAAAAATGATTAAAAAGCCAAAATTAACCTTTTTTAAAATCTGTTTTTATTTTTGATTCTTTTAAGATCCATTCTGTTTTATTTAGAATGTTCGATTCTCGTCGAATGAGGTAACCGGGGGAATGTGGCGAGGAAAATTTATGATAAAATTGAAAGATTTTTGGTAAATTATCCCTGGGATCCGTGGGTGCCCAAAAGATGGAAAGAAGTCGTGATTCTAGACGGTTATCCTCCATCGTGAAACAGTTCCATTGATGTAATTATGCATTACTCTCCATTTTCTTACGGAGTAGTCGTATGTGTGGAGTTTATTGAATCAATGTTGAATCTAAAGTCTCGTAAAGGATTCATTAATATAATTCTTCAATGAAATCACGTGATGCTATATTTTTTCATGCTCATACTTAGATCATTGGCCTACCGTTTCCGTATTAGAACTGTTTCGTCGCAATAAGTCACCTTGTTTCGCCGTCTGTGTGCCATTTTCCTGTTATATCCCTTCTGAGATTTTCCGCTCTAATCAAATCTCATTCCTCGCCCCTTTATTCGATTTGTTCTTTCCTACTTATGCTTGGGAAAGCCCTGGCATTTCTTCTATCAATACTATTTAGCCTAACTACGAGTTCCTGAGTTCACTGCTCAAAATATCAAAATTGCTACATTCATTATTCTAGTGATTGTTGACGTAATTATTTATGTAAATGGTGGGGGTTAGGTGGGAAAAGTGACTGTTAAGTCTTAATTTCACCCCAATTAAGACGTTTTATTATAATTATCGCTAAAAAAATTTCCCCTATCCCTTCAGTGGTTAGTATCCCAATTAGTGGTGCTTTTGGAAATAAAACTGAAGCATTTTGGCGCTTGAAGCACCGTATTGATAGATTAAAGAGGCTGTCCTTTCTTTTCCCAATTATTGATGAGGCTTTTCTTACTCTCTCACATTGAGATATCAAATTTGCACTTCTTCTACAGCAGATACGGTTGGTTCTCTTTGAGCAGCAGAAGCTTTTTTGTATGAAATTTTTGGATTTTAATTTGGTCCGTCGACAGTTGACGGTAAAATAATTGCGTACGAAACCTAAGGAATACTAAATCAATACAAAAATATGTCTTGGGTTACGAAGTCAGATCGCGTACTAAAGGAAAAATTAGTGGAACTATTTGATGCTTCGAATTTTATAAAAATTAAATTAGTATTGGCCATAGCATCGACAGATATTGATAAAATATTTCGAATTCTATTTATTCGAATTTCTGCAACTGGATAAGTAATTACCATCCATAACTCTCGATTGATTACCGATTATTTATTCTCGCTCAAATTTTAATAACTGCTGGTAAATCAAAATTTCATGGCCACGCAACGAAAATATTTTCATATCCCTCCGACTTTCTTTGCTATGAATTGAATGTCGAGAAATCCCTGGCCAGAAGTTCTCTCTCCCGATGCCACTTTTTTCGCCCATACATGGAGTGCAATTGCTAAATTTAGCCACTGTAAATCTCCACTTTGCAAATTGAAATTGGGCCATCGCTCAAGAAAGGAAACAATCGGAAAGGTGTCCCGAGCGAACTTCGCTGCCGGCTTTTATTTCTATTATTCTGCTGGCTTATTGCTACATCCGATTCGATCGCCGTAAATGAAACCCTACACCCACATTGGCCCCGCCGGCTTTTCATCCTGTTCGGGCGGGGCGAGGCGATAAACTCGCGCCCGGAGAGAACGCAGCGGAACATGCGGCCCCAGGCACCACCGCCTTCCGGCCAGCGGAGCGTCCGGAGCCGTTTGACTGATGGGGGACGCCGCTCAGAATGACAATCGCCGCCCGTTAATGCGTGCTCCCCTTCGCTCGCCCCGCCTCACCAGTCCGCCACTTCCTCCCCGGCTCGTTAGGGGCCGTGAGGCGCCCACCTCGGGGGGAGCAGCAGGAGGAGGGTGGATCGAGTTGGGAGAGGAGAAGCCCTCAATCATGGGTCCCCCGCACCAAGAGCGGATCTTGAGGGGAATATAAATTGCTGGAAACAATTTTCGCGCCTGCTCCAAGTGGAAGCTCTATTGAAGTTGGTTTTAAAGTGAGCACACACGTGATACGGCCAGGGAGAGTAAAATGATGGGATATCTTTTTTCAAGAAGTTTCTTGAGATAGGTCGTTCTAAAATTTCAAATTTACCTTCCAGTGCGTTTGAAATTCAATAAAGGTCGTCATACATTACTCAGTACAGTTTTTTTATTTAAAAAAAAGACGTGAAACTGCTTCGCCCGCATTTTCTCCTCTTTTTCAGTATGTCATTCCGTACATTAGGAAAGAGCCTTGGTAAACACAGATAATAGCGTCCTGTAAGTGATTAAAAGGAAACGTTTTCTTACTTTTTATTAATAAAGTTGATCTATATTATATTAAACGATTCGCATTAGCCCTATTAGATTTGTTTGAATGAGTTTTAGAATGAGTGAGTTTCTGTTTGCATGCACTTTTAATGTAAGCTAGCACAACGTGGCCAATGGGAACAAGTTTCGCGTTTTGGGCGTGAAAATAGTCTAGGGTAAATTTTAATTTTTCCAGTACAACGCAAATATAAATATAGTATTTGTACCTTAAACATAAGTGTTTCCATATATTGTTGTACATTTACTTTGAGGCATAGGTAAACACGAATAAACCTATGGCTTTAAAGTCCTTAAAATCCTTCTGTCTCCCTGAATTCGAAAAACTTTCGGATCTTCGAATGTTCAAAGGATTCATTTCGTAGGAGTCCCATGGAGAGAGTGCTCGAAATAAAGTACGTGTGTCGAAGAGTTGATTTGTTTTCTTCGGATGAAGCCTAGTTTGATGTTACGTAGAGGAGTTATGAAAACAATGGGCCGAGCACTCTGCTTTCTCACTGACGTTTCCCATGGATTCTGGTCGGATACTCATCGACCGCAGCCACGTGTTTCCATCTTATTTCATCCATCAGGGTTCTTTTAAGCAGACCTGAAAGTAACAGCATTTACGGCGAGCCACACCTTCAACTGCACCTGCACCCCAACGACCATAAATCAATTCTACTGCTTCCAAGCGATGGGGAGTGGTGAGGAAGCCACGGATGGAGGAAAGTTATGTTCTCCAAATGGAGGAGTCCTCCGTTTGGAGAACATACCTTTTCGCGCGTGAATTGACTCGTGGGACAGGAGCAGAGAGCGCAGTGCCACTTGATCAGGGGCATGACGAGCGGGTGGGGGCGGGGGCCAAGGGAAGCGGCGACGGGTCAGAAGAGAAACTCGCTCCCGGACGCCGAAATTTCCCAACAGTCGTAATGTGCCACATGATCCCTCCAGTGGCGATAGGACGGGGAGGGGCCGGGGAGGCGGAGACAGCCGGGGGCACTGCGGCGGCGATCCTGGGTCGTCGGGAAAGTATCCAAGGGGGGTGGAGAGGCGGGGATGTTTGGGGCGTGCAAGGTTGGGAGGGTGCCGGGGAGCGGAATGGCGGGAGGGAGAGGAGCTAAACACACTCCCGCCTAGCCGGCCGTGCGGCGTGCCCCCCCGCCCCGGGGGGCGTGGAGTGGGGGTAGAGGCGGCCCCTGGAGGTCGGAGAGAGGAGTCGGCGGCGGCGGGGGAGGAGGGGGGACTAGAGAGTGAGAGAGAGAGAGAGAGAGGCGAGCGGGCCGCGTTCGGAGACGGCAAGCAATGGAGCTACTTGTCGCCGTTATTGATCAGCATGGGGCCGGGAGAGGCGAGGGGCGTGTGAGGGGGAGAAAGGGCAGGGATGAAAACAAAGAGGGAAGAGGATTTCGCCGAGAGTGGAAGCGCAGCAGCCTCGGGGGGGGGAGGTGTGGAGGGTTGCTCGGCGAGGGGGAGTGAGATTTGGGATGCGAAAAGGGGGCAAGGGGTGGTGGCGGACCCTTTCCGTGAAAGGACACCCTTTAGGAATTTTCCATCTCCCTCCGTGGTGCTCCAGCAGCTACCGGAGCGATGTCGTATTCATTGTAACTCTTTACATTGCCGGGATCACCGCGAGGTCGACCCAAAATCGCGGCTCCGTCAAACCCGTGATCTTTCGCACGCGTGCGTAACCTTAAGAGCACGTCGCGGTGCGGGAGAGGGGAGCAGTCCGGCATCTTCCCATCCTCCTGCTACTCAGCGGTGCGTGCCCCACGCCTTGAGGGAGGGCGCGCCGAGAGAGATTATTTCTCGAGGGTGTCGGACGTGAATGAGGAGCGGAGGAGACTATCCAGAACTTGGGAAAACAATATCCTGGCATTCAAAAGGTTGTTTTCAGGCTTTCCCGTCTCGTACTAATAAGTACGCGCTCCGTAATAAGCGACAAGAAATCAAATTTTACTGTCACATTTCCCCTGTGACGTTTCAAAATTGCGAAAGGGTGTTAACATAATTCTGGACACAGACAAAAACGCGGATCATTTGTGTCACAGTAGGCGTTTTAGGAAATAAGTTTTAGCATGTGATAAGTCAATGAATGAATGATTGGAAACGGTGATGGGGATGGATTTACTTCGAGGCAAAAAAGCCAATTAAGCTTTTTCGGAAGGTAACGTGTTGTTTGGACTCACTGTGCTTGAAAATTAAGTCAATTCAATGAAAACAAAAAGAATGATTTGGTTATAAATATTTCTTGCAATCGGTGAAAAGTTACTCTCTGATCTGTATGAGTTTATCTCATTAAACTGCTTTAGAAATTACTTTCCAGAAGTTAGAACTTGAAATAGAATAAACTGACTATTAGCCGCATCTCCTCAAGCTACATCTTGTATATACACACAAAAATATATTACCTTTTACCGTCAAAAGGATAATTATTCTAAACTTTCTCGATTATTTGTTATTAGCATCAATAATTCACTCTCTCGTCACGTGTCTACTGGTAACGCTAGGTAAACCCCAGTGGAAAAAATGAGTTTAGCATATTTGTGGAATTCAAACTTAGCACTTGAGAAGCATATTGGTTATAAAGCTCAAGTTCGGGATATTGAGAGCTAAAAGACCGTGTACTGCTCTCAGAAACGAACTTTTCATTGCATAACACATGCAAAACGTTTGATTTTTCCAACAGCAGGTTCTCTCGGGACCCCAAGGGGGCAAAGTAGAAGGAACTGAAACCCCACTTCCTTAATGTGTGAATGTCCCACAGACATTTGGCTGAGCAAAAGGCGAGCCCGCCCTCTCTCATCCAGCTAACCAAGCCTTCATTGCAGGGTGGGTTATTGCAGAATACGAAACTACATTTACAAATCCAATTAGGTTCGCCTGGGTGGCTTTTAATTTCTGGGGATAGTAGTAGATATTAGGGGAGACAACAAACACCTGTGGGTCATTTGCGCCATAAGAAATAGTTGTGTAATTCGGCAGAGGGAATAGAGGAAGGGTGGGGAGAAGTCCGACATCGGCCTACTATTTAAGATACACACCAAAAGGTTCAAATTTTAAAGTTACATCTGACGGACGGAAAACTCTACTTGATGTACTATTTTTAAGGATGATCTCAATTTGTGTCTTCGCTCCTTTTTTTACCGAAAGCCGTTTGACATCCGCGGACGTTGCCCGTGGGGCGCCCACCGTCAGTCACGCGGAGCGACGTGCTGCCTCAGCTCCGCCTATTCCGTGGGAGGGTCGACCCTTGGGGGTTCGTAGCGAGAGGGGGGGAAGGGGGTCTCGGCGTGTGGCCCAAGAGCTCGGACAACGCCCCTTCCGCTTACTCTGAGACAGAATGTATTGTATCATTAGGTCTAGGAGAAATAGCGGAACACGCCGAGGGCATCTGCAGAGCAGCAGTAAGGAAAGCAGGGTAGATGAAATGGACAGTGCTGGTAGCTAATAAAATAATAGTTAGAACCGGGGTAATTTTGCAAGTTTGGGACTTTATTGTGAATTGGCGTAGAATGTTTGTGAACCCTTCAAATGATGATTTAATTAATAATTTAAACATACATTGGGCAAAAGGGAAATTTTTGCAAGAATGGTAATGAAAGAACAGAGAGTTTCAATTTCTCCGTGCTATGAGTGCCACTGGAAGCATGACGACTGAATAAATAACTTAATCTTTTAGAAAAGTAGAGCTAATACGAGTTAAATGTTGACAATATCCTAGCGCCACATAACCTTAGAATGTGAAACCGTAACGTGAAGTTTAGGTAATTTATTGTGAGATTTGGTTTCTTCCCGGCGCACGATTGCGATGAAACATTGGCGGCTCTTCCATCGGGTTGTCAGGGTGTCAGCTGCCGACGCTGAGATGTCAACCAACTCCGTCACCGTCATCACTACCAGGTTGTTTTTAATGGAAGTTGTCTAAATAAGCGATTGCTTTAGCAATCCTTTTTCCTTATACAATTAGAAAACACAACATTGGTCATGTAACGAACGGCATTTAAAGAAAAACTCGAAAGATTTACTAGGCCATTTACTAATTTCGATAACGTCTATCGACCCGACAACCCCTGCCAAATGCTCTAACTCAGGGAAAGATGTTGTTGAACACATCGATTAAAGGAAATATTTTTACACCGGTGAGCTGTTCGATTCCACCTTCCCCACCACTCCTGTGTTTGTCCTTTATATATGTTCCTATCCTTTTTCCTTAAATCTCTATCCATTTTAATGAACACACACACACATATATAAAATATATATATATAAAATATGGGCCGCGGTAGCCCTGGGGTTGAGCGTTGGACTCTGATACTTGGATACTGATCGGAGGGTCCCGGGTTTGATTCCCGGGCAAATATCTGGGTACCTGCATCTCCTCCCGAGCTATGTGATTTTTCGGGTGGTAGATTTTCCCAAAAAATCACAACCAACACAGGGAAAGGAACTGGCCCTCCTACCCTGATGTTTGAATTTCACGCGCCATCGGGCTTAGTACTGGGTGGACTCTACCATCACCAACCAAACGGACCTTCGGTTTGATTACTGTATTTATGATATATATATATATATATATATATATATATATATATATATATATATATATATATACAAATATATATATATATCTTTATATTTATTATATAGTGTGCCTTGCCCGGGAATCGAACCCGGACCCTCCGGTCAGCAGTCAAACGCTCTCCCCCCTGGACTACCACGCCCCATATATATATATATATATATATATATATATATGTATATATATATATATATATAGATAGCTATTCGGGGCGCCAGGCTTTGGGCATCCCCTGGCTGGGGACCGACCGGAGGGATTCAATGCTTCCAGCACACGATGCTTACCGGACCTCCGTCCCCATAACCGCCGAAGGGTGTGTGCGTGGGGGGGGGTGGAAGGGTGGAAGAGTAAGGTGAAGGACAAAGGGTGGTGGAGGGTGTGGCGTCGGGGCAAAGCTTGAGCGCCGGCATCCGCCCGCATCTCGTGCAGAGCGCCTGGGGGCGGCCGCCGTGGGTCCTTGGATAGGAGAGCCCCAGGGTGACGAAGCACTTCGAAGCGGAATGCCTTTATCGCGCCCGGAGTGGAAAGCACGGCCGGGGTACATGGATCCTCGGGGCTGCTACATACTTGGAACGAGGAAACTAGATACTGGCATATTGTCCGAATTCCTGGGAGTCAACTCAAGGAACGCTAGGCGCAATTTAAAAAAAAGGGTATTTTTTGTAGCCTTCAGTGGTAACCTGCCATATTCGCCAAAAATGCGGTGAATCGCTATACACGACTTTACGTCGTTTAAGTACTAATAATTTGGAAACTTTCCTTATGAAGAGCGCATTCATGTAATTGCACTGGGATGAACATTCCCAATGTCGAAGGCGTCATAAAAGGGCAGTAATAAAGGACAACTTTCAGGTGAGAATCAGATTCCAAGCATTAATAATATGTTCTCCTTCTGGACAGATTTTGCCTGATTTCAATTTTTAACCCATGTGTGGATGAATATACAATTAATTGGAGTGGTTTCTGTTCAATAAAATTATACGGCTGAGCTACAATAGACACGCTTACAAGAGTGGCCCGCTGGAGTTCAGATATGTGGCCGTCCCATTAGTTGCAAGACATGATGCTCTGATTTGAATATCGCAACACCATCTGATTCCTATAAGCTTTTTGATATTTATTTAATTTGAAATTTGCCTAAAATAAAAAATTAAAACCACTGCGGTGATTCGGTGAATATCACCTAAACGATTTGGAGTTTCCGAATTTACTATCGCAGATTGTATGTTATGTCATTGATCATCGTGCATCATAGAAGATTGACGTTTTGGAAAGTCAAGCGAGTTCCGGAGGCGACCTGACGAGACGCTGTAAGTACTATTAGAGACGAAGGGGATTGATTCATCGATATACTCGTATAGTTAGCCACGCCAGGGTGATAGCGTCTTGAAGCAGGACGACCAGTCGACCTTGACGAAATGTACGGCGGAACTTGGTCAAATTTTGAGAGATAAAAGATTTTGGAGCAACGAAGTCTGAATCAATATGCAATTTTTCTAATAATGTATCTTCGTTCATGTTCTTTCTTGTCAAAATTGCTTCTGCATTGTTTTCCAAGAAAAAGCCTTTGGTCTTGCCTAGAAACTCTAAATTTTTTCCAGACAGTGTAACCAGTCGCAAAAATGCGTATACCAAGGAGTGTGGCCGCCACAAACTGATTTGAAGGGGAAAATCACTAACGTGGAATGCCTCACGTCTGACCCTGTTAGCATAACTAGTAAGACAGTTGAAAATCGGGCATTTGCACGCTGCAATGCAGCCACGTGAATATCATGTTCACTGACGTCAGATCGTTTTAACGAAATGGGGTATGGCATTTAGACATCAATACTTAGTGACACAGAGAATGGAATCCGCAAGAATAAATCGAAACCAAAACATGGAGAACAGTATTTATTCGGCGTTTTATAATTTTTTAAATTGATTATCGGCTTTTGCCCTAAATATGCCTCCTTGAAATTCTATATGCTCAAACCAACAGGAACGCTACAACTATTTACGCATTGATCGAATGATTTGTTTTCCACAAAACCTAAGCCAAAAGAAATGTTGTGTTTCATTGTTGTGGGCCTTAACTGGGAATTGGAATATCGATTCCAATTTTAGGGGGAGTATCACGGCACACTTTACTCGTAAAAGAAATCCTGGTGACACTTTTAAATAGTCGAATAAACAGTGCTTTCGCACTTTATTATTAAAAAAATTGATCCTACTGGATCAACTGTGTTAGATTTTTGTTATTCGTCGTGATTTAGTTATACTTCTCGGCGAGATTAATTGAATTTTTAGTTTCTTTATTCTTAATTACACGTGAAAATGAAATTCCTAAAATATAGCGATGATTTGTTTTCCAATAATTATAATATACCAATTATAATTAAAACTCTCGATTTTAACACGAATTAGCAATGGGTATTCAGGATTTTATCATTAACCATTGAAGAAATCAAGTCATTGAAGCAAGGCAAGAATAATGCATTTGTTAAAAACTCCTGAATTCGTTGGACTAAATTTCTTAGCAATGATATATGCCTTGCGTTTATACGACATTATTACCTTCTCTAACATAATGCTTCCCAAAAATTAAATATTTGCTGTAAAGAGGTTCCTAAGTAATGAAACTTAGGAACCGTCCTTGTTTCTATCGATGGGCTCCTCGGGCATTTTTGAGCTGGACCCGGCATCGAGCTGGGATGAAATCTGCCTGAAAGGTGTAGCTGCCCTAGTGTCTCAAAGGACCAAACGCTTAAAAAATGTATCTTGTAACTCCCGGAGAAGTTGGAATTTCTGGGCATTCCTATAGGATTGTATCGGATAGGATTTCTATAGGATTCATTTTCTATATGATTCAAAAATAATTTTATGACAAAATATCGTTATATCTAGTACAATAAACAATGGCGAAGACCTTTAAATTTCCTCTCATTCTTCCTTTCCAAGCTCGGATACCTACGTTTCTCCTTTCAGTCAAATCGATCGATTGAGGAAAATGATGACACCGTACGTTTCGCCGACTCGAATCAAATGTCAACTCTGATCCACGATATCATCCCGATGCTCTATCATCACCATTTCGCTCCCTGAAATGTTACATCGGATTTCAATATTGATTCTTATGATATTTTAAAATTATTCTTCCCACCGTCTCAATCCGGGAAGGAAAGAGTGAAATACTTAATGCATTCCTAAATCATCAATTATCTTGGTATTAACGTATAACTACCATTTTCGTCCCCTCATTAATTATCGAACATTTTCATATTGGAGCGGCACTTTAGAGTTTACATTCAAATGAAAATATAATCAAGGTGAGATTGGAGCCATAGTCATTGTAGGAATGGAATTAGAATAATTCTATGTTAAAATTGATGCTGTAAATTATTATCTCCGGAAATATTCAGTGAAAGTAGTAATGTATAAAACATTCAGAAATAATTAAGTTGACGAGATTATTTTCTGGTGACAATCAAGGAACTACGAGTACAATGCAAAAACGCTCTTGGAAAGGAGACACCAATAGTATATCTCATAGCAAATATTCTGACAATTTGACAAATTTAAAGCCATTATTTTCATCAGCACATCACTTTCTAAGTTTGCATGACGTAAATATCTTAATTGATGTCAAATATGTAAAATGACCGAGAAGCATTGAAATATCTGTAGATATTTGAATGTAAAAACGTCGCACAAAAAATTCATTATATTGCTCCGCAAATATCTAGGAATTTTAATAGGTAACGATCTCCAAGGATATGAAAGGCGGCGTGAGAGAAAGAAATGGAAATGAGTATCCCATGATCAGTCGAGAGAAATATTTACTGGCGTCCCTCGGAATAAGTATTTGGGTGCGAGGTGGGGTACTAGCATTAGAAAAAGAAATGACGCATCTTAGAAAGCTTGAGCTTTCGCCCTTTTCTGACGGCTTAATTAAATGAAGCACACAACGTATTTTTCCGCTGCTCTTTATTTTGCCACTACTAGTTTCAACGCTCAGGCGGCACTATCAGGTTATATAAAGAACAGTGGAAAAATACATTGCGTGCTTCATTTAATGAACATGAACTTCCATAAAGTTGAGCCAGAAACCATCGAATATGGAGTCAGAGGCGGGGAGGTGTAGAGTATGCAGGGGAAGGAATTAAAGATGACGGTTAACGGTGGGAATTTTAAAAGATCGGAAAGCTAGTAAATACGCGAATTCGCGAGTTTTCACCTCTATATTGGTGGCTGAATCTGGTAGGGATTCCAGGATGGTTAGGGAGAAACAATGGTTGAAGGGAAGGTTGTGGTAAATTGCGTGTGAAGGGATAGGAAGAGAAGAGAGCGAGGCAGAATTACAGGAGTAGCGGTGATTGCTCATTCTAATGGATAAGGGGGTAATTCCTTCGTCAATTTAAAATTAAGTGCATTGATTGCATGGCAAAAGATAGATACTGTTTTTGGAGAGGCAATTAGCGTAGGAACTAGATGGGAAGGCAATGAGGGGATTATGGGAGAAGATCTGATAAGCGGCCATCGGAAGAGGTTGCAAGGTGGGAAAAGATAAGGAAATTTGTCGGTCGGGGCGCCAAGATGTTGGCGGATCTCAGAATGTTTCTGAAATAAGCGGGTCGTCTGCATGCAAAATAGGAGAATTGGGGCAGTCGATATGATGTAGCGTCATCAATGCTTAAAATAGGAAAACGTTCTCTGATAAATGTATTCATTATGTGGGATCCTGGGAAACAGGTTGTGCATAGGTTGAGTCTGACATTGTTGTGGTGATTAAAGTTGGGTGGAACAGTGGACTTTATTTTGTAGGAGCTTTTCTGGGTGACCACGTTTGTGAAGTGTATTGTGTAGATTGTGAAGGCATTTGCTGAGGGAGCCTGTGATGATGAAAATCCGCTGTTCGCGGATTCAGAGAGAATTGGGAATCGAGTGTTGGGCGTGAAAAGGGTGGCAGCTAGTCGATTGGAGGTAATGCTGATGGTTACTGGGTATGAAACTTAAGTAGTGAATTTGTTGCTCTGAAGTAAGATGTCTGTGCCAAGAGAGGGACCCCGAGGATGAAAATTTTGTCCACGCAGAGGATGCAGAAAAGAGGTTGGAGGGTGTGTTGCGAAAGGAAGGCCTCTTCAAGGTGACCCATGAAGAGATTGTCGTATTATGGTGCCATCCTCGCTGTGACTTTGGTTTGCGGACAAACACAGCTTTGGAATGAAAATGCGTTTATTGTGAGGACGAAAGTGGCTAGGTGGAGAGAAAACTTGATCGAAGGACGCTGGGGTGATATGAAGCATTTAGGGCATACTTGATGGCGAGATAAAAGAGTATTAAGAGGATTGAAAGCAATCAAGACCGTTGGGATGGACAAAACTCTCTCGGAACTACACAGGGTTAAGAGAAACGGGGAAGTAAGAAATTTTATGGATTTATTCATTGTTTTAATGAGGGAGGAATTTTTCTGGAGGATTTCGTCAGTTTCGTATTCTGTATTCCAAAAAAAGGGAAAGGCAGCCATGTTTGAGGGCCACAAATCATTACGTTTTATTTCCCACGCAGCTAAATTGGTTCTTAAGACGCAGAGCATGGCAAATAATTGTGGGAATATTAGTCTGGCATTAAAAAAGGGCGCGGCATGCATGATATGACATCGGCAATATGTTACTAATTGAGAAAAACATGAAATAAAATCAGTATATAATTCTCTGTTTCGCACATATTAAACAGGCATTGGATGGAGTGAATTGAATGGAATTTGTTGCATAAAACAGGAGGAGGTTGGAGGGAGAGGGGAACTATCCGCAACCTGTACGTCCCATACTACTCATGTATGTCTGGCGAATGGATATTGGGTATGGACAGCTTTAGGAAGGGGGTTAAAGCATAGCTGACCATTATTACCTGTCTGTTCATTGTACATTTGGATAAAATATTAAAAGAGGCGTGGAAAAGCTGGTTGGAGGACATAATTTCGGTTGAAAATATTTTAAATCAGTTAGGTTTGGGGATAATTTAGCTCTAATTTTTGGGTCAGCCAAAGGATTCCAAGCATTGATAAGCGCATAGGAAAGTCAATGCGATAGGTGTCGAATGAGAATAAAAGCAAAATGCAAAGATGATTTGGATTTTGAGAAAGAGAAAGGCTATTTTAAATATTAAAATATGAGTTCATAAATTAGAGCAAGTGGACCAGTTTACTTATCTTTGAAGTGTTTTTGACCAAAATGTTTGAAAGACGTAGGGCTTTAATAAGAAGAATGGCGTTACGCAAAATATTTTCACTAGAAGAAGGAAGTTGACACCGGCTTCGCTAAGGAAGGAAGTTTAGAGTATGCGAACAATATGTTCTACTAGGAAACTTGGCCATTGAAGTTAGATAACAGAGATATGGGTGTTGAGAAGGGTGGGAAAGGTAGAATGGGTGTTTAGGGAATCAAAAGAAGAAGGACTAAGCATGGTGGGGTAGAGAGAGAGCATTGGTTGGAGAAATACAAGGATTGCAGGAAAACTGCAGTTGGAGTATTTTGAGTGGCGATGAATTGTTGAGGATGGTGGTATATTGGAGGACATCAGCTAGGCGTTGTATCGGTCGGAAAATTATAGAGATGTTGTAGGGAATGAAAGGAGCAATTATGCGGAATCGAAGAACAGTTTATTATATGGTTTAGTCTTTTTAGGTGAGGCAAAGAAATGTAAAAAGAGGGTGGGGAAACTCTTGTTATACGTAGATTACGCACGCCCTTGCCTCGTTAAAACCGAATTTTTGGAAAAAAACTCAATGAAAAAATCCTCATTTTTGGCCCGGGACACATATCGTCACAAGTCGCTCAGTCTGAAAATAAGCACAACCTCTTGGAACGAAAAAAATTATGAAAATTAAGTGACTTCACCGCATCATAAAAGCGGTCAATTGACGGAAGGTCTTTTGCCTGATGCTCATCTGTTTTTTAGAGACGATCTTCGTTCTAATTGGAATACCAAATTTTACGAAGCCCACGATTGTGTTTCTTGAACTAATCGGCTATCGACTACCTCCGAAGAAAATGCTAGCTTATTCTTTGGCCAAAAATCTCTTACCATTTACCAAAACACCTTCATAACTTTATCTACACCATATAAAGGTCAATAACGGACTACAACCGAAGTTCCTACCAGATCCTCCGAATCGTTTACGTGGGTAAATAGATCACATTTCTTTCTCTCCGCATTTACAACAAACGTCTCCCGACAACATCCCCTGCCTTTTCCAATAATATTATATTCTCACATGCAATCTCCAGTTTCAAACTTTGGACAGATGCTTTCTTCTCTCCCCGATTATTCAACCAGGAGATGATAGGAAGTATGGACGACACAAAGGAAAGGATAGCAGGAAAGCAATCATACAACGTCATAGAGGATAAGAACAGTGCGTTTCGTGGCACGCATAGCCAGAAGAAGGAGACGGGCCACATTGGGCAAATACACATTCAAACACGAAAACACGCCGTATGGCGGACATATATTCAATCACATGGAAATAAATATAAGTAAAATTGGCACATATAAAAGCCTAACATAAGTGAGGTGGGGAAGGCAGAATCAGTTAACGTGTCCTTGATAGCTTAAGTGGTTAGAGCATCGGTCTGGAAAGTCCAAAGATCCGTGGTTCAAGTTCCGGTCTTGGATCCATAAACCTATACTCAACGCCCCCTTATCGGCAGCTTTAAACTAAAATTCAAAATCATAAAAGAAAATAACTACACAAGGAACATTGAAATAATGGAATTAAAAGCAATGACTAATCAAATGTTTATTTAGAATCCAATTGATGCATAGTTTTCATATCACATTTATGCAAAAGACTTAATAAACAATAAAAGGAACTTAGATGAGAATATACTTTTTACATAAAAATAAATTATCAAAACAAATAATTTTAAGAATGCTTTTTTTATAAGCTGACATGCCATTTTTTACTTAAATTAAGCAATTACATAGCATGAACATTTTCAATTTATGAAAAAAGAACAACCAATTATGATGTGTAAAAATTAGTTTACCAATTAAGTAACATTGATTATAGTTATTCATGGTACATAAGTAATTTTTTGGCTTCCCACCCAGAGGGCCCGAGTTCAAATCCCAGCGGTGTTGAATATTTTTCAGTGGTATCTCGATCCCTACTTGAGGTTCTGTGCGGAGGGATTGAGTGAGTAAGCCGTCCGTCGGATGGGACGTTAAGCTGTGGACCCCTTGGCGCCTTTCGTAAAGAGAAAAGACGCTTCTATTGCCTAATTAAATAACACATTTCTATCAAATAAAATTTTAATGGGATGGATGGGCTTGATGACCTGATACCAGTTTTCCGGTTTGATATCACTTAGCAGGAGTCTTAAATACCCGCGTTCACAAACCTTAAGTCAGTTTCTCTGCTTGGAAATAAGCTAAATGACTGCACTGAAACCACACTCCAGCATATATGAAGTCGGAAATGCAAGGAGTCCATACTGCAGGATAACCATCGGAAACCTCCTGCTGTAACCAAAACCCTTGAAAATTTATCTTGACCTTTGCTTTCAATTCAACGTCATTTTGTAGTCCAATTAATCCTTCCTCTAATACTCCAACTTTCT
This sequence comes from Hetaerina americana, assembly GCF_022747635.1. Classification (NCBI taxonomy): domain Eukaryota; kingdom Metazoa; phylum Arthropoda; class Insecta; order Odonata; family Calopterygidae; genus Hetaerina; species Hetaerina americana. The sequence continues at coordinate 317,365 of NW_027286293.1, forward strand.
CCATATCTATCAACGGATTTATCACCCAGTCTGGAATTTCCAGCAAAGGAAGATCCTCAAATTACTGCGTCATATTTTATGCAAGGTTGCAAAATGGTCACAAAAATCTTTCAAATCATCATCACACATACCTGCTTGCTCTTCTAGTTTAAACGGGGAAGCAAGTATTGAACTTAAAATTAAACCGCTTGGTTTTTCCCCGTAGAACTTTTCTATGTGGAAAAGCCAAGTGGTTTCATTTTAAGTTCAATATGAAGATTTTCCACCAAGTGACTCCAGAAACAGTTTTATTTAGGGAAGGAAGTAATAAAGCTCGCGGCGACCTTTGCTGCGCATAAATAAAAGGAACTTGGAAATGAACATAGTCACCACAGGTTTTGCCTTTATAAGGCTAATATTATTTAACTGCAATAGTAAATTCATTTCATTGAACTTTACAAACAGTTCAGACAAATATGCAATGCCATTCCTAAACTCTTTAAGGTTTCGCTGCATCTTTCTCCTAAAAAAACTGCATGGCAGTGTCAAAAAGGTTATAGTAGCACCTTATACAATTGCCTATTGGTAGTCAACAAACTTCCATGTGCAGTAACAAACGTTTGAAATCTCCGTCGTTCTCATCATGCAACTCTCGAGACAGTCGATCATTCAGAGCATGGGCTTTGATTTTTTCAACCGTTGTAATTACAATGTTTAAGGAGTTGTGAAGGCAATCACTCAGTATTTTAGCCACTAAATGTTATCAGTGAATGACAAAATGAATTACAAAAAAATTTGGCACGCATATTCTTAAGTATGCAATACAACCATGGTGACGGCCAGTTCTTGACTGAGCTCTGCCTGTAGCAACAGCAGGTTCGAGGACTGTCCAAAAAGTATCACAAGTTTTAAATTTCTGTGAGTTACGTAAATTTGATTTTTGATTTTTTTCGGCTTTATGTTGGTACTTATATCTCTCACTTGTGCCGAAAAGTTCGGCCATTTTGAATGTCCAGTTAATTGTAGAAAGCTGTTTCGATTGGACGTGTTTTGGCTTGCCTTCGATTTTTGCCTGTTCCAAAAAATGGATCAAAGAATCTGTATAAAATGTTATGTTGAAAAAGAAATTAGGTGCGCGGACTCATTCCGAATGTTGACTGGGGCATATGGAGAAGCTATCTTGGACCGAAGAAACGTTTACCCGTGGTATAAAATGCTCTCAGAGGGCCGAGAAGATGTAAACGACGAAGAGCGTGCCGGACACCCTAGCACGTCAACAACAGACGAAAACACTCATGAAGTAAAGAAAATAGTTTTGACCAATCGTCGAATCACCGTTAGAGAAGTTGCTGAGGACCTAAACTTATCGATTGGTATTCGACTTTTACCAATGATTTGGGCCTGGCACAGGTCGCCGCGAAATTCGTACCAAAATGCTCAATTTTTGCCAAAAACAGCAGCTCATTAACATTGGTCAAAAGGTGTTGGACTCTGTCGGCGACGACCCAAATTTGCTCCAGAGAGTTATAACTGGTGACGAATCATGGGTTTATGGTTATGACGTGGAGACTCCCAAACTCCCAATCATCCCAATGCAAGCCGCAGCACGAGCAGCAAGACCGTAAAAAGTTCGGTCGAATGTGAAAGTTTTGCTCACACTTTTCTTCGATTGTAGGGGCGTGGTGCCTCATGAGTTCTTTTGCCACGGGGTATGACGGTAAATAGGGAATATAACCTGCGCTTTATGCGCAATTTGCGCGAAGCAATCCGCCACAAACGCCCGGATTCGTGGAAGAATAAAAATTCACTTTTGCACCATGACAACGCCTCTGTTCACACATCGTTACTTGTACGTGGAATTTTGGCCAAAAACAACACACCAATGATGCCGCAGCCACCGAATACCCCAATATCTGGCCCTCAGTGACTTTTTCTTGCTCCCGTAACTGAAGAGGCCCATGAAAGGACGACGCTACGCTACGATTGACGAGATAAAGACTGCATCGAAGTAGGAGCTGAACTTGATCACAAAAAATGATTTTTTGAAGTGCTTCGCGGATTGGAAAATAACGTTAAACAACTGTACAATATCTAATGGGGATTACTTTGAAGGGGACAAAATAGATATTCATAAATAAATAAATGATTTTCGAAAAAACAAAAAAGTCGTGATACTTTTTACCTCGTAGGCCTCCTGTGTGTGTGTGTGTGTGTGTATGTGTATGTATGTATATGCCTTCTTATTAGGTCTACTTTCCTCTCCCTACATCCCCTCATTGCCCCCTCACCTCGTTCCCACGCTAATTGCCTCTCAAAAACATTATTTGTCTTTTGCCATGCAAACATTGGACTTCCTTTTACATAGGCGAATGCATTACCCCTTATCCATTCGAATGAATAATCACCGGTACTCCTGCAATTCTGCCTCACTCTCTTCTCTTCCTCTCCCATCACACGCCAATTTCCACAACCTTTCATTCGACCAGTATTTTGCTCTTAGCATCCTAGAATCCCTACCTGATTCAGCCACCAATATAGAGGTGAGAAGTCGAGAATCCGCCTACATATACGCTTTCTGCTCTTTCAAAATTCCCACCCTAAACCGCCATTTTTAATTTCCCTCCCAGCATTTCCAGCTCCAAAACTCCCCTCCCCGCCCATAACCCTTTCCCCTCTCCAGCATATCTTCAGCCTTACTTGAAGAAGGCCTCTGAGAGGGCCGAAAGCTCGAACAATTTACCGTGTGAGTGTCATATTAAATGTTTCTCTTTGTGTTATATTTTGCCAGCGCATTGTTATATATATATATATATATATATATATATATATATATATATATATATATATATACCTATATACTCATTTATATAGAAATATATATCAGGAAAAGGGATAGGAACACACATAAAGGACGAACAGGAGAATTGGGGAAGGCGGAATCAGGCAGAGTATAAAAATATTTCCTAGACTGGGACTTGAACTCCGGATCTTTCAACTTGCCGGTTCGTCCTTTATTTGTGTTGAGTATTTGTTCGCCGTTTGGCGGGATTACGTGTTTTAATGTGTGTGTGTGTGTATATATATATATATATATATATATATATATATATATATATATATATATATATATATATATATATGCATAGTTTCTAATTGCCTTGCAAACAACAATAGATTTTTATCTCTAATAAAGTGAGTGTGCGTTAGTCAGAACACAGATTCATTACTTCGCAAAGTAGATTCGTCCAAATGCATTGCAAATTCTGTTGTTCTCAGAATGCTACGCAATATACCCGCATCTTCCACATTTTCAGCCATTTCATCAATTCGTTTTTGAACTGAGGTGCTGCTTAAGGGAATAATTTTTATTGTATCATATGGATGCTTATGCAGAATGGTAATCAGGACTTCAGTTTTCGCTGTTAAGATATGTTCTTCACCATTTGTACGAGTATGTGGCTTTCCAGATTTGGCAATTAATAGTGAAAATTGTATGATGCACGCAAACCATCGGTGATATGTTTTGAAGCATTAAACAACTTATTTGCAAGTGTTAGATGATATTGCAATCTGTTACGAAGTGACTGAAAAAGAGTTAAAGTCTTTTCTGTCTTGACAAGATGTGCCTTCCTAAAATGGTCAATCAGTCTGACAGATTTCATCGCCTCATTTGAAAACACCCTTTCTCATTATAAGCACATAGGCATCGCTTGTTTATAGGCGACTCTATAAATCGGTACTTAAGATATTCCACATCATACTGTCTACATTTATTCTTTGATGAGTCATTTCCTGCCGTGCTGTTTCTACAATAAAGGTTTAAATATTAAATTTTGTTAAAATAAAATTTAATTTTTATTAACCAAATAGAATGATCGTATGAGTAAATGATAAAACGTGTATTCAACCTTTAAGTAGTTGATTTTTAAAATAAAATTACCAATAACCATATGGAAAACATCAAAACAAAATATTTATGTGCTCGCGGCACAATTAAAATATATATATATATATATATATATATATATATATATTTATATATATATATAAATATAAATATACTATATAAGCAAGACAGCAAAATGACCTTAGCTGTCGATGTACCCTTCAAACCCTTAATACTACTAATATAAGCAAGACTGAAAATATGTATTTGTTCTGCCTGCCTGGTATGAAACAGGATTTATATACACGTTAATTTGATCTTGACCAGTAGTAGTTTCATTTCGTGTGTACTGGAAATATTAATGCAGCTTTATTATTTTATATAAATATTGTACATTTCATGCACGAATGTAATACATATATCATGCGAGCGCAAATTCGAAAATGGTGCGTGGGGAGTTTGTGCCGGAGGTCTGCACATGCACCTTTGCCGTCTTTCATAGAGGAACCAAACATCCGGCTGCAAAGTGAGCTCCTCTCGCATTCTATTTATGATACTGGTCCAGTCAGTTGAGGGTGAAATAATATTTCTTTGGCTTCTATTCTGTCCTTATGAATCATATTAGTCCTTGCAATTCCCTAAATTGTATTCATAAGAAAGGCAATTCAAGGGATTGTTGTTGTGAAATTGGCTTTAATTCAATTTTCGGATATTTGTACGTTTTTAAGCTTATTCCACACAAGGCCACCTTTCATTTTATGATACATTATTAAGAGAAATTTAGTAAAGTATAAAGTGAAATGTTTACTACTTAATTAACTTGTGAAGGCGAAGTATTTCCAAAATTGTGTTTTTATTAAAAGAATTATTGTGATTATTACCCATTGTTTGTAAAAGCTATGCTTTAAGGAAATGCGCAATGGCAGTAAAGCCGTGACTTAGATCAGCGAAGCCGGAATTTATTTAATTGATATCTAGCCGGCAAAGGGAAAGTTCAATCGTATATATACGGAGTATGAGAGAAAAGGTCCTCTTTTTGAACTAAATATTACCATTTCATGAAAACATAAACAACATACCGGCCGTTTATTTTTGTAATATACTTTAACATCATTAAAAAATACAAAAAATTATATAATAGTACTGTAAAAAGAATGATATCAGACGATGAATGAAAAATAACTTGCAATACAGCCTTGATAATATCGTTGGAACCGAATGGTTTGGAAAATGATCATCCAGGTGAATATTTAATGTAAAACAACCGAATCTAATTATTAAATAAGCTGATTTCTCTCTAGATTCTCACCCGTTTTATGCACACTGGACCTTACTGTCGAAGTACTCAGTGTCGTGTAGTTATGCCAACGATAGACCGAATGAGATTAAACCCCTTCAAAAATTTTCCTTGTGCGAGAAAGGCTTGGAAATATTTGTATCAGCCCTTTATACTTTAAAATGCAAGGAAATACTTTAAATTACTTCCAGATACGGGGAACAATTTAAACTTTAAAAACGAAGCTTTAAAATGGAGATGAAAAGAAAGTTACCGGGCCGTCGCACATGGCACATTGTGAGGACCCTCCGACGCCCCCCTGCCGCTCCCTCACTCCATTTTTCCCCCATAGACTAAAGCACCGCCCCACGGGGGGAAGCAGCGCCCGCTTTGTGAACCATCACTCTAGAGTGTTCTACACTCTAGAGCGATGGTTCCCAGACTCTGAACTCGATCAATATTTCATTTCTGCTCTGAGGTTAAGTCAGATATTTCACTACCTCCTCATAATTTAAAATTATCGAGTAAATAAATACTTGTCCTATCAACTGGCGGTAGGTTCATAATTATAATGAGCCTCAATTAAATAAAATTAACAGTTACGATAAATTCCTCCAGGACTCTTTACGATTCCTTTGCGGAGGCATGTTGAATTGGTGCAACAATTCTCCGCCAGGAATCCTTGCGTCGTTAAAGAACGGTCGGTTGAAATAGTTTTATTGCTAAATACTTCTATCACAATCACATTTCATGCCCACGGATTTCGGAGAGACGTTCAAAATAGCACACTTACTACATGGAGTGGAATCCAGATTTTGGATCTCTAACTTACATCTAAATTTCATAAAGATATGCAAATGTTGGGAAGAAAAAGTTAGTTCAAGCTAGTATTCCTCAGTTTTATTCAAACAATGGACTTTGTTATTTTAATGCACAGAATGGAAACCTATTTTTTTCAATGGACACTAGAGGCATCAAATCACAAATTCCGAATATTATTTAAATATTATTATGATGAGATTGTGCGGTTTAATTATTTATTGAACTTTATATATATCATGCCTTAAGGTTTAGAGACAAACCACCTGACATGGAATTAGTTCCCGGATTTTTTATCTGAGAGAGACCCAATGAAAGCCCGTTATTTTGCCTTAATTCAAAATATAATGCGCAAATTTGCTATGGAAAAATATATATTAGGAAAATGTATGCTCATTGAATATTTAGACGGACTCCGATCCTCTAAATTTTCTTCTCGCTTCTTTTTTCTTCACTGTTACCAGGAGAGTGTGCTCACTATTTTGCACAGAACGTCAATGCCAGAATCCCTTCGCATCGTAGATGACGATGGCGAAGAAGTTGAGGTTCAATATTGCTTATTATTTATCTCGGTACTTTGTTTCTGTGATTAACTTCAAATTATAAGTTTATGACAAGGTTAACCTAGTATGCAACCATTGTTAAACTGACGACATTAAACATAAACACTTGGTGAGATGGAGTCTTTTCCCCTATAATGGCATATTGAAGTTTCACAATCCTATAATCTCCTCACCTCACATATTAGAAAAGGCTTAAAAAAGTTAAAAAGGCTTAAATAAACCTTGCAGTACTTGATTCGCCTTTGGCAGAATACATCTTTCAAACGAGAAAATGTGTCCATTTTCTTTTTCTTATGTAAACTAGAAATCAAAAAATATTTTCTTTTATAAATTCCTGAAAAATAGTCTTTTGCTATTTTATTTTATGAGATAATACCGTATAAAAAGTGTAATGGATGTACTTTGATTCAATTTACTCATTGTATAAAATAAATACAATTGGTGCCAATTTGTAAGCTCATGAAGAGTGCTCATATACATGGGCTAGTTGCAGCTTAGGGGAATCATTTTCGGCAATTTTAGAGCCTCAAGTGAGCCACTGGAATCCACCAAACCAAAAAAGACATTTTAATAAGCTATTTTAATATTTATTCTTCCTAGTACACTTGAAATAGGGCTCAGTTGCTTTCTATTATTGTTTATCCCCGTTTATTCACCTTCTCTTTCCACTTCCAATCATACTTTGAGGATTTGGCGGTTGTAGAGATGATATTTTATTCTTGCATCTTTTTCCTTTATCGTAGCAACTTATTTGCCATGCAATTTGAGATATATGCCATATCGCTAACCTACTTTTCCAGAGGCCGTTCTCTGGTCCATGATTGTCTGGCACAATTGGTTTTTTGACGAGCATACCTTTTATTCCATAAATTTGCAGAGTTTGGCTTCCTCCGTTCCCCCGTTGTCTTTATTTTGAAATTGGTTCCGCTGAGTTTATTTCTTCTTTTTTCAAATAACTATTTGGCTGAATATTTATTAAGAAATTTTTATCCATGTTGCGACAGTCTCATGTGCTCGTTTTCTTCAGTATTATAATCATTTCAATTTTTCCCAGGTTCTCCTCCACCAATTTTGTCGGCTTCAAATTTCGTAACCGTCTTACCTTCCGTCTTTTCCGCCCACACCGAGTCAGTTTTTTTTCATTATAACCTCTACTTTCCTTGATTGATTCATTGATTTTCCGACCTAGTTGTTTTTTCGTCGATCTCAAATTAAATATAAAACATCTTGGGACTTTGGGAAAAATATCATTTGCTTGGACTGCTCTTGGTTGTATTGAGCCCAAAGGCAATAAATGTATATATATATATATATATATATATATATATATATATATATATATATATGTATGTATATATATATATATATATATGTATATATATATATGTATATGTATTTATGTATGCATATATATATATACATATATATATACATACATAAATATATATTCTGATGACGATGGCCGTGCCGTTAAAACGTCAAAACAACATTAGTGACTGTCCTTTCTTGGTCTTCTTCTACATCTGTGTTTTTAAATATTTGTGCGTCGCCGAAGAGCGTTCCATTTCGAATATATATATATATATATATATATATATATATATATATATATATATATAATTATGTGTGTATAATTCGCATCGATATAATTAAAAGCTCACAGATCCGGTTTTCCAGGTTTGGATTAGTCATATCAAAGTATTGTTTCATTGAATTGACACACATTTTTGTACCAACTTGATGGAGTCCAAACAAAAAAAATATAAGTATTTTTGGTAAACCATTATTTTATTGAATAAAACTGAAAACATTTCAAAGAAGACGAATGCTTCATGTGAATAGTGATGAAGAACAGTGATTTCTGTTTAATTGTGCGTGTTTGTGTGTGTGAGTGTGCTACATGCCTAGCTAGGGTGAGAGGAATTGATCTTTAGTGGACTTACAGCACAAATAAAGATTTCAATCCGCCTCCCTAGATATGTCTTCCTGAAGGGCTCTCGTAAGAATTATATACCTGATCATAATACGCTATGCTTCCTGCATTTCCAGCTTCGTTTTTCATCTGATACATTTTTCACCATTGACAGTTGACACTGCCATTCAATTGAAAAGTTTACTCTTAATACTTAAAGGTGTTTTATAATGTTAAAATATTCAATACAATGGCCGCGATTCAAAAACCCTACTCCATCAACTTGGCTGCTGTTATGAAGGCGGGAAGTTCCTTCTTTTCGAGTGTAGCAAGCAGCGGAGAAGAAGGTATGTGTGACTCGCTTGCAGTACCTTACGAGGCGGAGCTGATTTTAAGCGACTAACGCCATGCAAACGTCATGAATGAGAGGCGTATACTCCGCCGGTGAATGGGAATAGTAAATCTGCCGGATACTTGATCAACCTTTACAAAATATGAAGCATTTTAGAGAGAAAAATGATTTATAGCAAATTTCTGCCCTCTTTTTTAATAAAGTTTGAGCACTAACTTAACTAACTGGACCTTACTTTAATAAGAAACCCACAGAAGGCTACATAAGCCCATGTGAAAATATATTTCAAGAAGTACCACACTTGTAAATCAATGCATATTTTTATTTTAAAATGAAATGAAGTTCCAAATGTCAATCCCTTTACTGCATGTAGATAAGAGATCACTACAAACTCTTTATCAGTCATGCGACATAACAATGTTCAATAATATATATGGGTAACTACGTGTATCGTTCCGTTAAAATGTTTAATCCTGATGTAACTACGGTGATAAGTAATTAAATACACACCACCAGACTTATAGCAGCAGATAAAGCTTTCCTATTAAAACTCCCAATACAGGATCAACATCAATTCGCAGTTCATATGCCAATTTTGATTAGTTTTAAAATTGTAAATAAGTGAAAATGAGGTTTAAATATTGGAACTGAAGAAGGTCCACCAAATTCCCCATAATTTCTAATTTCATTTTAAAAATTGGCTGCTCTCCAGTTTCAAGAAATCCCGTACTTATTCCAGATATTCCGGTTACAGGGCACCGCGAATAGTAAGTCTTTAGGCGGTTTTGAGACTCCGACATCATTTAAATAAGAAAGTTAATGATTTTATAAAAATCAAAACTTAAAAATCACAGTATTACTCTGTGAAACCTAGGGCAAATATATTGTAAGCAACCCATTGTTTCCTATTAGACCGCTATGATGAAAGTAAATGAAGAAACAAATGCGATAGAAATCAATACACTTAATAATAAACGCGTTAATTGTATTTGATGATACAATGCAATGATTTTATAGATTTTAATCAATTGAAATACATAATTACAGAATTAAATATATTTAACTTATTAAAACCTCAAAACATTTCCTATTTTGTTATTGCGAGAAAACCGAGAATGAAGTTAGGTTTTATATTCATGCAGAAATTACTTTATGACAGATTAATTTTTTTCTAAACAATAATATTAAAATAAGGAGAGTAACTTTTTTCTTAAATTTTTACTCAACTAAAATGGTTTAATATTTACATAAATACAAGCACTCCGTAAAAACGCTTAAGTTTTTCCATAATTGCCTAATCGTCATTCAAATTATCCAAGTGATTTGTGGATTCCAAGCATGTAGAACAGAGGTTTTTCGGCTAAGCATCCTGGTCGTTTAATAGTAATTAAAAACTCACGTTTTCAAAGATAGTGTTAGAATGAACTTAACTCCTCGCACAAGTCTTCAACAAAGTTTTCGAAACTGAGGACTCGCTAAGGAGATTTAATTTTGGTTTTGGGTGAATAATTATGGATTAATCTGTTTTATTAGTATTATAGAACGATTAACATTACCCGAACGGTTAAAATTGTTATGTGAAATAACAAATTGAATGTAAACAATTTTCCACAACAAATCTGACTTCTTTTCAAATCGAGAGAGAAGTGAAGAGTGAAATTCGAACCAATATCTCTTATGATGAGGGTAGATAAAGAAACTGTGCACCTCCAAATAAAGACGGCTTTTTACCCTCATCATTATGGAATTTTGTTAGGTTAAGCCTGAAACTGTTATGTTTAGCAATTTCTATTACATGATGAGTATTATATACCTACAAATGAGCCAAAATGATTTCGAGGAATACAAAAAAGATTAAAATTAGAGCTGTGAGAAGTGAGATGCAATAATTTTGCATAATGTTAACCTTGCCCTCCAAATATTTTGAAAGCACAGCGGAAGTTCTTTGGAGTGTCCTTGCTATTGCATAAATGATTTATCTTGATGAAAGAAGAAAGCACTCATCTTTTCCACGTAGAGTATTTTTATTACGACCTAGGTTTCGTTATAGCATGAAGCCTGAAGATGTCACGCTGTAACAAAACCTAGGTTATAATAAAAATACTCTTATGTGGAAAAGTAAAGTACTTGCTTTCATCTTGAAGGATTTCCACCATGTTATGCCCAAAACTTTGTTATTTAGATGATATATTCCTTCTCTAACCGCATGTCATGGATTTCCTTGAAACATTCATCTTCTTCCTCAATGCTTTCTCAACACTCTCCTTCACCTTCGACAACTCTTACTCAGCAATCGTTTTCCTGGTTGTTAACCTCTCTCTTACTACTCAAATATTGCCCACCTCCATCCTCATTAAACCTACTAACGAACAACAATGCCTCCACTACACCAGCTACCATACAGTTCACTCTAAACGCCTTCCTTCATACTCACTCTCCAATCGTGGTCACCATCTGCAATAATCCCAACTTCCTGGACATTTTCCTTCACAGTCAACATAAAACTATCCTCCCCCGCTGTTACCCAGACTTCCTTTTCAATAAAAAAACCTTCGACGGTTTCATCCGCCAAAACCTTTCCAAAGTATCAACTCTCACACCTTCTCCATTTGCCCAGGTTACTTCCAAGAAATTCAATCCTTCAGACATATTCTCGAACACCTCTTCCATATAAACTAACCAAAAACCAATGGTAAACATATTACGAAAATGTCCCTCGGTTACTTCAAAACGACCACTTATCGGAAATATTAAAATCCACCATGCCTTTATCATAATCCTCTGCCATCCACAAATCCCCGCCAGTCCCCTGTAGTATACGAAAAGGTGAAATACGAGTACGCCCCATTTTCACCGCTCCAGGCCCCCCCTCTAAACTCTCCCGGGCATTCCTTCATGCATATGCCACAGTGTAATCTATCGACTTAAGTGCAGCCTCTACAGTGTCCTATACCCCTCGATGTCCGTGACAAGAATCACGGTGCCTCGTACGCGGTGATTGTTGTTGGCTTTCTTCCGCGTTAGTCTCTCTACCAGTGCCAAAACATGCCTCCCAACACAATATTTCCTTCAAAAATTGCTTCAATGTGTTAATTATTGCCTCCATCTCACTTCATACACAGAGTAGGCTTGTATCTCTGACTCCTCGGTTTCTGCTCAGCATATGCTCTGAACCTTGCCCGCAAGGGGCTACACCCTTCTCCTTCTCGCCGACACCTACCACTTTGGATCACCCACCGCCAAACCCCTCCCGCTCTCCCTCCCAACCTCTCCCCACTGTCCATCGCACGTGCTCCTTATGACCATCTTGCCCATCGCCCGCATCCTCAGTTTTCCTCCTTCCGATGAGAAATGCGGTCGGGCCACCGAAATATTCGAAAACCACAACTGTGAGGACTCTGTCTCTTCTATTTGTCTTATATTTCTAAGTTGCACATACCATCTCCACGCTTGTGCTTATACATATATTATATATATATGTATATATATATAAAATATATTATATATTATATATATATGCATATTTATGCATATTTATTTATAAGGAAATAGATAAAATGAAAAGGGATAGGAGCACATAAAAAAGACGAACACAAGAGAGGTGGGGAAGGCTGAATCAAGCGGATTAAAAATTGGAAAATACCAAGAAACTGCGGGAGATGCCGCAACAGTAACTTTTGACGCAGTCATCCCCTAATATGCATTTCCATTCAACAATTTCAGAGCGTAAAAATCATAAGTCGAATGATTTTTACATTCTTAAATAGTTGAATTATAATTTGAGAAATATTTCCTTAATCCGGTCAAGATAGTATTTTTTCGCGGGGGATCTGCTTGATTCCGCCTTCCATACCTATCCAGTGTTTGTCTTTGATATGAATTCCTATTCCTTTTCTTTTCATTTATTCGCATGTGAATGGATACAGGGTGAATTCCAAAAGTAATGCAATTATTTTCTTTAGTAATTTATTGAATAGATCTGCGCAAACACTTAAAACTCTTCAAAGCACTGTCCTTGTGCTTCTACATATTTTTCTCTTCAGCGACTTTGCCATGACCGGTACGCACCCTGGAAGGCGTCTTCGGGGACCTCTCGCAAGGTCTTCGTCACGGCTAATTTGATCTCTTCTTTGGACGATAAACGGATTCCTTTAAGGGCTACCTTAGTACGAGGGAACAAAAAGAAGTCTGCTGGTTGACATCAGGACTATAGGGGGTGTGGGGCAGCGTTGGCATCTGGTTTTTGGCCAGGAACTCGCGGACTCGTAGCGCTTTGTGGCAAACAACTTGGGCACGAGCTAGGCGCACACTTTCTTGGCGCACACTTTCTTCATCACTAAATCTTCAGCATCAATGCAAAACACAACGTTAGGTGACAAGTTGAGTTCATTAGCAACCATTTTGATACTCAATTGATGGTCAGAGTCCAAAAATTGTCGAGCACGAGCCAAATTGTTGTCGGTTTTGTTTGTTGGTAACGGCCGCCCAGAGCGTCGTTCGTCGTGAACTTCTTCCCGGCCCTCCTTAAACGCCTTTTACCATCTCGAAACTTGTGACTAGGATAACGAAGATTTCCTACAAGCCTCACGAATCATTCTGTTAGTCATCTCAAGTGATTTTTTTCTGTTTAGCACAAAACTTAGTAATAGCGTAACGATGCTCGATTGTCGATGAAAGGGAAAGCCATTTTGAACAGAAAGAAGAGAAGAAGGATGTATTCTTAATTAATTGCGATCAATCAATCGATAAAAATGTATTATAATATCGTATAATGTAGCGTTGTTCCAATTGAGTCCCTTCGTTCCGTTCAAAATGGCTTTCCCTTTCAACCCCTTCCTCGTTTGCATGACGTTTATTCCTCTATAAGCAACGACCATTGCCCGTTTGTTGATGCATTTCGGTGTCAACTTATCGTAAGCCAAAGAAATGACTAATGAATGAAACACCAAGCTGGTACCCATGAAATGAACTCCGGTGTCTTAATCTATAAGAATGCCTGGTGACATTTTAAGTTGAATATTCAAATAGTGTTCTTTCCATCCAATATCAAAATACAGGTTAAATTTACTGGGCAAATTTGAGACATATTACAGGCCTCGGCCTCGAACTACTATGGTAGATCATATCACGTACTTAAAACCAGTGAGATCGATTTAAAATATCGTTTTACCCTCATACCATTAGATATCAAAATTTATACATGGATGACTGCAGGCGCGAAGGCGATAATTGATATTGGTTGTGCTTATGTAATGTCGATATGCTCCATGAATTTTAAAAAGAAATCTTTTCAACACTCCTCTCGTATAATTGGAACGTACGTGTCCTGTTATTGAATATTGGTTCACGTAAGTTCTTTGTTTCACGCGATTAACATTGCTCTAGTGCATGGTCAAACTGATGTCTGTGTAGAAGTGTCATGATTGTGATTGTGCATGCATGGCTGGTGACTTAACATTTCCCGCAAAGGGCCGTTTCCGCGATCTGCAGGGCAATGTGTAGATTTAGAAGCAGAGACCTTCATTCAACGTGGCCTATTTGTGCCGAACGACCCTGAAGTCTTTGAAATCAATTAATTTTCTCATCTTTTTATTATTATGGTAATCTACCGGTTAAGGTAGGTTATTGGATGAACACAAATACCAAATAAATATTTGTAACTCCTAATAAACACGAAATCCAGCAACCTACTCTACATCAGGTCCCTTTTCATCTCTGAGTACTTACTTCCTCCCTTCATTCCGTCCAACACTCCTATCCTTTTCCTGCCCTTTCCTCGTTTGCCTGACATCCTCCCCTCTATTACGGTCTTCAACATACCACTACCGATCAATACGCCCTTCATCTATTTTTCCTACCTCCATAGGATTTCTCCCAAAAAAAACCCCTCTCTTCGCCCACCATACCAAGTACTTCCTCATTTGTTTTCCTCTCGGTCCATTTCTCGGTTTCATTTCTTAACAACCTTACTCAATGTCACTGTTATCAACTCCCTCCTCCTAGTGACAGACTCTTTGCCTAGCGCAATTCTTCTCCTCACGTCCCCACTACTTTGATCGAGTTGGTTCAAGACACTTCCAAGATAGTAAACTGTTCTACCTACTCTAGATTTTGCCCTCCTATTTTAATGTTTTGCTTAGCCTTTTGCTTTCTAGTAAATCGCATAAACTTTGTTTTATTATTATTGTTATGTTTATTATTAGTATATATGATTTTCATTCCATATCTGTCGCACTGAATTTCCAATTCACTCAGCATTGCTTGCCTCCCCTTGGCTGACTGACAAACTAAAGCTTGGTCATCAGCAAACCTAACTGATTTTACGAAATCCCCACCGACTTTCATTCTTACCTCCAGTTCTTCCCATGCCTCTTTAATCATTTCCTCAACATACAGGTTGAACAGCAACGGTGATAATGGACAACCCTGCCTTACACCTCTTCCTAACACTGCCCATCCGGACTTCCCATTACCCACCCGCACCTGAGCAGTCTGAGACATATACAGGTTGCGGAGTAGCCTCCTTTCCCTCCACTCTATTCCTATTTTCTGCAATATACTCATTAGTTTTTTCCAATTCACTCTATCAAACGCCTTTTCGGAATCTACGAAACAGGAAAATACTTCCTGATTGATACTCTCGATTAGAGGTCTCATTACTGCAATGACATCACGCGTACCTCTCCCCTTCCTAAACCCAAACTGATAATCCTCTAAGTATTCATTTACCCTATTCTCTATCCTTTTGTTGATGATCCTGAGAACAACTCTAGCTGCGTGGGATATCAAACTTATTGTCCTGTAGTTTTTATATTATATGCGTTTCTTATATTGTACCTTAAAATATATTTCTCTCAATAAAACTGTAAGTACATTCTCAATTGCCTCAGAAAGTATGCATGAATATCAGAAAAATATTTTCATAAAATCACAGGCGTCAAGAAATCAGAGTAAAATTTTGGTGACCGTTTATTTCTAGTGGGTTGTATATTCAAACATTTTTTTCTGTTGACATTCATAATAATTGAATTTTTATTACTTTGTAATCGTCAATGCTTTGCTACTGAGAAAAATATAACCTTGTATTTCATACGTAATCTTAAAACATGCACGTATTTCTGAATGTTGGAATATTTTAAGTACTACATTTATTTGCATTTCTGAAAACGTAGACTTTCAATTATATCGCCAATTTATATACCGTCTTGTGGATGTATTTCACATCGTAAATGTATGCATATTCCTGGTAACACCTTAATTCCATTGATTAAGAGGGGATAAGTGTTTGCAAACGCGGGCATGATTGCCCTAAGTAATACATTTCAGGCGTTCTGAGTGATCGGCTGCAAGAACCAAAGAGATTCCTTTAAAATTGTGCTCCAGGTTATGCGCGACATTTTTTCAACCAAAGTCTGCCTATAATCAATAGCTGAGCTATGAATGAGCAAGCTGCTGGTATTCTGGGGCTCAGAGTGCAATGAATTCCTTCTTTCAGACTCTGCCGTATATGAAAAATCCCGTGACTACCAAAAGAAACAATTGGGTAAAACTGTCAATAGTTTTTCAACATAAACCTCTACATTGAAAACCGCAGGCATTACAATAATTCACGCTCAGTAAAAGTAATACTTTACTCTTCAAATAGTATTTTATCTTTATCAAATCATATTCATATTTTTCGGCGTTGCTTTGGACTTCAAATCAGGGTATGAATTTTCCAAGTTAGTGTGGCACGGATAACAAAACGCCAGTAGTGAGAAAGGGCGAGAGCACTAGTGAGAAACTCCCTTCCTTATGTTTAAACATATCTCAACATGTGTGTTTTATTCAATCTTCTTTGGAAATCTCCATATCATTATGTACCTTTTGTGCTCAAAGATTAACCGTTCTGTAAGAAACACTTGCGGTACTTAAGTAGTGGTAGTATTTAGGGGAGGCGACCGAGAGCTGAGGTTGTTTGCGCCATTAGGGATGGAAAGGAAAGGATGAAAGGTGGAGAGAAACCCGGCGTCGGCATTTGCCTACTCTTTTCGAAAGGCGCCAAGAAGTCCGCAGCGTAACGTCCCATCCGACGGACGGTGTACTTACAAGTGCCCTCCACAAAGCACCTCAAGTAGGGATCGAGATACCTCTGAAAAATATTCAACACCGCCGGGATTTGAACCCGGGACCTCTGAGTGGGAAGGCAGTGCGATAGCCACCGAACCACCACGATGTTGCGGTGTAAAAATGTTAGCCATGGTTTGATGAGTGTCCACAGTTAGCATCGTGCTGTCAAAAAGCAACAATATGGTACAACAATAGCGTAAACATGGCAGTTGTATTTGCAATATACACCATATAGGAACAGCACACTCTTATTTGTTGGTTGAGTAGTTAATGGGAGAAACATTGGCATTCATCAATGAATGAAAGTTGGTGTTTCATCTCTGTGACTCCAAGGAGCTGAAATGTGAACCAGGTAGTTCCTAAACAGTATTAATTCTCTGAGAGACTCGCCTTGGCCAAATCAGGCACAACAAGTGGCCGTTGTAGCAGTCAAAGCCATTATATTTCTGGAGGCATCGTGAACTTTCAAAGAGCTGGACTATTCCTATTGCAAAACACAAAGGGTGCATATGAAAATAATATGAAAATCTTTTGCTTTAACGAAATTATGGGGTTAAAAATGCTTATAAATAAGTTCCAAAGGTTTCATTTCAATAACTCTAGTATTAGACGATACAGTATTTCGGACATTTTGGCAGAGTTCACTCCATCATCAGAGTAAATGTTGAAGCACCGAAATATCATAAAAAAATGATCATTTGAAAAAATACTTTGGACAAGGTTATCCCAAATATTTCATGGGAAGACCAGTTGAAAACCGAACGTGAATAACCTCTCCTGAAAGAAAAATGTCCTTAAAAACAGACTGACAGAAGCTTTTGACATCATGGTGGATGCCAACAGCTTCTGTCATAATAACAACAAGGAAAAATATTTGTCCACTATCTCTGTGTCTTTGATTTCTGGAACTGATCGTACCTGAATTCGGATAGTCTTGATTAGTGGCGAGAACAATAGAACTAACTTTGGCATTGGAAATTGTAAGCTATTGAGATGGCAAATTATTTGCTAGCCTTTCCAGTAAAATCGCGTTAAACCCTTTAATGTAAACAACTATTGATACCAACTAGTACTTAAAAATTACATTTTGACAATACCCTACCATATAACAAAGGAAATTTCAGAGATTTTAAAAGTAAAATTAATACCTTAAGTGACCCTTCAAGTGCCTTAAATGAGCATATATAAGCACAAAATTCTGATAGATAACCGTGAATTAATTTAACCTTAAGAAGAATAGCAGCGGATAAAAAATAGCGTCAATACTGTTAAGTTAACCGAATTTGTTACCATTTCAAGTAGTTTAGGCTGTAAAAACAGCTTCGCTTTTTGGATTTTGATTAATAAATCAACAAAGAAGAAAATGTGTAAAATAAAAAAAACTAATTTTCAGCTAATACTGTACATAAAATTCTGAGTGGTCACGTTGAGAGAGTTCCAAAGCAGATGTATTTAACTAGAGGGGTGAGCGGGAAGGCGGATAGGGCGTCCGTTCGGAACGCGTGGGTCGAGAGGACAAGATGGCGACCAAGGGGAAGTGGTGGGGGGAAGGGGTCGTGCAGCACGTACCTCCTAGTTCCAGCCACCTCCACAACCTTGCATCGGCTGTGACTCCACCATGCTGGCGATAGCGTCCAATAGGATGAAGAGGCGCTGCGAGCCCAACCTTCCTCCGGGAAAAGAAGCACCTGCATTAGGGAGGAGAAGAGATTCGGTTTCACATATTTGTGAGAGAAATGAGACAAGGTCGGGGCATGGGAACAGACAAGGGAATGACTGCCCTCTATGCGGATTTTAAGAGATTTCTCTTACAGAGATAAAGTTCCACATTCCAACTTCATTTTGTACTAGCAGAGTTTGGAATGAATTCAAATTATCCAACGCAACCATACGAAGGAAAACATGAAACTGAAATCATGTTTTCTGAGCACAAATGAATTCTCAAGCTATATTTTATCAATTAAATGAGAATTTTAGTTGTGATTGAAGATAGCGTATAAACCATAAACACAGTAATCAACCTGGAGATCACTTTTGAAGGTGATGATAGATTTTACCCAGTACTAAGTCCCTGGAGGAAAATATTAAATGGCTTTCGTTTGGATAATATTATTGAGAGATGTATATTTAATATTCTATTTCACTTTCATGGCTATGAAGGGAATGGTGCCATAACATAATGTGAAATGTTCTGTTTACTAATGCGAAAGTGTCTTTACATAAAAAACCTTAGGCGGCACCTTTAAATTTAAATGATTTTAATACTATCAGTCACATTTTTATCCGTCGCGAAAGAATCCCCATTGATTTGCCTCTTGGTTATAATAATTAAATATCTCATTACATGTAATGTCTCTCATCAGCTGCGATTATTTAGTATTTTTATCAAATGTGGATTATATTATTTTCAATAAAGTTTTATTTGATATTAATTTTAAATAATTATGAGACATAAAGCAACAGGAATTATTATAGCACCTACACAAATGTTCACTTATGCCAAACTTTCTTCAATTAATATCGTAAAAACTACTTTTTAGAAATAATTAATTGTCCATGACATATATTCCTACAAATAATGCACAAATGCATGTGCTATTATTTTTAGAAACCTTCCTAAATAGCAAACATAATATAAATTCAACGAAGCTATTATATAGTTGTTTCTTTTTCCATTGTCTCTAGTCATCTTAATATATATAATCATATTTTTATATGCATGCATGAAAAAACCATACACACAGTATTCAACCCGAAGGTCGGTTTGGTAGGTGATGACACAATTCATCCAGTGCTAAGCCCGACGGCGAGTGAAATTCACACATCAGGGTAGGGGGGCCAGTTCCTTTCCCTGTGCCGATTATGGTTTCCCAGGAAGATCTGGTACCCGAAAAATCACATAGCTTGAGTGTCGCTGCAGGTTCCCAGAGGCTTGCCCGGGAATCGAATCCAGACCCTTCGAACCCTCTACCCTTGGAATACTGCGAACCCTAGATAATGTTTATGAGAAAATTATTTAAAATAGTTTAATAACTTATTGTTATGGCAGACCGTAAATCGCTCGATACGAGCTCTATGTGCCCAAAAATGAACATTATCGTAATGATGACCACTAAAAATGCAGACGTATTCAAACATGCACAGTGAAATTTCCATTACACCAAATAGAACAATTTTTTTAAATGTACTTTCAGCTTTGTAATTAAATGTTTACATGCTCAGCAGTCCTTATTCGAAATTTCGGTTAATACCCTAATTGAAATGATGCAGAAAAAACAGATCAAATCGTAGAAACGACACGTTTAAGGAACGAATTTGTGGATATTGACAAATAAAATGTAGTTTTAACATGGGATTCATTGAATTGAAGCCTTGACGCAGTTTTAAGTAATTAATGCTCACGCTTCATGCTGGTGACTTAGTAAGTAGCGCGCGGAGTTCGACCGCACCACGACCGCCCCTTGTCCGTCGTGCGGGGAACAAAGGGAGGGGAAAGCGGGCCGAATACGTCCAATAGTGATTTACGAACACTCCTTGCTATTGAATTGATAGATGCCCACTGGCAGGCTCTCGAGCTCGAAAAAGGGTTGGCTGTTTCTCACGCTGCATTTACCATTGCTCCCCGTCCTTCCACTACATTTCAAAGGCGAAATGGATGGAGGGCAGCTGAAACGACGCTTACGGGTGACCGTTAGACTGATTATTGGGCGCCTTCAAGAGAATCCTGTGGTATTTGTAACACGTGCGAAGGGGAGGAACAAAATAATGCGAAACGGTTTGATTGAATTTACCACAGTCCTTTCTATAACGATCAAGTGGTATATAGAAATGGTCTGGAAGGTGATGAGCTACGATTACCTATTTTCAAAGGATTTATTTTAAAATGTATCCTATATATCTGGAAAATATTGTATTTACTTTTTCTTTGAGCAAATAATCATCATTTTTCCTTGAATAAACATCTTAACATACGCAGCCATATATCTGACTGCTAAGTCTTCGCGAGCCCGTCTTTTCCTTTCCCCACGACTCCGCCCTCATCGGCGGTTTGACTCTCTCTCTCTGAACCCCCCCCCCCGTCCCAATCCCCCTTCCAATCAATCCTTCTAAACCCAATAGGCCTATATAGCCCCACCGCTTCATATCCTCGACCTCTCACGACCCCGACTTCCCCAGCTCTCTCCCACACCCAATGTTTGTGCAAAATTAACCGCGACTTTTAAAACAAATGAGAGCCTATGCGGTGAAATCGATTACACTGTCAAAATGAATTTATATTTGTACAAAGTTTACCTTTAACCATAAAAGACTGCTTTCATAAAGTCAACTGTATCTTAAAAAATTACATACACACT
Organism: Hetaerina americana; assembly: GCF_022747635.1. Classification (NCBI taxonomy): domain Eukaryota; kingdom Metazoa; phylum Arthropoda; class Insecta; order Odonata; family Calopterygidae; genus Hetaerina; species Hetaerina americana. Next base: position 338,616 of record NW_027286293.1, read on the forward strand.
CTTTTGAAGTTCTAAAGTGAATAAGAGAAAATGGTTTTAAGTTCTGCAAATGTAATGAAGTGATAAGAACAGTTCCCTTCAGCCAAAATTCCATGACGACCGGAGGCGCTAAATACCAGCTGATAAATCATGTTCTGTTTCCACTCCCGCCGTTTATTATGACTCTTGCTGAGAGTGGGAGATATTATTATTCGTAAGTAATAAGCATAATGGTGCATTGAAGCATAAAAAACATTGAGGCACATTATTTTAAAATCTGTATTTACATTGTTCGATAAAAAGTTTCTACACCGTATAATGCTGTTTTCAAACTATATTCACCTTCACAATTATCAACTTAAAGAGTTTATTTAATAGGTAATGGTAAGAGATATCTCGGAATACTTTTAATTTAATAACTTTTAAAATTCATGAAATGTATGAATTCAGGAGAGTGTTTGACGGGTCAAGACTCAAACGAAGGCAGTTCGTGAAGTTGATTTTCCCATCGGTCAAAAATAGTTGTTAGGTTAGTTATTTAGGTAAACATATTAGTAGTTTTTTAGGAATTAATTGTCAACATACTCTTTAATGTGATTTCGCATGTATTTGCCAAGTTTTCAGTGAAAATATCAGTATTTGGTGGGTGTGATTTCGTGGGAAGCATTTAGTACGTAACAATGTACTCTATTCAGTAGGTGGTGTAGTTATCACCCCACAAAGTTTACTGTGATTTTATGGCAGTTTGCATGATTTTCCGGTACTGCAAGAGTGACATAGGAAATTAAGGAACTCCTCCACCAGTCTTACACTTATGGTGCCAGTTTCAAGCTTCAAAACATTTCAACAGCAGTGATATAAAGATTTTATTTTATACTTTTAATGAGAGGGCGTTTTCGTGGTAGTTCTATCATGATAAATTTAGCTAAATATAATGCCATTCTCTACAATTTGTGAAACGTCTGCATGTTCTATTGAAAGGAAATATATAAATGAAAAATGTTCAGAATAATCCGACTAGCGTAGTAAAAATGCAAAATTTGGCAAATTTATAAAAAATAGTTTTACTTGAGTTAAAATATTTGAAGTTCTCTTCTATTTATTTATGTTTAGTAAAACTCCACCTTTAAAGGTAAGTTGTGGATTGGAAACTTCTAAAAAGAGCGATACTTTTATTTGGCCTTTTCTAAAAAAAATAACCTGATATCCGATGCAGCAAGATCATCTTCTACGATTCCCCATACTTGCTCTCTCTCTTCATTCCACTTTACATATTTCCCATCTAATTTTCCCACCCTTCTTTTGCTTGCCTAATGTTTTCCACTGAATCATAGTTTACAACATTCCATCGTGAATCAAATGATCGCCACGTCATTGAACCTTTTGGTTTGCTCCCAAAAATCCAGCATTCCCCTCTCTTTCCCCACCATCCCCCGCACTTCAGTATACCCTCGGTTTTTGCCTTTCTCTCCATTTCATTATTGCCATTCTTCTCCAAAAGAGCATTTTTACAACGTACGATCCACGACTAACTTTGCTTTGAAGACCAAGTTTATGTATCGCACAAAACAACGCTCCATATCAAAGTTTTGACGGGTCACTTCATAACACCCTTACCCAGGGTCTCTGTCATCAATCCCCTTCCCTGTGAAAGATTCATTGCCAAATGATTTCCTTCTCTTGTTCCTATTTCTTTGACCATTTTGTTGCGACCGCTTCCGGGCTGGATAACGTGATTCACCTGTTTTCTTTTATGAACAAATAAGGTAATATTACTCATCTTACATCTTTTTCAAAAGTCGCATAACCTTTCTTTTGCTTGTATTTATTCTCATCCCATGTATATCAAACTGGCATGCTAATAGGCTTCGTTAATTCTCGTGAACTCCTAATCTCACAAGCTTACTAAAGCTTGATAATCCGAAAATCTGCCTGATTTTATTAATCCTTCGCCAGCTTTCATTAATATTCTCCGTTCTTTCACGGTTTATTTTACCATATATTCCGCAAATGCGTTGAAAAGCATGGATAATTATTTACACCACTTTCTTGCTCCACTTTCTAACACTGGCCATCCAAAATTTTCATCCGCTCCTCTTACTTAAGCAGTCTAAAGTAAGAATAACTCAATTCTCTTCTAAAATAATCAAAGCACAGCCAATTTTTCACGTGAAATATTCAAAGTAGTAGTTATTGGGGGAGGCGACCGACAGCCGCGGCCATTTGCGCCATTAGGAATGGATAGGAAAGGATGAAGGGTGGAGAGAAACCTGGCGTCGGCATTAGCTTACTCTTAACGAAAGAGGCAAAGGGGTCCGCAGCTTAACGTCACATCCGACGGACGACGTACTCACCCATAGTGCCCTCCACAAAGCACCCCAAGTAGGAATCGGGATACCACTAAAAATATCAGATCGGGATTTGAACCCGAGCCCTCTGGGTAGGAAGCCAGTACGTTAGACACCGGCCCATCCCGATCCTCCTTAGAAAATCTTCATCTTGATTTTAATTTATCATGGCTAAATACATAGTATTTATCAATGGGTGCCATTATTTCCCCTCTTTAACTACCCATTTGTAGCATTGAGATGAGCATGGATAGCGAAAGGGGTATTTGGAGTGGTTTACCAGCGCGGTATGGATCGAAGAACGGGAGTTACTGGGGGAAAAATTGAGTAGACCCTTTTTGAACTGAGACCTCCCTCTCATCTCACCGGAAGGGAGCCCCTGAATCGCTCCGGGGTCGATTATAGGAGTTGGTTTCGCTTGGGGTGCAGGTGCACGTTCTGAGTTTTCGGTATAGATCGCAATGGAGACGATGAGTTAAATCCGAGAGATTTTAACACCAATAAAACATTGCATTTTTTTTAATTTTCAAGTTAGATGTGCTACGTCTGACACCAGTTGATAAAGAAATAACAATTTAATGAAAATCCTTACATGGTAAATCCACTTTCAATTAGATCGTCTTAAAATTATTGCACTAATTGGCAACATTATACAAAATAAGGTTTGGGCGGGCGTGAAACACATTTTGCAGACTAAAATAGTGGTAGGCACACCAAATTGTCTTGCCGAAGATATTGTAAAGAGTGAAATCATTTTGAAGAGTTTTGCACAGTCTAGGCGTGATAAAAATGAATAATGGAATACGCGGAACATTCAGCTGAAAACACTGTAGCTAACGCAGACAATAATCATTTAGAGATTGTAGTTTTGAGAATATTCTGGATAATTAAAAAGGATGGATCACCTAAAATAAAATTTTTGCACAGAATGATGATTAATTCATCCGCCTTGAATAAACCTGGCATCTTTGGACAAGTTATAGGGAAATATGAATCAAGGGGGAAGTGTTACTTGACGCAGTTGGGACGACACATGTACTACGAGCTAGATGTTTAGAATCAATCTTCGGAGTTGATTAAGGGTTAAAGAGTTGTAATGAGGTGACACTAGGTTTGTGTAAAAAATGCTACGATAAGAAAGCGAGCCTGAGGAGTAGATGGATTAAGGGGTAGCGAGCACAGCTGCGCGCGGCGGCCATCTTGGAAATCCGGCGCCGGTGCTGCCGCCTATATTGAGTTTGAAAACAAAAGCGCAACGAAAAGCGGCGCTGGAATTCCAATGTGGTTTTCGGGGGCACGCGCGAGTTGGGAGGAGGAAGTACTTTGCGGCGGCGTTGGGGCTCGAGCCCCGGCCCCCCTCCCCCTAACCGCGTGACCGCAGTTGCCTGAAATTCTTCTGAGATGCATGCTTTTAAGAATGCTAACATTTTATCATTGCTATTATATTAGTATTTTTGAAAGGGAAATAATTTTACAATGGAAGGTGAAGGAAAATGAATTAGGAAAAAGAACAGGAATATGATCAATTATAACGAACGCTATAACTTTACCATTGGAATTTAAAGCAGAATAATTAAAAAAAATTTAATATTGAATTAAATTTATCATGACGTACATTATTATGTATCCAAGCTTTCAGTTTTGAACAATGGGCGGCGTGGGCTTGTTCGGAATGATAATTTCGCCCTGTTTATTTATATTAATATTATTATACTAAAAAAAAGCCGTGCGCGGCGGCGTAGGGCTCGAGCCGGGCCCCGGCCCCCCTCCCCCTAACCGCGTGACCGCAGTTGCCTGAAATTCTTCTGAGATGCATGCTTTTAAGAATGCTTATTTATGGAGGTTATATGTAAATAGTGAACAAGAGTGCATATGTGTATGTTTATTCCAACAATATATTCTCTTTAAAAATACTGGAAATTATGGCGATTATGACCATATATTTTTATTGACAAAAGGAATCTGCATGTGACACCTGTAATGTGGTACACGAAATTGTCAAAATGCATAGCAACAAAGCAGATTTGTTTGTGTCCAAATTCAGCACAGAAACATCATTCTCAGCTCTAAACCAATTAGTACAGAATCATAATCCTTTCCCAATTGTGTCTATTGTCAGTGAAATATTAGTGGTTAAATTCATAATCTACTTGCATGTTGTCATTGTCTAGCAAATGCAGGTAATTAATACGTACAAATATTAGTTGATTACTTAATGTCAATCAGCCTCTCTTTTATCTTATCTACAATATATCTCATTTGCAAGACTTTTGACAAGATAGTTATTTTGTTTTGGATTGTTGCGTATTATTTATTAATGTTACATGGGTTACAGCTTCTCCGTTCCAACGCTGACCTCGCTAGTGGCTCACAAACGGACACTTCGGTTATCCCCTTCGCCTACTTTCTGCAATGGCGAGGACGAAATGTTCTTGAAACGTTAATGACGATAAATTACATTCGCTTTCCAACGGACTTCTTGTACGCCTCCGTTTCACGCGGAAACTCCCATTCTCCACAGGCGTTATGGGCGAAGCGGAAACTATATATTTTTGTTCGGATTCACACTACTGGTGGCAGCACAAGACGGGAGTCGATGGAAGATGGATGAACGGAGCGAGCACGCCGCCGAGGCGGAAACCGCTAGAGGGGGAGATTAGATAAGGAGAGTGAGAACCCGCTTGGGTTTACGCATTTAAGAAGGCTAAAATTTTAGCATTGCTGTTTTATTTTTTCGTAAAGAAATATAATAACGTATAAGTCTATGTATTATTTCATAATGTACTGGAGTTTTAAGGGTGGTCATTTCGAGACCACATTATTTACCATATAGCGGTTGTGTTTTTCGATTATATATGCGCTTTTTTTATTTATCGTATCACTTTTTAATAAGCTTTAGATCGTTTGTTTATCGAATCATATTTTAAAATGTCACCCAAGCAATTACGTCAGCCTCATCGTGTCGTAATATATTCGTCACCATGCTTAAAAGATCATGCGCTATCTCGTAATCACGAACAGTCCATACCAATGACCATTTTCTCCCCGCCTTTCGCTCATGTTAATGGCTTGTTCTTTTCCCCCCTTTAATTTTATATTTTCAGATGAACCGTTTCGCAGTACAACTTATATAATTTAAATATGGAATTGCCGGCGTTTCTCAAGAAAGAAGACCTTATATTAAATCATAAATATAAAATAACCGATATAGAAAAAATCACAGCAAAATATGGGCCTGTGCTTATAGGCCCCATCCGTATTGCTGGGATAAAGAGAAAGCTTTTCCTGCCTAAGAGATATGTCACCCTCTTCACATCTGTGGAAGATTTGACAGAATATAATAGTTTAAACGAAAACAATAAATTTAACGTAATATGGGACGGTATGAGGCTGGAGATGGTGAATTAAAATAAGTATGTGATAGTTACCTTAAATTCAACTTAATAGCCAATTTTCCTTACAAAAATGGATATTTACGTTATTACTTTTCTCATTGGCAGGTTTCACCAGATGCTGCCCCTTCTCATTTTAATGCGATATTTACATAAAAATGTAAATTTGAATAAATAAATCATTATAAAAGGTTTTATTACTATTATTTGTATCAACCCTCTCCCGTTCGTGAGCAAATAGCATTCCCTTTGGGTCCTGCATTCGAGGTTAGTTTATTATTTTAAGAAAGTGTACGTAAAAAGCAAGTGAGAATAGCCGAATAACTGTGATGTTGACCGTTTACGTTTTAACCGGGAATAGAATAGGAAAATATTTCAATGACCGCGAAATTGAGCTCGCTCCCCTCCCACTTCAACAAAAATGCGATTTTCACGAAACGAAGAAATTAGTATGTGCGGTGAAAAAAATTGTTCAAAATTAAAAGCTTTGATACATAATAATGTGCATCATGATAAATTTAATTCAATATTAAAATTTATTTAATTATGCTGCTTTGAATTCCAATTGTAATGTTATAGCTGTTGTTCTAATTGATCATATTCCTATTGTAATGTGTATTTCTTTATTATTTATATAGAATAAATTGGTTGTAAAAAATTGTTCTTTTCCTCATTCATTTTCCTTCACCTTCCATTGTAAAATTATTTCCCTTTCAAAAATACCAATATAATAGCAATGATAATATTTTAGCATTCTTAAAAGCATGCATCTCAGAAGAATTTCAGGCAACTGCGGTCACGCGGTTAGGGGGAGGGGGGCCGGGGCCCGGCTCGAGCCCTACGCCGCCGCGCACGGCTTTTTTTTAGTATAATAATATTAATATAAATAAACAGGGCGAAATTATCATTCCGAACAAGCCCACGCCGCCCATTGTTCAAAACTGAAAGCTTGGATACATAATAATGTACGTCATGATAAATTTAATTCAATATTAAATTTTTTTTAATTATTCTGCTTTAAATTCCAATGGTAAAGTTATAGCGTTCGTTATAATTGATCATATTCCTGTTCTTTTTCCTAATTCATTTTCCTTCACCTTCCATTGTAAAATTATTTCCCTTTCAAAAATACTAATATAATAGCAATGATAAAATGTTAGCATTCTTAAAAGCATGCATCTCAGAAGAATTTCAGGCAACTGCGGTCACGCGGTTAGGGGGAGGGGGGCCGGGGCTCGAGCCCCAACGCCGCCGCAAAGTACTTCCTCCTCCCAACTCGCGCGTGCCCCCGAAAACCACATTGGAATTCCAGCGCCGCTTTTGTTTTCAAACTCAATATAGGCGGCAGCACCGGCGCCGGATTTCCAAGATGGCCGCCGCGCGCAGCTGTGCTCGCTACCCCTTAATCCATCTACTCTGAGGTCTTTGATAGGGGATCTGGAATGAGAGTTCATCCAAGCACAAGGGGTGAACGCGAGATGCAGCGATTAGAAATTTATAGGGCGCATAATTTAACTGATGACACGGGAGAAATTTTTAAGGTCTCATTATGTCGGTAGACTAGTGCATTTGGAAAGGATAATGGACATAGATTCATCACTAATGGATTAGAGATCCTATCTTACCTTGCTGGATTCAAAAGCACAACGAAAACAAAGCTAAACTGCGACGCCAACCGCCAACCTCGAACACATCCGTTTAGTTACTGAAGGATGATCACCTAAATGACCCCCCCCCCCCAGCTCAACGCCTCCACGGCCGCTATTAGAGAACTGCGTAGATGTAGATGTATTTTAAACATTATTCTTCCGTCCTCTTAGGCGGTAAAGATTCCTTTATGTTTTGGAGTAACATATATTTGCTTGAATCAACATTCGTAGTAGCTTACATCATTGGCCGGTATCGTACGATATATTCATATATTCAGTCTTAGTTTCGGAATCAAATGTATGTCACTTTTTTGGTATACCTCGGAAAATTATACCTACATGTATTCTTTTTCGTATATACATTTAGAGACTTCAATTAGTATTTCCTTAATCAACACCATTCCAAAATAAAATTCGAAAACACGAAGCATCTTGTTCAGATAAAACGATGAACAATAAAATAAATGTCTATCCCATAAGAAGTATCTACCAAACCCCCTTTAACTCAAAACAGGTAAGGTTTTGTTTGATCAATAAAAGGAAAATTAATGACAGTCCGTCTATGTGAATACCCTATGAATCTTTTAGGGGAGAAGAAACATTAATAGGAAATCCGAGAATAACGATTACCTGGAAACTTTCCCTGGGCATAACGCCCTATGAGTATAGTCCCACTTCACGCATAAAGACGACATTTTTCATTGTATTTCTTTTACTAAATCATTCTTTGCCTGCTCAATCAAAACGTGTAATTACGCGAAAATTGTCAATGCTTCCTGGGGCCCCGTGATCTATTTCCATTAGACATGATATTACTGCTAAAAAACATTGCAAATAAATCTGTAAATTCCGCGAGCAACAACAACATGATCCTGATCAGCATGATCACCAACGAATCTTTACTTGAAGCAATTATTGAAATATTAGCTAGGGCCAATCGTTTTACGATCTTTTTGAAAATATTCACTTGAATTCGAGTTTAAACAAGTACTAAATATCACTGGAGGACCTATCGGCCACAGAGTTCAATTATTTTAACATCAAACTTTAGTTCATCCTATGTTTAATATTCCCTGGCTAATTATGTAATAAATATATTCAAAATTTTAAGGATGGAAAATATTACGAAATTTTATGGAAGTCTCTTTCATAAAAAGGAACTTCAACAACGCATTAAAATATTTTAACCGTTATCCGAAGGATTACTGTCGAAATGCTGTAAATACACTGATAATACTCGTATGTAGAAGTCCTTTGTTGGATACTGAGGAGTAAATTAAGCAGATTTGTTCCTAGGAAGTGAATAGATAAAGGAGGAAAAGGGAAAATTCTAGAAATATATGCAACAAGAAGAGCTTTAGGGGAAAAAAGGAAATTAAAAAAAACTACACACATTCCAATCCAGGGAAGGTATTTTTAAGGATGAGCTGGGAAAATGCCTTAAGTTTATCGTAGAAAAAAGAAAATCCATTCAATGCACCTAGCTTAATTAGGGAAATTTCATGTGAATAACTGATTCGTAAGCCTTTTCATGTGTATATACAAAGGCACTAAAATAGTTTATTTTCTTTCTGAATATTAATACTCGTGAGCTAGTCAACTTAAAAGACCCTCTCTCATAGAACCCGAATAAACGAAGCTCTCTTATCGCGTTAACGTAGTATTCAAAAACTTCTCCTCAGTAAAGCGAATTATAAAAGCTAATATGAAAACGGCTTTTATAAAAGATATCAGAAAAATATTTGGAAAAATATATGCATTTCAGATAATACTACAATGTCTCAAAATTCTTCCAAATACATGCCTTGAACATCGACACACTTTTGCCAGCGGACTTTCTATGACTCAAAGGCCCCCTATTAGGTGGATTTCGGAATGCCCCACGATGGCACTAAAAGTCCCATGGTAGTGTCCTTTGAGGGAGCATTTCACTTTTGGGAATAGGAAATAGCCTGTTGGCACCAAGTAGCTACTCTTAGGGGGTTGGGCACTCGTCACGATATCATTGCAGGAGGTCTTCGCAAGCAGACACCCTGCTCTGCTTTTGATCGTCCGTCAAGACCTTCGGGACGAGTTTAGTGCAGATCTGTCACATTGCCAAATTTTCAGTGATAATGGCGTGCACTATCACCCTAATGCCAATACGATCTACGATCATGCGCACGCTTAACTGACGCTCTGAATTCAGCACTTCACCCACATGTTAGGAAGATTTGTTTCCAATACTATTTACACAAACCTTGTATATCATTTTCGTCGCATTCACGACGCTGGCTACTGAGTTGTGAATTTACAGTATACTACCTTGATCAAAAAGTTCCCGGAATAACCACCGTGTGGCGCTCCCATCGTTCCGATTTGAGTTCTGTTTTTTTTGTTAAATTGGTACATCTGTTGTTGATATTCCCTTTAAATCTTAGTGTCATAACTTGACATTTGCAAAAGTTACGTAGCCAAGAGTACATCTATCTCTGTGTGTGTTGGCGATTTTTTACAATTTCAGAAATGGATTTAAATTTGCAACAACGAACTTGTATTAAATTTTGCGTAAAAAACGGATTTAGTGGCGCACGGACGTTGGAAATGTTGGAAAAGTGTTTCGGCAACGATTCTCTAAAAAAAAACGGTCGTTTACCAGTGGCACGAGCGGTTCAGAAGTGGTCGTGAGTCAATCGAAGATGATGAACGCAGTGGCAGACCATCGACATCGAAAGTCGGTGAAAAAATTGATAAAGTAAAAGAAATGTTGGTCAATAACCGCAAATTAACCATCAGAGAAATAGCGGAGGACTTGAACATTGCCTATGGATCCGCCCAAGACATTGTGGTTAATGATTTGGGTTTCCGTCGTGTAGCAGCAAAGTTGGTTCCAAAAGACCTCAATTTCATGCAAAAAAGAGACCGTGTTGACGTCGCAAAAGACATGATTTGCGAGGCTGAATCCGATCCCACATTCATCAAAAGGATCATTACTGGAGACGAGACGTGGGTTTATGAGTACGACACGCAATCCAGACATCAGGCAAGTGAATGGCGTTCACCAAATGAGCCGAGACCAAAAAAACCACGTCGTTTTCAGTCAAAAAAGAAGGCAATGCTGACGGTTTTCATGGATTACAACGGTGTAGTGCATCATGAATTTTTGCCAGAAGGCCAGACAGTAAACAAAGAGTATTATTTGGGCGTTATGAGACGTTTGCGTGAAGCAATTCGCCGAAAGAGACCAGAAATGTGGGCAGAAAACTCGTGGATTTTGCACCATGATAACGCACCGTCGCACACTGCTATCATTATTCGTAATTTTTTGACGAAAAATGCAACAAATACCATCCAACAGCCACCGAATTCACCTGATTTGGCTCCCTGTGACTTCTTTCTGTTCAATCGAGTTAAAAAACCATTACGGGGAACGCGTTTTAGCAGCCGAGAGGAAGTAATGGAAAAATCGCAGGAAGCACTGATGGACATACCGAAAACCGAATATAAAATGTTTATATTAGTTTGCAGTAGGGAGGGGAGAAGAGGGTAAGAAGGGGAGGTATGTTGTTCTGAGCCCGGATCTCTCTTCGTGTTCGGGTAATGAATTGCTCCGTTGTTCGTTTTACTGCCGGGTCATTGCAGTTGGTAGTACATAGGTTAAACTAACGAGTTGAGAAGGTTTAGCATAGTTGATAAGAAAGAGCGCAGGTCATATATTCGGGAAAATAAAGTAGGATCGAAAGCTTTTCGGCACTTCAGACCAGGCTATGACTCTCAGATCTCCAAAATAACAAAAATAATTTCGTATAAACGGCAGCTAAATCACGTAAAAACATTGAAATTAGGGTCTAAAAAACGGTAAATATAGTCATGTAATTGAATATAAAACTAGTGCCACCGTTAGCTATGAATCTTTGCGAAACAGTTTTGTGTGCATTCAGAAAACCCTCGAACAATAGGTGATCTACCAAATAAAAATTATAACATTAAATTGCCGTAGCATTAGTGACAGCTTAGCGGACCTATTTCTAATGCAACAATTTCAGAGCGTAAAAATCATTCGCCTTGACTGGGGTCCCAGTCAAGGCGAATGATTTTTACGCTCTGAAATTGTTGCATTAAAATGCACATTAGCGGATGACTCTGTTAAAAGTTACTGTTGCGGCATCTCCCGCAGTTTCTTTGGGACCTATTTCTGTTAGTACAAAGGCGGACATAGTAGTTGGAAGGGAGTATTGGCTCACGGAAGATATAGCAAACAGGGAGGTTTTTCCAAACGCTTTGACGATTTACAGAAGGACAGGCCTGATAGACTGGGTGGAGGAGTATACAGTATATTTTTTTCCTGAGCTCAGTACACTTATTTTCCGGACGAACCCTGTATATATATATATATATATATATATATATATATATATATATATATATATATATATATATATATATATATATACATTCAAACACGAAATCCCGCCAAACGGCAAACAAATACTCATTTATACTCTTTCCATAATACATTCTCTTCTCATAATACTCTTTCCACAAGTAGAAAGATCCAGAGTTCAAACCCCGGTCTAGGAAATATTTTTACATTCCTGATCTGCTGGATTCCGCCTTCCCCACCTCTCCTGTGTTCGTCCTTTGTGTATGTTCCTATCCCTTTTCCTTATATCTGTTTCTATAAATATATATATATATATATTATATTCCTCTGAAGATATAGAAGTAATGCATTACTTCTATATCTTCAGAGGAAGACGGATTGTTTCCGTCGAAATATCAAGAAAATACGTGTGAGTGTTCTCTTTTTTTGTGTTTCTATATTATGTGTTACTGTGTATTGCACTATATATATATATATATATATATATATATATATATATATATATATATATATATATATATATATATATATACACACACGAGGGTGGACTCTAAATTAACGAAAATTGGGCTGCGGTGAGGAGCGAGAGTCGTACGTCAGGCTCAGTGTGCACAGCGCCGTCGCTGTGACTGGATAGGCCCGCCCGTGTGAGCTGTTTCAGTGAAACAACTTTTTTCATTTCTGCTATAAACGCTATAATGGATTATCAAGAGCAACGTGCTGCAGTGAAATTTTGTTTTCTCCTGGGGAAATCGGCCGCGGAAACTATTTTAATGCCCATGACTGCTTATGTGGAGGCTACACTTCGGAAAACCAGAGTCTAAGAGTGAGTTACATGTTTTAAAAATGGTAAAATTTCAATTGAAGACCAACGCCGTTCAGGCCGCCCTTCGACATCAAGAACTGACGGAAACGTCGACAAAATCAATGCCCTCATTCGGAAAGATCGTCGCAGAACCATTAATAAACTCTGTGAGATGTCTGGTGTGTCATGGAGTTCAATTCAGAGGATTCTGGAGCAGAATTTGGGCACACAGGTGACTGGTTCTTCCATCATTACAACGCGCCGGCTCATACCGCCCTCTCCGTGATGTAGTTTTTGACAAAAAACGGCATGACATTGATTGTCCAACCCCCCTACTCACTTGATTTAGCTCTCTGTTACTTTTTTTTGTTCCCCAGTCACAAAAGGGACATGAAAGGAAAGCGTTTCGGCTGTGGAGGAGGTAAAACAAATATCGCTTGAAGGCCTAAAGGACATTCCGATAATTGATTAATTAATAAACAACATTCTGTTGTTTTTGGGTCCCCCTCGTATGTATATATATATATATATATATATATATATATATATATATATAATGTATATATATATAATATATATTATGTATATATATATATATATATATATAAATAAATATAAATACACATGACGGTTAAATAACCGTATAAATTCTGTCTCTATTCCATTCAAACCCACCCTACTTATGGCCACCATGGACGTTACCTCACTTTATACTTCTATTGCCCATTCAGAAGGTTTATCCTCCCTCCGGCATTATCTTTCTCTAGGCCCCCTACCCCAGCGCCCCTCGAATGAATTTCTCCTTAATCTTGCCACTTCCGTCCTGACTAAAAAATGCATTCTCTTCCCAAAAATGTTTTTACCTACAGACAAAAGGCACAGCGATGGGAACGAGGATGGCACCTTCACACGCCAATCTCTTCATGGGCCATCTCGAAGAGACTTTCCTGTCACAGCAACCCTTCCAACCTCTTTTCTGGGTCCGCTACATAGACGACATTTTTATTCTCTGGACACATGGCTCTGATTCTCTCAATAATTTCTTATCCGCCTTAAATTCATCTTTCACTGTTAAATTCACCTCTTCCATTTCAGACTCTACCATCACCTTTCTTGCCTCAGACATCTCACTTCAAAACAACAAATTCACCACTTCAGTACACATCAAAGCCACTAACCATCAGCAATACCTACACCACACAAGCTGTCATCCTCAACACACGAAACGCTCGATTCCTAACTCTCTCTCTATCCGCGGACACCGAATTTGCAACACCACAGCCACCTTGCCTTTGTTTAAAAATACCTTGACAATCTACATCTTGCACTCCTCAAACGCGGTTACCCAGAAAAGCTACTACAAAATAAAATCCACTGCACCACCCGACCACACACAACACATAAAAACAAGCCCACATCTGACGCAGGACTCAACCTTTGCACCACCTCTTTCCCCGGATCACACAGACTGAAAACCCTCCTTAAAGAACTGTTTCCAATTTTACATGACAATGACGCGACCTCATCCTTACTACCCCAATGCCCATCTATCGCATGCAGACGACCCGCCAATCTCAAAAACCTTCTGAGATCCACCAACCCTTTGGCGCCCCCCCGTGACAAATTTCCTAATATTTCCCGTACTTGCAACCGCCCCCGATGTAAAACCTGTCTTCGTATTAGGTCTACTCCCCCCTCCCTACATCCCCTCATTGCCCAGTATTCTGCTCTTAGCATCCTAGAATCCCTACCTGATTCAGCCACCAATACTAATTGGTGGCTGAATCAGGTAGGGATTCTAGGATGCTAAGAGCAAAATACTGGTCGAATGAAAGGTTGTGGGAATTGGCGTGTGATGGGAGAGGAAGAGAAGAGAGCGAGGCAGAATTGCAGGAGTACCGGTGATTATTCATTCGAATGGATAAGGGGGTCATGCATTCGCCTATGTAAAAGGAAGTGCAATGTTTGCATGACAAAAGATAAATAATGTTTCTTGGGAGGCAATTAGCGTGGGAAAGAGGTGAGGGGGAAATGAGGGGATGTAGGGAGAGGAGAGTAGACCTAATAAGAAGGCATATACATACATACACATACACACGCACACACACACACAGGACGCCTACGAGGTAAAAAGTTTCACGACTTTTTTGTTTTTTTCAAAAGTTATTTATTTATTTATGAATATCTATTTTGTCCCCTTCAAAGTAATCCCCATTAGATATTGTAAAGTTGTGTCAACGTTTTTTTCCAATCCTCGAAGCACTTCAAAAAATCATTTTTTGTGATTAAGTTCAGCTCCTACTTCGATGCAGTCTTTATCTCGTCAATCGTAGCGTAGCGTCGTCCTTTAAGCCAAACTCCTCTCTATATTAGCATATTTGACGGAGATGAGAGAATTACTATGAAAGTGAAATATTCCAAGATTTTCCCATAGCAGAAGTTTCCTAAAGTGCGAAGACCAGTAGGCTTTAGGGTAGAAGGCCAGGCGCCGTCGCGAATTTCACTGGATTATGCCCCGCATCTACTTTTCGAGAAACGCCCTTCTTTGAAATATTTTCCATGCGCGAGGTCCCCAAACCCTGTGGACGAGGTTGAAAACGAACAGGGTCAATCGCATAGTGAATGCCTCAATGTCCTCGCCCAATCTGGTGGGGAGGATGCGCCGAGAGGGTGAAGGAGCATCGAGTAAACTAGGTGAGGAGAGGAGATTAGCCTTAATCGCGATAGGAGGGCAGGCGGCGCAAATTGATTCCAAACATTGACGGGGACAAACGGCGTCCTTCCTCCATTTAATTCATGGGTGCAATGGCATCTCTCGGTTTTCCAGGAAATCACTACTAACGAGGAGACGTAATGGAAGTATCGGAAAAAGATAGAGAAAAATGACTTCATCAAATGAAGGGAATATTTTCCATTCCATGGCATCTCAGATAAAATTGGGCAGATACTTCTTGCGGGAGCCACGGCGTCCAACAAAATCTGTGACACCAAGAACAGATGGAGTGGACACAACAATTTTTGAAACAAATGACATGGTTAATTTTAATAATATGGATCGCGGAGTAGGCAAATGCAACGATGACAAAATCAAAATGCTCGTAGTTATTTGGATCACTCGTCGAATAGACGAGCATTTATTTTCGACTCATTGCAGCAAAGATTGATTTGAAAGTTTAACAATATTGAGATAAAAACTGTCCAGTTCGTAACGATACGGCTAGAAGCTCAAAGAGTCTCGTAATCACTGCAAAGCTGCCAGTAGGAGCCTCTCAAGATACGAGGAGCGGCAATTTCATAAGGTGCTGAAGCGATTGCACACTCAGCGTCCAGCTAAAATATAAGGTCGACATAAATTCGGCAATATCGGAAAAATTAGACAAATATCCCGTCAAACTGACAGGTTCAATGATTATTCCTTATGTACAAATGACGCCCATGAGAAGAAGAGTGATATCCTAATCAATCAGTAATGTTAATTAGTAGAGAGAAAAAAACGAATGAATACGTAGCCATAGACCATACGGAGAAGGCTGGCGATCCACCTGATAAATTGTCGATACGGGAAACATTCAAGGTACAGCGAAATACCGTCACTGAAATGCCTCTTACGAATTAGCTTATGATGGTCCCCTGTACAGAAAAAAACACCTCCTCATTAATAAGTGAATGACGATAATCTTATCAGCGAGCAAATTATGCATACAGGGTTCGTCCGGAAAATAAGTGTACTGAGCTCAGGAAAAAAAATTTATTACACTTTTACATATCTTAAGCTAATATTCCTCAAAATAGGACCCTTGTGAGTCGATACACTTGTTCCAGCGGCGTTCCCATTCCTGGAACGCTCCCGCGAAGGCGTCATCGGGAACCTCTCGAAGACACGTCGTCACGGCCTCTTTGACGGCGTCCAAAGTCTCGTATCGCGTTCCTTTCAAACTCCTCTTTATCTTCGGGAACAGAAAGAAGTCCGGTGGTGCCAAGTCCGGGCTGTAGGGCGGGTGCGGCAGCGTTGCCACGCTGTGCTTGGCCAATAAGTCCGACACGACAAGCGCGGTGTGAGACGGCGCATTGTCGTGATGCAGCCGCCAGATGTTTTTGGCCGGACGTACTTTACTTGGACGTAAAATGCAGCATTTACAGTTTGTCGTTCAGGTACAAATTCGTAGTGGACGACTCCCCTTTTGTCAAAAAAGACAAAAAAATCAGTACACTTATTTTCCGGACGAACCCTGTATTCAACCATCCATTGGAAAAATTTACGAAAACTATATAAAAACTGATACGCCAAGAAATTGATTGCGGCCACCACTTTGAATGTTATTTCCCTATATTTTTACGGTTAGTTCCCAGCCCCACTTCCTGGCTTACTGGCTCGGCCGGGAACGTAATAATTCTTGCTGGCATGCCGAGTTTTTCATATAACCGTGATACTTATACATCCTAAATGGATCTTCAACAATGGACATCATCAACGAGCTAGTTAATAGAATGATGCTGACAATTACGGATTAATTTATGCATTTTCTAACCATACCCACCTCGCCATCAGGAATGGGCAGTGCCCACCTTCCCTCTCCTGGACAAAGTGTCATCCAGGGAAAAACACCCTCTTCCGAAGTGAAGGACGAAATTTATGGGAGGAGCCGTTCCAAGCGGCGGAGAACATAGACAGCAGCGCATGCGGCTAGTGTTTAAACCCTTTACTGGTACAGCACAGTCAAATAAACCGTATCAAAGTTTAAACCATACTAATTTATTTAAAAATAGAGCAAAATACCTCTTTCCAATTCTAATTTATGCACAAAATATTCCAAAAACACGTGGATTTTTTTCCGCCAATAGCTAAGGGATTCTCATCAATGTACTGTCAGTGTTTATTTGGCGGAAGTTCCTGAATTAAGTTGAAATTTGATGAACATGGTAGTAACCTAACGTAGAGACAAAATTTGTCTATTGCCTATACCTGCCAGTGTCACATTGCCTCATATCATTCGTACTTTGTTTTCTGGTTCCTGAAAAAAATATACGAGGAACTTATTGCATTTTATGCCTTGAGTTATCTGCAGTTCCTTGACACTCTCTTTATTTTACCATTCAGCAATCACGTATTACTGAGAATAATCAAATTAGGGCATATTTGGATTTTTTAAAGCTGAATACATCGTTGGCCTAATTTCTTTCTAAAGTTTTTTTAAACTGCATTATATTATCATTGCTGACGCATTTTGCCAATAATTTCAATAAAAGATCCCACCATTCTTATATCACATAACCTGATTCCAGAAAAACCATAACTGTGTTACAATAATTAGTTAAAATAGAGAAGTAGTGACAGCGTAGCGAGAAGATATATCAAATTGACATATTTAAATGTATACAAAATATAAATATATGTTAAAACCAAAAAATTCTTCGGAACTTTAAGAGATATCCAATCTGCCTCACATTTGCACTGCATAGCAAAGTGTTTTAAATGCCTAAATGGAAGGATAACGGAGTTTTTCAAAAATATTACATTTGAAAAACAGAATTCTTTATAAACGATTGGCTGAATTACACCCTCCGTAGCTTGTAATAAATGGCAATAAATCATGAAACGAATATACTTGTATTTGATAAAAATATAGATAAAAAATTGCGTGGTGTGTCATTCTCGCTTCGACGCGATTTAATGTCATGAACGAGCCTTACAGGAATTAGGAGCCAAAGTCAAGATTGAATATTCTAAAGTGCATTGGGGAATTGTAAGAATAGTGCGAAAGACAATGAATATATTGCTTATTTTAATATGCTAGAGAAACTTTTATTTACTTGGTAAAAAAAATAATTTTTGAAGCTTAATTATTACGTCAGTATAATATGAATCAGTTATTCTTTTCTTTTTTGAGTCATTCTTCAAAAAATACATTGCAGTATTTATTTTATATTTAAATAAATCAAACGATCGCTAGGGTAAATATTGCTGTAATGGACAGCTGGAATAAGAGGAAACCCCGTCTCTGTGACCACCAGTTTGGCCATATGTACGTATTTGTCAAAAGGTGAACCATTTTTTAAGAGGATTTTCGAAAATTTCTCCAAAATCAACAAATTCATAGGTATCAATTATCAGTCGCTGATAATAAATCATACATTGGTGGGTATAATTTTCAATGCTATGAGAGCAAAAAGTATTTTTTGGTCATTATTTACAAGTTCCACGAAATGATAGTAACTTATACATGCATTCTCCATAGTGATTTATCCCTTAAATGCCTTCACCACCGCTCATATCCCTTTACACGGAAGGTTATCCGTTCGGTCTCCGTTTCTCAGTGGGGAAGCCGTAAATGCGTCCGACCCCAATCGGACGGTCATTTGACTGATGGTGTCATGTCAAAAGCACTAATGAGGAGGGACAAGGAATTCACTTCAATTATTATCCGAAGAGCTGATGATGAAAAAAATTCCTAGAATGAGTCCTGGCAACCACGGAAATCGACCCAATGGACCCGGACACCGGGCCGTGTCTCGTGACCATCGGAGGGAGGGACAAGGCTGCTGCGGCCATCATTTCACTACATAGAAAAGCTAAATCGATAGCAGCAGCACCGAAGACAAAGAAGAGGACCGAACCAGAGAGAATAGGAGCTTGAAAAGTTAGAGCGATGTTCGGGACAGTGAGATTTTAACGCATATAGAGAGAGGTGGATGCAGAGAATAGAGATATATTGACTCTGCGAGATGAGATGGAAGGATTGTGGGGAGTACTGTAGGGATAGTTATAGAGTAATATGGAGCGAAGGGGAAGAGAGACAGCGAATTATTACGATAATATTGAATAACATGGTATGAAGAAGCGTAGAAAACATACAAAGCCACAAATTGTAAAGCAAGCGATTTATAGAATCCACGCATAAATATCCTTAATAAAAGCTTAGCCAAAGATCTTGGTCATTTTTCAGGTCTACATGCCGCCAAGCAATAATAAGGAGAAAGAATTCGATACGATCAGTCAGAGAATATAATTACTGGTGTTCCTGAAAGGAAATATTTGCTAGTGATGGGGCATTGAAACGCGACTGTAGGCGAAGAAAGATATGGTAGTAAGGTAGGGGCGTTTAGGAACAAGGAATGACCGCGGAGAGAAAGCAATTGAGTTCTGCAGGAGACAGGGCTTAATAATACCGAGCGCTTCGTTGAAACACCACAACAGTCGTAGGTACAAGTGGAAAGTGTCCGGGAATTCAGAAAGGTATCAGATAGACTATGTTACGGTTAGGCACAGATTTAGGAACAGCGTGATCATTTATTATCTCCGTTTCCCGGGAGTGGAGCCGATTCAGATGTTTTTTTAGAAATAATGAAGTGCTAGGTCAGATTTACGGGATCAGAAAATAAAGTTGTGCCAGGGAATGGAATGGGAAAATTAAGGCCATCTGGTAAACGATATTCATCCATAAAACAATATTTCGGTCCCTGATTATCCACAGAGGGTGGGTCACTCATTATACTTTCCACTAGCATTCCTACTATTTTTCCACTTCTCCTAGTACTGTTCGTTTATTTACCAAATTTTTTATAACATGTCCTCATGAATATGGTTTCACATATTTCACGTTTTTTCCACCGAATTGGTTATATCCTGTGATGGAATACATTTTTGGCGTTCTTCCTCATATTATCCCTAGTGATCCTTCTCCTACATGGCAAAGTACTCATTTTACTCCAGCTTAAAAATATTCAACTGTATACAGTGTTGCACCCAAAAGTGGTAGGACTAATTTTCTCTGGCGCGAACGGAGCGGTAGAGGGGGGTCTGCTTGGCAGAGTAAGGTGAAGGGGGCCCTTAGCAACAGACCGACACCAACCTCAGTCGCCTGCGGGCTATCGTTGAGTGAGAATACCGTTTTTAGTGAAGCAAGTTTTTTGTACGCGTCAAAAAACAAAATGAATCTGAATTTAGAGCAACGTTATTCCGTGAAGTTTTGTGCGAAACTCGGGAAGACGGTAACTGAGACCCTCGATATGATCAAGCAGGCTTATGGGGACACTGCCTTAAGCCGTTCCATAGTATTTGAGTGGCGCAAGTTGTTTAAAGAGGGTAGGGAGCTCGTTTAAGACGATCATCGCTCCAGACGGCCGTCGACGGCAAGTACCGACACGAATGTGGACAGAGTGAGGACACTGCTGAACACAGACCGACGCTTAACCAGTGAAGAAATTGCAGGCCAGTTGGGTCTGTCTGCATCCAACGTCCAACGCATTATTTCACAGGATTTGGCCATGCGCAAGGTGTGCGCCAAGATGGTGCCGAAAATTCTTCCATGGCGCGCTCGTCGTCAGAGAGCTCCTGGCCAAATACGGCGTTGCCACGTTGCCGCACCCGCCCTATTCTCCCGATCTGGCACCACCGGACTTCTTCTTCTTCCCCCTGATGAAAACACAGCTCAAGGGACGACGTTTTGACTCGATAAAGGCCGTTCAAGAGGCTTCGACGAGGGTCATCAACGGCATCCCCAAAGAAAATTTCCAGCGGGCGTACGGGGAATGGGAGCAACGTTACACTAAGTGTGTAGCAGCTCAAGGAGCATACTTAGAAGATTATTAAGTCGATGTAGACATATCGTCAATAAAATTCTTGTAAAAAAATCAGTCCTACGACTTTTGGGTGCGACCCTGTATTCTTATCGTGTTCTTTTTTATGCTGTAATGTATCAACTTGATATTGTATTCCCCTTCTTCTTCTGTTTATCACCATTCTATTTTTCCGAATGCCACACTGCTGTATTTTTTATCCAACCCTTCAATGTCTTTTTATATTTGATTTTTTATAACCGTAAAATAACACATTTTAATCTAATGACTTTCTACATTCTCGAACTGGCTAGGCATCAATTCAGCGGAGTTACCAGAGCTTTCCTCATATTCCGGATATCAGACTCGATCTAAATTATTAGCAGCACTCTATTTCCGCGGATAGTTTCAAATTATTTCTCCAAAACCAGATGACTGCGACGCATTTCCTCATCCATTCACTTTCTTGTGTGGTGTCCAATAACTGAAACGGCTACTCACTGGAGCCAATTATCATGATGCTATTTTCCCTCCACTAACTTTGACCTCCATAATGATAGATTTAATATTGTTAGTTTACTCAGCATTTGTCAAAAAAATCAACCACGTTTTCAAAACCATGGGTATGTTCGCATGAGAATATCCATTGGACAGGAATTCACTTTGAACCAATCCAAGTAATGGATATGAGAATGACCAAAAGTCCAATTCACTTAATTTTTTAGTAGTATTAATTTAGACAAGAAAAAACGTCACAAATGACAAGACAAATTTTAGTGGAAAGCAAGCTGAAGTGGTTAAAAAATATTTGATTCCATAAACCAAATGAAAAATATTGAAACCATTTGAGGAAAAGTTACATTAAATATGAAAAAAGTTGAATGTTTCAGACTAATGCTGATTATCAAACAAAGAAAAGTTAGGCAAAAATGTGGATTGGAAATAGATGGTATGGTGTGGTGAAATAAAATTAGTCTCCGACGTAACTTTATGGAATATACGCAACATAGTGAAAGGAGATAAGTACGTAGCTTAGTAATTCCACTCCCGGCTGAGGACGTCCAACGTCGAAACCTAGGTCATGTTATTATAAAATGCGTGTGGAATTACGAAGTTCCATATTTCTATTCAATAGGCAATATACATAAAAAAGGAATTAGAAATGGTTTGAAAGAAATTTAAATTAAGAAGCCAAAAGTTTTTGAAATGATAAAGGTAAATGAAATTGATAGAAATAGTGAAAGTAGATCAGCCAGGAAAATAATATGCTTTGAAATATTTTTCTCATGTTTTATACTACTCATTCCAAGGCATGCTCCGAAAATGAAAAATGAGCGTGGTGACTGAATCATTGCGGCGTAGGTAGGGCGTAATTTCCCACAAGTTATGAGAATGTGATTGATCAGTTAAAACATCGTAGGTATCCAGTCCACAATCGTTGCGCAAGTATGCCTTCACTGACTTTTTATTTATCTCTCTGCTCTCAAATTTTTATCGAAGAAACAAAGTCTCTCTTAAATTTTGGCGATGATAGCAGTGATGTGAGATTTTAAGTTTAACTAATTTTTCCAGCGTTCAAATTCTGGATATCTACTCATGCATCTCTTGTAAGAATGAACTCATTGTTTTAATAGTAACCATTTATAAAATTCAGCTTTTGAACTCCCATGTTAAACGCTTCTTGAAATGACCACAGTTGAGAATGTTTGAAATTATACCCAAAATATTCAACTATCCTGGCAAAAAAATCCATTTTGCAAATTCTAAGGATATATTTTATCGAAAATACATATTTTTTGCGAGGTTTTTGTAATAATAAGCACAAAATAAAGAAAACGTTTCCAGATTAATATATTCCAATTACTCGCTTCAGTGGTACATACACGTATACTAAAATTGGAACGACACAGAGAAGATTAGAATCGCCCCTGGACAAGGATGATACGCAAAATCATGAAGCGTTCCACTTTTTTATGGCAACAGAAAACAACCTCAATTTTTATTCCGAAGAATATAATGATGGAAATTATAGAGAATAGGAGTCCTGTAAACTATAGGAATCGGTCCAATCGGGATTGTTTCGGATCCGGCAGCGGGATAGGAAAGGCTTCTGCGGTCGTCATCTCACGACATCCTTGCAAGGGAAAGCCGACCGCAGCTGAACAGAAGTCGCTGAAGAGGAAGACAAAATTAGTTAGTATAAAAACTTGTAATGTTAGGACAATATTGAGGACAGAAAAATTATAAAATATTAAGCGAGGGTTGGAAAGAGGAAATATAGATATTTAAGGTTATTCGAGGTGAGATGGGAGGATAGCGGGGATTTCTGGAGAGATAATTATAGAATAATATACAGTGGCGGGGACGAGAGGCATGCGATGGGGCGATGGCGATGAGGTTGCCATAATATTGAATAAATAGGTAGAAAGAAGAGTAGTAAACATAGAACAAGCTACGGAGAGAATATTACTAGCAGAGATAAAAGCAGAACCGACGAACTTAGTCATTGTTCAGGTATACACTCCACCGAGCAATCATAAGAAGGAAGAAGTCGATAGGTTTTACAATCAGTTAGAAGATATAATTGCATGCGTTTCCGCAAGGAAACATTTGATAATGATGGGGGATTGGAATGCGACGGTAAGCGAAGGAAGAGATGGTGATGAGGTGGGGCACTACGGTTTAGGTACGATGAATGACCGCGGGGAGAAAGCTATTGAGTTCTGTTAGAGACAGGGGTAAGTCTTCGCCAACGCTTGGTTTAGAAACAAAATAAAGGCGAAAGTATGCATGAAATATTCTAGGTGACTCAGAAAGGTACAAGTTAGGTTATATTCTGGTTAGACATGGTTTAGGAACAGTGTGATAAATTCGCACAGCTTCCCGGGAGCGGACGCGGACTCTGACCACAATTTAGTTGTTATGAAATGTATCATCCGTTTCAAAAAGATAAGGCAGGGGCGGCGGGTTAGGAAATGGAATGTAGAACCATTAAATGGATTGACAAGGAAGGAGTACCAGCAGGCTGTAGAGAAAATCATGGATAAAGGTCCAGCTGAGTACTATCGCAAAAAAATGGGAATGTATCTAGAACGGGATATCGAAAGCCGCAAAATAAACAAAGGAACCGTTAATGGAAAAAGGACAAGGAAACCAAGAAAAATGGAAATGGTAGATGGGATAATGAAATGGAAGAATATAAATAAAGAGTTTGGCAAAAGGAAGTAAAAGGGCTAAACAATAATTTTATACGGGTGACAAATAAAGCAAAAGAAGCATGGTGGATGACGCAGTGCGAGGATATGGAAAGTTTGCAGAGGAAGGGTGATATTGGTGCACTATACTGCAAGATTAAATCACTATCGGGAAGTAAGAACAGAAGATCTGCGCTAACAGTTAGAGATAAGTCGGTTAAGATAATAGCGGACACGGAAAAGATCCAAGAGATTTGGATGAAATATATGTAAGCCCTGTATGGTAAAGAACTTAGGCCAACAAAGTTAAATATAGAAAGAGGACATGACGGAGAGGAAGATAACTAAGGTTCAGGCATATTCGACGATGAGGTAGAAAGGGCATTAAGGGAAATGGAATCAAATAAGGCCGTGGGAGTAGACAACATTCTTGCGTAAGTTGCTAAGAACCTAAATGACCAAAAGGTTTAGGAAAATGTGGAAGGAACAGTCTATATGATATGATTGTGAGATTAGTGTTAGTTCTTATTCCGAGAAAGATAAAGGCTACATCATTTGAGGACTACATAGCAATAAGCTTGATTTCCCATTCAGATAAAATTGTTCTCAGGACCATCCTATAGAGTGTAGGGCAAATGATTACTTAGGGGATGATCAGTTTGGATTTAGAAAGGGGAGAGGCATGCAGGATGCAATTGCAGTAATGATATCACTAATCGAGAGATAGGATACACTCAGGAAGTTTTCGCCAGTTTCCTAAATTTCGAAAGGACGCTTGATAGAGTGAATTGGGAAAAACTCTTGAGTGTACGAGAAACAGAAACAGTGTCGTATAACAGAAAATGGCAATATATTGGTGGGACAGGGGGCTAATCCGCAACCTGTACATGTCTCAGGCTACTCAGGTATGAGTGGGGAACGGAGAGTCCGCATGGGCAGAGTTAGGAAGTGGTGTAAGGCAGGGTTGCCCATTATCACCGTTGCTGTTCAACCTGTATGCAGAGGAAATGATTAAAGAGGCATGGGATGAACTGGAGGTAGGAATGAAAGTGGGCGGGGAATTCATAAAATCAGTTAGGTTTGCTGATGACCAAGCTTTAGTTTGTCAGATCAGCCAAGGGGTTGCAAGCATTGCTTAGTGAATTGGAAATTCAGTGCGACAGGTATGGGATGAGAATCAATATTAATAAAACAAAGGTTATGCGATTCTCTAGAAAGAAAAAGGCTAAGCTAAACATTAAAATAGGAGGGCAAAAACTAGAGCAGGTAGAACAGTTTACGTATCTCGGAATTGTTTTAGACTAACACGGTCAAAGTAGTGGGGACGCATGGAGAAGAATTGCGCTAGGCAAAGAGGCTTTCACAAGGAGGAGGGAGTTGATGGCAGGGGCGTTGAGTAAGGACGTTAAGAAAAGACTCGTTAAAACTTAAATACGGAGCGAAGTTATGTACAGCGTGGAAACGTGGTCACTGTAGCAGGATGATAGAAGTAGAATGGAGGATTTTGAAATGTGGGTGTGGAGAAGGATGGAGAAGGTGAAGTGGACAGAGAAGAAAACAAACGAGGAAGTACTTGGTATGGTGGGCGAAGAGAGGGGTTTGTTGGAATCCTAAGGAGGCAGGAAAAATGGATGAAGGCCGTGTTGATTGGCAGTGGGCAGTGAGCTGGGATTGTTGAAGAGTGTAATAGAGGGATAGAGAATGTTAGGTAAACGAGGAAAGGACCGGAACAGGATAAGGATGTTGGACGGTATGACAGGAGGAAGGAAGTACTCAGATGGAGAGAGACTTGATGTAGAGTAGGTTGCCGGAAAGTGTTACATTAGGAGTTACAAAATATATATTCGGTATTTTATCTTGACCGGTAGATAACTTAATAATAATAATAACAACAATAATAATACGAGGGTCATCCGGAAAGTAGTACTCGTTCGTGCCGCATGAAGTGCTGACGACGCGAGTAGCCGCTGGACGAGGTCAGATAGCTTCAGTGGCTTGTCTGCCTTCTCTGAGCCAAGTTGCGTGACGCTAGCATTGCCTGTGTTGTTTCTGTGATTGTTTACAATGTTTAAAAAAATTGAGAACGCCGCCAGTTGTGAAGTGAGGGCAGTGATTAAATTCCTCAATGCAAGAAACGTTCGCCCATGTGATATTCATCGCCAATTAAAGGAGGTGTATGGAGACAATGTAATGGACGAGTCGTCTGTTCGGCGGTGGTGTCGCAACTTCAACATGGGGAGGGGGAACACACACGACGATGAGCGTTCGGAGAGACCGTCTGTCATTACAGACCAACTGGTGAGCTCAGTTGACGAATTCGTGAGGAACGATCGGCGCGTCACAATTGATGACATCTGTGAGCATTTTCCCAATGTTTCTCGAACAATTGTTCATGAAATTGTTAAACACCATCTGCATTATGCAAAAATTTGTGCAAGATGGGTCCCTCGCGTATCTCAATGAGCTGGCGGCGAAGGACTATGCAGCAGGAATACAGAAACTTGTCACACGTTATGACAAATGCCTTAATTTGCTTGGAGATTATGTTGAGAAGTAGTTTAAAGTATCCTCTTTCAAATAAATTTTTTATGTTTGTTAATATTTACTTTTGTGTCTTTATTTCACGAACGGGTACTACTTTCCGGATGACCCTCGTAAAAACAATAATAATAATAATCCAAGTTTTAAATTGCTAGCTGTGCATATCACAAAATAAATATAAGACCTACAACTCGAAGACACTTCTGGGTCATGCATGTATATGTGACAAAGACATAAATGTGCCAACTTCTACGTTTTCTTATAGAAAAGAAACGAATTTCCCACTCTCCATCATCTAACCTATCTTTCATGGGAATACTCTCATTATTTGTCTATGGACCCTTAATTACTTGTTGGCCGTATCTTGATAGCGCCGGCACCTTTTTTACGCCCCAGTTGAGGTGATTTGCCATGTATCCCAAACCAGCATGATATAATCAAAATATTCAGCAGCTGGAATTCATTTCCCCTTAGTATGATAAAGTAATAATGCCAGCGTAGTTAACGCTACATCAGCCGAACAAGACAGCTAGTCATGTTAAATCAACTCCACTTGCCATGTTGCTACGACGCTATCAAGAAACTTATTCTTTAATTCACCCTTTAAAAAAACTTTTTCAACGAATCTTGAATATTTTTTCTCATTCCGGCAAAAAATTAGTTTTACTTTAGGAAAAGTAAAAATGATTTAATCTTTACTGATTAAAATTAACCCTATATTGATTTACAATTCATCACCGAGATTGAAATACTACCTTGATCAAAATGTTCCCGGAATAACCACCGTGTGGCGCTCCCATCGTTCCGATTTGAGTTCTGTTTTTTTTGTTAAATTGGTACATCTGTTGTTGATATTCCCTTTAAATCTTAGTGTCATAACTTGACATTTGCAAAAGTTACGTAGCCAAGAGTACATCTATCTCTGTGTGTGTTGGCGATTTTTTACAATTTCAGAAATGGATTTAAATTTGCAACAACGAACTTGTATTAAATTTTGCGTAAAAAACGGATTTAGTGGCGCACGGACGTTGGAAATGTTGGAAAAGTGTTTCGGCAACGATTCTCTAAAAAAAACGGTCGTTTACCAGTGGCACGAGCGGTTCAGAAGTGGTCGTGAGTCAATCGAAGATGATGAACGCAGTGGCAGACCATCGACATCGAAAGTCGGTGAAAAAATTGATAAAGTAAAAGAAATGTTGGTCAATAACCGCAAATTAACCATCAGAGAAATAGCGGAGGACTTGAACATTGCCTATGGATCCGCCCAAGACATTGTGGTTAATGATTTGGGTTTCCGTCGTGTAGCAGCAAAGTTGGTTCCAAAAGACCTCAATTTCATGCAAAAAAGAGACCGTGTTGACGTCGCAAAAGACATGATTTGCGAGGCTGAATCCGATCCCACATTCATCAAAAGGATCATTACTGGAGACGAGACGTGGGTTTATGAGTACGACACGCAATCCAGACATCAGGCAAGTGAATGGCGTTCACCAAATGAGCCGAGACCAAAAAAACCACGTCGTTTTCAGTCAAAAAAGAAGGCAATGCTGACGGTTTTCATGGATTACAACGGTGTAGTGCATCATGAATTTTTGCCAGAAGGCCAGACAGTAAACAAAGAGTATTATTTGGGCGTTATGAGACGTTTGCGTGAAGCAATTCGCCGAAAGAGACCAGAAATGTGGGCAGAAAACTCGTGGATTTTGCACCATGATAACGCACCGTCGCACAGTGCTATCATTATTCGTAATTTTTTCACGAAAAATGCAACAAATACCATCCAACAGCCACCGAATTCACCTGATTTGGCTCCCTGTGACTTCTTTCTGTTCAATCGAGTTAAAAAACCATTACGGGGAACGCGTTTTAGCAGCCGAGAGGAAGTAATGGAAAAATCGCAGGAAGCACTGATGGACATACCGAAAACCGAATATAAAAAATGTTTCGAGGATTGGATCAAGCGCTGGCATAAGTGTGTTGCAGTCGATGGGGATTACTTTGAAGGGGACAATATAGATTTAGATGAATAAACTTGTATTTTTAATTTTCTGAATAAATTCCGGGAAATTTTTGATCAAGGTAGTATATTCTTCTTTCGCCTGTGACGTTAACTCTAAAATTTAAATTTGGGTCATCTCGCAGTTAATACTTATTTAGTAAATATAAGAATATTTTAGCATTTTCAGTCACTAATTCGATGTTTAAAAAACCAAATTATTATAAAATTAATGCCCTCACGTTTACATGCCTTAGGTACTTAAGAATAAGCGTTGACTGTTTTATGACAAATGCTAAGCGAATGAGCGGTATCGAATCTAATCTATCTAGCAAGTGGTCAAGGCATCAGGATATAAAAGAGGGTATATCATAAATAATTGGTGAGTCAGGAGTAGCCATTTTAGAATCTGGCCATCCTAGTGGAAAGAGAATGGAAGAGGAAATTCGTCGCATTAGGTGCTGTCGGAGAAAGTATTTGAGAATATTTACGGAAAGAGTACTTCTAACCCTGACCCGAGCTCAAGGTAATTTTTATTAAGACCCGAATCATAAGTTAAAGTCCGGTGGCTATGTAAATATGCGGATCCATCGGTGAAGGGTGAAGACTGACATATTCGTCTTGGCATGTCATTGTTGCCTTGTTATTTGACTTCGCCAACCACTTCATCAGAGCACTAGTCCCTTCAGAATAATATGGGATATTCAGAAAAAATATTTATAATGATGATGATGTAAAAAATGCGTCTAAAAAATAATTAGTTGTATTTAAATGCATGCTCTTCCACTAACCTTATGTGTTTTGCTATGATAACCCATTCTTTCCGAATGACCTCATTCATGTTCTGTTCATCTGTTTTTAAGTTTCCCTTTCAATCCCTCGTCCCTCTCCGCGGGGGCAAATTCCTGCTACCTGCAGGGTCGCATTCCCTGCCTTTTACAGACTCTTTGGGGGAGAGTATTCTGGTGCATTTTCATGTGGTGTTTCAATTTCTTGCTTGTTGTGTCCTGGCTTCCGTGTTGTAGGATGGCTTTCGTGCTGCATCATGGGGTGCAGTTTTTTAGTTGTTTTGGGGTATATGTGTTTGCATGAGTATTGGATGAAGGGATTTTTGCATGAGTGTGTGCGCTGCTGTGGGTGTAATTTTCCGTGTTGTTTTTTTGCATGTGGTATTTTTCCTTTTTACGGTTGGTGACCTAACACCCCCCGCCACACGCCCTTGTGGCGGCTTGCGGAGTATTATGTAGATGTAGATGTATTATCAAACAAAGGGTGATGTATTGCGTAAGATTTAAATTTCTGCAATCTAAAAATCGGTATGTTTCTGCCAAAACGGGAGAAATCATCCTTTGTCAAATGTTAACGAATACATACGATTGTGGGAGGCTTGAGGGAAAGAAAAATTATCCGTGACTGGTACATTTGTCAAACTTCTAAGGTGTGTGCGGTGGATGGATAGTCTAGATGTGCAATGACAGGAATTAAAATAATGATGTGATTAACAGGCTACTTATCCGTAGCCTTTACATTTCTCACGCCGCTCAAGTCCGAGCGGCATATAAAGAGTCGGAATGAGCAGTGTTAGAAAGAGGGGTACGGCAGGGGTGTCCATTATCATTCGAGCTATTCAACTTACACGTGGAGGAAATGGTGTAGGAGACATAGAGAAAACTGGAGATAAGAATGAAAGTAAATGGATTTATTAAAAGATAAGTTCGCGTATGATCAAGCTTTGGTTTGCCAAGGAGTTGCAAACTTTGCTGAGGGCATTAAAACGTCTCTGCCATGGCTGTAGGAAGAAAATCAATGGAAGTAAAGCTAAGAATTACGGATTTTTCCGGAAAGAGAAAGGCAACAATTAGCACTAGCGATTGTAGGGCAACAATGAGAGCAAATAGAGCAATTTATCTGGCTTAGCAACTTTTTGATATAAGTTGTTCAAAGTAGCAGTGCCATAAGAGGAAATGCGTTAGATCAAAAGGTTTTCAAAAGAAAGAAAGAATAGATGATAGGAACGGTGAGCAAGTGTGCTGAAATAAGACTCATTAAAACTTTGATGTGGAGCGTGGATCTGTGCGGCGCGAAAATGGAAAAAAGAAAAAGAAACGAGGAAGAACAAAGGCATCGTATGAGAGGTAGAAGAGAGTATTGTGGACAGAAATGAAAAGGAGGCAGGAAAAATTGATGCAGAGTATCTCGATGGGATTGTAATGACTATGATAGAGATATATCAGGTTGTGTTTAGTTGAGAATAGAAAATAAATTTACTGAAGACGCAGGCAGGATGGCCAACGAAACGGTCGTCATCCGAAGACAACCAACGCGGATGGAGAACCCGGAAATGCAGAGACAAGCAGTTCAAAGCCGCGGAAACCTTAGTTCGAAATAAATTTACTGTTGCTCAGCCTTTTTCCGTTTAAACTTATCCATACGGTACTAATAATAAAAAGTACCAATAATAAATATCAATCTGTGACAATAGAATCAAGTGAAACAAAATGCATATGGTATAAGTAAATTTACATTGCAATTAAATCGGTAATATTATTTAAAAAGAATTCTTTTCATTTCATGAATAAAAATAGTTAAAACATGGTCCTCAAAACGTTATCTGAATTTCATGACCATCTATGATGAATAAAAAATAATGCAATTACATGTATGAGCGACGTCCTCCATTTAAGTGCATGGAGGACGTCGCTCAAAACTGTTTATCATGTTGGCAGGATTAAATCCTCGGTAAAACCAAATTAATCATGTAAATTTTTAAATTCGTAAGAAAATATTAACTTAATCTAGGCTTAAATAGATCTCAATCGACCTAACGCGATTAGTGGGTCAGCTCTGAGCGGACAGGGATTCCATTTCATCTGCTTGTTGAGAATTATGCCGGAGAGCAAACGTGGCCCAACAGCTGAGTGGCCTCTCCCCGCCATTCCTTCCTTTCCTCCGCTCGCATCAGTCTACTCCCTCCACGCGAGTCCTTCAATGGTACCCCAGACAGGGGATACCCCGCCACCCTATTGCAAAAACCCCATTTCACTCGTTTCAAACGTTTACGGAATAAACTCGCTCTCAGTGCTACGTGGTTATTCTTTAGCAGCTTGAATAGTTCTCGCTGGCTGAAAGCAACATCAACTCACGCTTCAAAATTGAGGCAAATGATTTTCTGTGGTTACTTTAAAAAAGGGCGTGGATCATATTATGAAAATAATAATTTTTCCGAATCGATACTCACTTTCCTCAATGGCTTCTTAAATATGCTAACTTATATGCTAGCCAACTTAAATAAGCTAACTAACCTAGAGTATGCTGCCAGTATATGGGATTCTCAGGAGATAAATTTGATATCGGAATTAGATCGAGTTCAGCGGAGGGGGATAGATTTGTCGATCATTGTTATGGCCAACGCAATAGCGTAACTACTTTGCTAGAAAACTTGGCTGGGATTCCCTTAAACAGCGGCGTTTACAATATAGATTAAACATATTAAAATCGTTTGAAGATGGGTCCTTTTCCAATGGCATCAAGAACATAATGCAAACCCCAAGATATTACGGGCGGAGGGATCACGAATATGAGATTAGAGAGAAAACTGACGGGTTTAAATGGTCATTTTTTCCAAGAACAATAAGAGATCAGAATGCTTGTATTCGAAATCCCCGAGGAGTCAGCTTGACATAATAAGTATTAACCTACAGGGTAGGGACTGCGCATAGTTTTATTTTTTTGCAGGTTCCCCCCACCTTTCCCCATCCAGTTGAAAAACCCTAACCCCCTCATCCCTTACCCCTTTCTCATGGTGCTGCACCCCCTGCCACACACCACCTTTTTGGTGGCACGCGGGGTATTGATGTAGATGTAGATATGATGTTTTAAAAACTCAGTGGAAGTCTTCTAAGACCTACACTGGGACATTTCACGGATTTCTTGCAACTTATGGACGAGCATTGGTTTCCATGTTGTGTTTGTTTCATGGAAAGTCCGAGAGTTCGAATATAATTATGCAAGATTACGTAATCTATTATGGAAACAAAGCAAGCAACTAAATCCATCATTAAAGGTGTTCATTTATTGAACAAATATTTAATGATGTTGTATCCGTACACGCTTCATAAATGGCAAATCAATTAGTCCTTCGCATTCTATCACATAGACTTCACCAACTCTTGGTGACTCAATTTGGGCAATGCAGAAGAATTGCTCCTACTCCAGAAAACACTGAGCAAATAGACGTCGGGAAGTTTACATCGACAACATTGTATTTGGTTGGAATCGAGCGAGGATAATCAGATTTTGATTCCCATCCCCGTGTACATTTTGTTTTGCGGGTGGGGTGTGAGCATTTTACTGCCGGCGGATCATGTTTCGATAGAGGACTCAGCGTGGTTGACTGATCGACCGTTGTAACGAATTGGAAGTGGAGGAGAGGCAGAAAGTGGGTCCCCAGCGACGGAGAGCCACTCTAAATGTCACCACTCCACCACGCCCATCGGTCTTACCACAGCCGCTCCGCGGTCGGCCTTCCTCCTCCCTTGGGCTCCCGTCACTTTCTCACTTGATGAAAGTTTAAAGGCCTCGCCAAAAGTCATAAAAGGGTAGCATTCTTTATTATTAGAATCAACGCGGCGATGTTATAAGTTTACGTTCCATTCTTTTTCCTCGATTTTAGGAGAATCAGTCATTCCCACTTCGAATATTGAAGTGACAATACTCCGAGAACATTTTTTCTTTCCCCAAAATAATAGCATAATTATTTTGGCATTGCAATATCTTCGGAAAGAGTCGACGCACACTTTGACCTTTTTGATTTTCGGTAAGATTTGGTCAAAAGTGGGCGCGCGAGGCTAAAATTTCAGAATGCTATTCATAGATGCACATATTCAATTTTCATCGTAAGAGAAAAAAGCAATATGTGATAGCAATATATAAGTCTTTACAATAATGTCATACGTAATTACTTAAAAATACTTATATCATAACTTCAATGCAATATTTTTCATGATTAAAAGACAATAGAATTTTATTTGACCTCGTACTTAAAGAAACTGGTTACCTGTCTCTTTTGGATTCCCTCCTGGTGAAATGAGGATACGACTGTTAAGGAAAGAGTGTCATCAATCAAGGTTTAAGAGGACGCCTTAATAGCTTAACTGGCTAAATCACTCGACCAAAACTAAATTCGCTCAGACACTGAGGGTTTTGCGTTCGATTCCCGGTAAAAGCGAGTAATTTTTACAATCTGAAACTGTTTCATTGAAATGCATATTAGCGGATGACTCCATTAAAAGTCACTGTTGCGGTATCTTCCGCAGTTTCTTTGAAATTTATTGCTAATAGAATAAAATTCATGAATTTACTCATGTGTGTCCTAGCTTATGCATATAAAAAACAGATCTAACGAATTTCCCCTTCATAGTGCTTTTTTTCAGTGACTAAATACACTATTTTTTCCATCCATCCATCAAATTACTGTTTTTCTTTACCAAAGTTTACGCATGCTCACCGTAACCTCATTGAGAATGCGTATTTACTTGCTACACCTGAAACCCGTTACTCAAAGTTTTAAGTCAATTTGCGAGTCCTTAGGGAAAAATCATGTTGCAACATAAACGGCTAATACTAGGAAACTTTGTAATTACAAGTGATATTCCATGCATATTACCCATTATCTTACGTTTTATTAAAGATTAAAAGAAACTTTAAATTGCCCGATAGCTTTGGGCAAAAACTACAGATCTCTCATGAGGTTACCGACAAAATTTATGTAATAACAATCCCAAAAGGCGATACTCAAGTTCACATACTTCGGGCTAGCCAATGTTAGGTCTCCCCATCAAAGAAAAACGCTAATCATCCTTCAATAATCAAATGAAATTGAAGAGTTAGGACTTATGCTCTCGTTTGCCAGACTCGCCCACGACGCAACGGAACTAAAACTCTAAAAATCTTTCCTTCTGGTAGAACACGTAGAAGTAGGTTGGCAATATTATTATAAATACACATGTGCTAATAGACACTGTCAGGTGGCACACAAGTCCCAAACAATTGCAAAATATAATACATAAAACCAGACAAACACAGATCTCTTTAACAAAACAAGT
This sequence comes from Hetaerina americana, assembly GCF_022747635.1. Classification (NCBI taxonomy): domain Eukaryota; kingdom Metazoa; phylum Arthropoda; class Insecta; order Odonata; family Calopterygidae; genus Hetaerina; species Hetaerina americana. The sequence goes on from NW_027286293.1 coordinate 373,543, forward strand.
GAATCCCCATCCCATTTACAACCATTAACCAGCAAGAAAAAAAAAGATACATAAAAAAAAAATTAAGCTATAACATATAATACCATACACCACACATAAATCAAATTTTTACATATATACCTTACATCTATTCTTAAAAGTATACACTCTGTTAGGAAAGGGCTCGAATATTTTTGCAGGTAAGGTGTTCCACTCAACAATTGTTCTATTTAGAAATGAAAATTTTTTTTTATTTGTCCTCTGTGCCCGGCATTTTATCTTAAATTTGTGATCATTTCTGCCTATGAAATTTGGGTTCCCCGCCTCTTTCCTAAGATCTGCCCAAGCTTTCTCCCCCTTCAAAATTCGGAACATTCCACAAAGTCTGCTTACTTTTCTTCTAGATTCTAGAGGTTCCCAGCCCAGCGTTTCTAGCATGTCAGACACACTCTCCATCCTCCTATGCTTCCCCAGTACATATCGGGCAGCCTTTCTTTGCACCTTTTCCAGTTTTTTAATATGACCTTCTTCATGAGGGTCCCATACAAGAGAAGCGTACTCTAAAATTGGTCTTACTAGGGTCTGATAAGCCTTCTCCTTGGTTGCTCTAACGCTCCCTTTTAGGTTTCTCATTACCCAATGAAGAGTTTTGAAAGCTTTCTTATAGATGTACTCCACATTTAGCCCCCACCCTCAGTCCTTAGTTAAATATACACCTAAGTATTTGACAGTATCACTTCTAGGAATGACATTTTCTGAGAATTTATATTCCCTATGGTTTCCATTTACCTTATTGCTAAAAGTGATGGATTTGCATTTGTTAACATTAATATCCATCCCATTTTTTGTCACCCAATCAGCCATTTTATTAATGTCCCTCTGAAGTTTGTCACGGTCTCTGTCATTTTCGACTTTCCTGTAGATAATACAGTCGTCTGCAAAAAGTCTTAACTGAGAATTAATATTTATTGGGAGATCATTTATATATATTAAAAACAATAGCGGGCCAAGTACGCTTCCTTGTGGGACTCCCGATGTTACCCTTGCTTTTTCAGAATACACTTATCCTAATTTTACCCTTTGTGTTCGACCTTCCATGAAATTTCTGACCCAAGAGATTACTCTTCCATCTGTGTGTAGTGGCAATTGGCCCATCTTAAGCATTAAGCGATCGTGGTCAACTTTGTCAAAGGCTTTTGACAGGTCGACTATTATAGCATCCACCTCTATTCCCGCATCCATAGAGTCGAACATTTCTTGGCAGAACCCTAATAGCTGAGTTTCACAAGAGTGCCCTTTTCTAAAACCGTATTGGCGACTATACAACCAATTCTCACTCTCCCACAGGTCCCAGAGATAATCAGCCATTATCTTTTCTAATAGCTTGCATACAACTGATGTCAAGCTTACCGGTCTATAATTATCAACTAGTGCCTTATCTCCTCCTTTGAAAATTGGCGTAACATATGCCTCCTTCCAAGCATTTGGCAGGGCATTATTGTTTAAGGTAACATTGAATAAATGATTTATATAATTTGAAACTACACTACCGCCCAATTTAAGCAAGTCAATTGAGATACCATCTGGCCCTTTTGATTTATTTGCCCTCATTTTCATAATTTTTTTATAAATTTCTGCGCTCGTCGTTTTAATACTTTTGGTATTTAATATTTTTTCGCCTCCTTGTTGACTCAGAGATGAATCTACAGGATCCTTTTTATTTACCATAACCTTAAATACACTTGCATACCAATTATTAAACGTATTAGCCTTTTCCTTATCATCAACGATTAGTGTCCCATCCTCTTTTTTTAAAGCTGTTATGTTTTCCCTGTTGCCTTTCCTCCTCCGGAGGTACTTGTAAAATTTATTTCCATTATCTATCCCGATTATTTTCTGTAGAAAACTATCTTTGGCTATTTTCTTTTCTCTATTCAATTCACGAACTAATTTTTTGTAAATTATGAGCCATTCCGAGCTCTCGTTCCGTTTTTTGTGAATCACTCTCAGTTTTTTCTTCAAGGATCTAATTTTGCGGTTGTAGAATTCTGGATCAGTATTTTCTTTAAGAATTTTTTTCGGGACAAATTTATTTAATCCCTCCTCCATTATCCCCTTAAATGTTTTCCAGATTTCTTCTACATTCTGCCCACCACTTACCCATTTTGAATATTTTTCCCTTAAAAAGGTCTGTAACCCTTCCCTGTCACCCCGTTTATATTGCCAAACTATCTTTTTGTTTACTAGCCCCTTATACTGAGCCCTCTCCCAGTTTAGATATATACGCACAGCTGAATGGTCACTTATTCCCGGAAGGACATCGACTTCCCCTACCCACTTTTTCGGTCTCACAAGTATGACGTCGAGGATGTTTCCCCCGCGCGTGGGTTTTTCCACCATCTGTACAAAACCCTCCTCGTTTATAAGACGACTAACGATTTCTTGGGCCTTCCCACCCCCCACCGTGACCTCGTCTGCCGACCATTGAATACCTGGAAGGTTCAAGTCCCCCGCTATGAGGGTGTGATCCTCAGGGTTAGCCGAGCATATGTCTGCTAATACCTCGACTGCGTACATCCCTTCGTTGGGGCTTCTGTACATAGCAACTATTTTTAAAATTTTCCCTCCATTCCTACCTTTAACATGAACACACATCATCTCACAATCATCTCTTACCCATTCCAATGTACTTATTAGGTTTTTATCTACACATATAAATATCCCCCCTCCACGACCATCCCTATCCCTTCTGTAAACTGACAAATTTTGGGGAAAAATCTCGTTTGACATAATATGATCACTTAGCCACGACTCCGTACCTATCACAATATCCGGATTACATGCATCAACTAACGTCTCGAAATGGCATACTTTATTTAGAATACTTCGGCAGTTTACCTGCAAAACTATTAAGCCCTTACCTTCCTTTCCTTCGGTATTGCGAGGTCCACCTCTTGTGCCCATTACAGGTTTCTACATCTCTACATCTACATCTACATCTACATCTACATCTACATAATACCCCGCAAGCCGCCGCAAGGGCGTGTGGCGGGGGGTGTTAGGTCACCAAACGTAAAAAAGAAAAATACCACATGCAAAAAAACAACACGGAAAATTACACCCACAGCAGCGCACACACTCATGCAAAAATCCCTTCATCCAATACTCATGCAAACACATATACCGCAAAACAACTAAAAAACTGCACCCCATGATGCGGCACGAAAGCCATCCTACAACACGGAAGCCAGGACACAACAAGCAAGAAATTGAAACACCACATGAAAATGCACCACGAAACACTCTGCCCCCAAAGAGTCTTTAAAAGGCAGGGAATGCGACCCAACGTTGCAGGTAGCAGGAATTTCCCCCCGCGGAGAGGGACGAGGGATTGAAAGGGAAACTTAAAAACAGATGAACAGAACATGAATGAGGTCATTCGGGAAGAATGTGTTAATATAACAAAACACATAAGGTTAGTGGAAGAGCATGCATTTAAATACAACTAATTATTTTTTAGACGCTGAGGGTGGCAAGTGGAATTTTTGCTATCTATAACCCTGCAGTTGCTATCCCGTATTGTCCGTGGGAAGGAGTCCTTGAGTCGGCTAGTTCTGGCATCTATTTCCCGAATTTTATATGCATGACCAATGTATGTAGGAGTACGAATAATTTGCGAGACCTCGGTGCTGAAACATGCGGATCTAAATTTATTTAATAATTTCAATCTTGCATTGAATCGTCTCTCAGCCAATGATTCCCACCCCAAATCCATGAGCATTTCGGTGACGCTTTGCGTTTTATCGTAGGAATTTTTTACAAAACGGGCTGCCCGGCGTTGAACCTTCTCAATTTCCCGAATGAGGCCTTTTTCACTCGGATCCCACACGCTGCATGCGTATTCTAAATGAGGCCTTACAAGAGCGTGGTAACAACGTTCCTTGACCTTCGAGTCACTTTTGCCGACAATGCGTCTAATGAATCCCAATCTTTTATATGCTTGACCGCAGACTTTACGTATGTGAGTCCCCCAAGTTAAGTCTTTTGTGAATGTGACACCTAGGTATTTTACCGTATCAACTACTGCTAGGTCACCTCCAGCTAATTTGTAAGCAAATCCCGTTGATCTTTTAAAGAAATTTACCACTGAACATTTATTATAATTTAGAGTCAATCCCCAGTTAGAACACCATTTAGTAATGCAACCTAAATCCTGCTCTAGAATAAAACGATCCTCATCCCCAGATATCTCCCGATAGATCACCGTGTCATCCGCGAACATCCTAATTTTACTTTTCACTTCGCGGTTCAAATCGTTAACAAAAATCAAGAAAAGCAACGGCCCGATCCCTGCTCGAGCCCTGGGTTTCCCTGCTCACTGAGCTTTAGTGCGACATTTTTAAACAGATTTGACAAAACCAGGGATCCCTTCCTGTTTAAATGCACTCCATCGCGGCCCAAGTGTCTATCACCGACCCAACAATTCGGGTCCACAAATGTCAGACTTTGTTGCACGCAAACCCACTCTATTCCTTCGTTTATGGCGTCAATTCTCTTCCAATGTATGTCCCTTCTACGAAGAATTCCACTAATAACAATTTGAGCACTTTTGAACTTATTTTTGGCCGAGGTCGCCAAATCCCAAATAAAACCGATTAGATGGTCTTCTGACTTAGCACTTTTTACGTCATTTGTCCCTACGTGAATTATGACAACACTTTCATCACCATCACTAGCCATATTAGCTATTTTATTGTCCAATTGTTCCACTCTTATCCCCGGAAAACACTGAACGCCTCCATTGATACTATCGCCACAATCTCCAACGAAACGTATTATGGAATCACCAAATATTTTCACTTTGGGTGGCCCTGGATCACCAAGAGACCTCCCCTCCCTTGACACTATGACCTCCCTCATCGGAAGCACTTCCCTCTTCGGTCTCACGTTTATCCTATCCTTCCTTCCATCTCCTCGCTTCTTTGGCTGCTCTCTCCGTAGGATGCTTTCCCGTATTCCTCCAGCCCGATCGGCATCCGCGTCACATGAGCTTGTTCCACTTCTGGTCGGCCTTAAATCTTCCGGTTTCCTCTTATCACACCTTCGGACAAAGTGGAGATCATCTTCGATTTGCTGTTTCACCCGCCGCCTCATCTCTGTTAATGATGCTTTCAGTTCCTCATTTTCAGCGGAAAGACTGAAAATTGTCTTACGAGCGATGTTTAAATCCGCTTGCAGCTTTTCAATTACCTCCTCTTTTTCTTCTAAACCTCTTCGATTCTTCTGACTTTCACACTTACTGCACTGCCAATTATCACTCACGCAATCCTCCAGTTTACTCTTAGAGCAATTAAAGTGGTACCAAGAGCAACACCCACTACACTGGACTCCATTTCTCAATTTTCTACGGCAAATAATACACTTTACATCCACCGCCATGCCCTTTCCCATTTCGCCCAAGAGAGTGTGCCTTCTAGCGGTCACTAATCCTCTCGAGCGGTCGCTAATGTGCTGCTTGAAAACACGTCTGTCTCCCTTGAGGGTCCGTGAGTGAGTATTATATAGCAATATATTCTCTCGGCAGTGGATCCGCAATCTCCTTGAAATATATTTTGATGACTATTCCCAGTTCAGGCAAAGGTAAACCTTCACGAATCCAATACCAAAAACTGAAAACCTATTGCCTCAACAAAGGGTAACACTCAAAATGTTTCCATAGTTTTAGGTTAAAAGCTGAGTTTCTCAACAGTTTGTACCAAGGAACGTCTAATATTACCAAGTCGTATGAAGTTCACAGAATAAATTTTTAACAAAAGTGCGTTAAGATCACACAACCCCTAGACTTCATCAATCAACACTTCATTTGAGGAAATGAAATACAATCAAATGCACTAGGACTCACTTACATAACAGTATCATAAAATTTGAAGCAAGTATGAGAGGATATGTTAGAATCGGAAAGCAGCAAATTTATCAGCAATGAGCAAGCAGACCGAACTTCGATAGTAAACTATTTTCTCGTGGATGAGCTCCTTCAATTTAAGTTACCCTCCTTGACGTTCATTATCACAATTTGTACTCTAGCTATATCAAATCACAATCATTTCGATCCCATTTCTCGATTAATGAATTTGGTGAAACACCGTAATGAGATCTAGTTCTTGAATTTCTCAGAAAATGCACCCAATAATCTGAAAATGCAATGATTATATATGCATAGGGAAAAAATTTAAAAAATTACGATCTTTTGCCGCTTAATCGCCGATGGCTAGAGAACAACACCATCGCTGATATTCAGAGGCACACCGGAAATATGGATGTTGTTATAGTCTCGTGCAGGGTTAGGGAACCTTTTCATGACTGAAGGGCTAATTTAATGCCATAGAAGAATAATAAGGCAGCATTCCAGAGGCTTGAATTAAATGCACATGAGAATTCGCCGCTATGCTATAGTTCACCACATGTGCCACCAGCCGTGGATGATTTTCTTTGTGACTGTGTCCACTTTTTTACATTTTGGTTCGTTAATTTTTTGACTCGAATAAATATAATAAAAGATGAATATTAGGAAACTTACAAAAATAAATGTTTTAGTTTGACAAATTTTTGTGTTCATTCCAAACTCTGCATTAAACGGCAACCAATATTACGTATTCTCCACCCTTGAGATATTTAGTGGAGCTAATGCATGAAAGATCGCGTATTATGGGTGAGGTGTTGCCGGATAAAGTCTTTTTAAATGCCAGCCTTGTTGATATTGTCCTTGTGTGAACCTCGGGGGAAATGGAAAGGTGATAGTGGTAAAGGAACTCCCCCTCAAACCCCGATTATGTTAAAGCTGCACGCCTTTGGACTTACTTCGGGATGATTTTTAACTTCACCTATCAAAATCCCCCATAGGGTTGGACACTGCTTTTAAATATAAAACTGAAAAATTAAAGTTAATCGTTGCGTTTAAACATAAAATAATAAAGTTTTAATATCACGGAAACACAAATACTACTATTTTAAATCCTCAGAGAAATTTTAAATGACACAAAAAGCCAAATCTTTTACGAGAAATAGGGGATTTGGGGATTACACAGATTATGACTTAAAGCATTCGGTGTGGCTAAATTGGGAGAGTTGAATAGAAGTATTTAGAATGAGGAAGAATGCAGACGTAATAGATTGTGCATGCAAAAGTAAAAGAAAAATTATCGAAAAATTAAATAAAATTTCGCGATGACAAAAAAGATTGATTTTGCGATGGATACGTTTACATATTATTTCAATAAAGCAGTTATTTGAAATGAAAACAATAAAAAAACTCAAATGCAACAGGAAGACTGCGCAGGAAGATGGGAGGTTATAATGAGTCATTTGTGACAGAAAATTAAATCCAATGCTATTTTTTGAAGTATAAAGATTTTAACTGTTTAAATAGCTCGGCCATTATAGACCGGAGGGTCCCGGGTTCGATTCCCGGGCTAGGCACTCTGGGCACCTGCAGCTCCACCCAAGCTAAAGTGATTTTTCGGGTACCAGATCTTCCTGGGAAACCATAACCGGCACAGGGAAAGGAACTGGCCCCCCTACCCTGATGTGTGAATTTCACGCGCCGTATAGGGCTTAGCACTGGATGAATTCTGACATCACCTACCAAACCGACCTTCGGGTTGATTACTGTGTTTATGGTTTTTTCATGCAAGCACATAAAAATATGATTATATATATATATATATAATGATTAGAGACAATGGAAAAAGAAACAACTATATAATAGCTTCGTTGAATTTTTATTATGCTTGCTATTTAGGAAGGTTTCTAAAAATAATAGCACATGTATTTGTGCATTATTTGTAGCAATATATGTCATGGACAATTAATTATTTCTAAAAAGTAGTTTTTACGATATTAATTGAAGAAAGTTTGGCATAAGTGAACATTTGTGTAGGTGCTATAATAATTCCTGTTGCTTTATGTCTCATAATTATTTAAAATTAATATCAAATAAAACTTTATTGAAAATAATATAATCCACATTTGATAAAAATATTAAATAATCGCAGCTGATGTGAGATATTACATGTAGTGAGATATTTGATGATTATAACAAAGAGGCAAATCAATGGGGATTGATTCGCAACGGATAAAAATGTGACTGATAGTATTAAAAATCATTTAAATCTAAAGTGTCGCCTAAGGTTTTTCATGTAAAGACACTCTCGCATTAGTAAACAGAGCATTTCACTTTATGTTATGGCACCATTCCCTTCATAGCCATGAAAGTGAAATAGAATATTAAATATACATATCTCAATAATATTATCCAAACGCGAACCATGCCTAATATTTTTTGACGACCTTGGAAACAAAATTATGATGATACCCGAAAACTATATTGCTGAACCAAAAATCATTTTCAACAATTATAGCACGAGCAAGGAAAGTAAATGTTATTACTCCCAAATAAATGATAAAATGTTTTCCCTCTGCTACTAGCAAAGTTATACGAAATATATAAGGTAGAGAGATACTAGGAATATCAAAATCGTGTTTGTTGGCAACTCTTACTTTTCCTCGAATCCACACCTCCCTTGTGGACATCAGTGACCAGATGGTAATTGCATTGTAAGATAATAATCTTCTATTCTGCGCTCTATATTTGCCAGTTAAGTAAACGACACTACCTCGAAAAATATTAGAGCAGATGTGGAACCATAGAAATGGGATAACGGATTATATTTTGCAACAATTCGGTATTCTGCATCTTATTTCTCTTTAATTTTGAAGGAATCTATGGCACGTCGATATTGTTTCAAATTATATTATTCAAAAATTCTTTCTCGAGGATCTACGATATCATTGTCAACTATATTATCATTCAAATACTCATTTAGTTGTAGCCTGGGTCCATTTAATGATAAATTTGAAATTTTAGAATATAGCGCTCCGATCGAAATGCTCAAATAATATATCGAGTGTTCAAATTGTGATAAACGGCATTCGAGTAAAACTTAATAGTAATAAAGCAATAATAATAATAATGACAACAATAATAGCTTACGAAAATCTCGTAAAATTTTACCAGGATTGTCCTATAATTTACCAGTGATATATTCGTATAGAATGGGAATTATTTAAATTTGAGTGGATTTGAAATCACTTCCTCTACATCACTTCGCCTCTATTGGTAGAAGTAATGCACTGACATGTTCTCAAATTAGTAACAACACAAAATATTTATCAGAATTAGTGCTATGAAATTATTATTAGTCAAAATGGGAATCAATATAATTAACTTATTTTATTTTAGACAACCCCAGCTGTATATTTGCTCACCTCAAACGAACCACACTACTATCAACTGTACCGTAGTACAAATATACAACCTATATTGTAACCGCAATATGTAACAAAAGCGACTGCCCGAGGTCATTCATTTATTTTTAGGTGCGAATTCTTGTTCTCACATGCTCAACCACGCAGGACACGTCAATTGGAGCCAGTCTCGCACCCAAATCATTGAGTGAGGTTAAATCATAGATTTCCGGCGCCCTTCACGAATTAGGGTGTCCCAAGTAAAGCCTGGGGGGAGGGGGTGAGGCTGTGAAGGTGGACATTTGGGCCGCCGGCGTGGGCGGACCAGAAGCTTGGGCCGGCGCTCTACCGGCCCCATGGGGAAAGCGGGACCCCCCGCTTTCCCTCCCCCGCGACCGGACACTCACCTTGCTCGGCGACCCACCGGGTCTCAGCATCTTCCGGCAGCACTTCACGTGGCTCTCTCCGGGGAACTTGTGGACGGCGTCCTCGGGGCGGGGTGGGCGCCGGCGTCGCGGGGCCATGCAGCAGCCCACGACGTCGCCCCACGCCGAGCCCCGCTGCCTCCCGGCCGAACAGCCGGGGGACTGGGGGCAGGGGCCCAGGGAGTCAGCCGCGCCCCCGCCCTCCACGTCCACGATCCCGAGGCGCCCCGGCCCCGCCCCCGAAGAAGTCTCCCGCAGGAGCGAGAGCAGCTTGGTTGCCCCGCCGGCGGGGGGGCCCTTCGACGCCGCCGTCTCGCCCCGGGCGCCCGCCTCGCCCCGGGCGCTCGCCTCATACCCGACGGTCGCCACGTTTAGGGGGCGAGGAGACGGCGGCTGCGGCGCGGGACTCGCTCTCACTCCTCTCCCTGCCTCTCTTCCTCCGCTTCCCCGGGAGCCGTGAGGTCGCGCGCCTGCCTCAACTCGTGCACCACGGCGTGCGGTCGCGCGCTACACACACACCTGCCCTCCGATCACTAGGGGCACCGTATGCGCCTCTCTGGACCCCTACACCCACCTTCCCCCCCTCGCTCCCTCCCTCCCCCCTCGCCCCAGCCACGTCCCCGCTCGAGCCATTTCCCGAGAATTCCCGGCGTGCTCCCCCCCTCGCTCGCGGTCCCCCCGGTGAAACTGCGGCCCGGCGCCTGCGCGATTCCCTCCCCACCGACGCTCAGCCCGGCGTCTCCCACGCGACGCACCCCCCCAACCCCCCTGCCGGCGTCTTGGAGCTATTCCAGCGGCCCATCCGCCTGTTCGCCCCTTCCCCTCTCTTAACACGTCCCCCCGGGCGCATCCCCTCCCGTCCCATTCAAGGGGGACCCTCCCCTCGGCCCCTCTCGCCCGAACCCCCTCCGCCGCGTCCCCCTTCCCCCCGCACTCCGACTGTTGGCGCAAGTAGAATATTTGCAGAGCGTAGAGAGTCATACGGCCCTTTTCGCCGCCACCACCGGTCTCGACAAATGAATATCGATTGCCGCGAAGAATACTCGAGGAAAGCGTAATGATGGAGCGGGGGATAGCGATCGCGGGATGTTAGAACTCGTCGAAGGATCATTCACCTTCCACTCTCAGAGTTCACGATGCGCTGCTTTTTCAACTCGAGGACAAGGGGATGTTTAAAGGGCATGCCCAAGCCATCATCGCCATTTAAGATATGGGGCCGTGCATCTCGTCCCTGGACTGATTAGTGCATTCATGCTATAATGTTGGGCATGCATCCTGGAATTCTCGCGTCCATCGGCAAGTGGTGATGACATAGCCAGATAGAGCGATCGCTGAAGGTCATGATTTGTGGACAGATTCAGACGGTTCACCTCCCGTAATCAATGAAAGAATTGTCACGCTTCATCTTTTAATGTTATTCTAGAGTTTTTTGAGGGACGTGACTGCCCAATTGTTTACCGTGGTTTTCAAATGGACTCATTACATACGTTGTCTTTGAACAAGTTTGCGGGTCATTTCCATGTATAGAAATTGTTTAATGTGAGACTTTTAATTCAATATATTATTTATTAATTATTAATTATTGGGGGGCAACCCAAGTAAAATTGTTCGCAAATTTAGATGAATACTTACTGCGGAGTCCAAGGCGATGATTCACCGTATTTAAATGTTGTTTACTGAATATTCAAACTAGACGGTTTTCTATTTTGAATATTCTACTTGATTGATGGCTCATCCAATAGCTGCAAGAAAAACACCAATTCCATCCTATTGCATTCGGAAAGTGCTTGGTGAGTATGTGCAAATAAAAAGTCACTGCATCTTTATCCTCATACGTACTCCACAATGGATTCAAGCAAGTTTATTTAAATACTCATCCTACGCACGTAGGCCGGGACCATCCTCGGCCGAAGAGAATCGAATACCGACATTCTAAATTGAATTGATTTTGCCATGTCTGGAAAACAACCAAAATATTCAGTCAGACACCTTGATAAATTCAAATATATCCTTATTAAAAGAGTAATAACCTACGAGGTCTGATAAAAATAACGAGTCTGCTCGCATTAGTAAGGGGCTCAGTTTTCCTGGTGTACAGGGTTCGTCCGGAAAATAAGTGTACTGACTCCTGGGCTGGGCGCGCCGCTCCAGGCGCGCCCAGCACCGCTCTGACGGGCTGCAATTGGAGGGGGGTATGTTGGCAAGCGACGCTGAAAAAGGCAGTCGGCTCTGAGCTGTGGTGTAGTGAGGAGCTCTGTTAACGCGAACCTCCACGCTCGACCCACGTCACGGAACGCGATGCCGAAGTTTTTGGAGCAGCGTCATTCCATCAAATTTGCGGTAAAGCTTGGGAAATCGTCTACCGAAACTGTCGGTATGATTAACCAGGCTTACGGGGAGTCAGCCATGTCCAGAAACATGATCTTTCGGTGATACACACGATGTTCGTGGAGGGCAGAGAAGAGGTCGACGACGAGTCTTCGAGAGGTTCCCGATGATGCCTTCGCGGGAGCGTTCCAGGAATGGGAACGCCGCTGGAACAAGTGTATCGACTCACAAGGGTCCTATTTTGAGGAATATTAGCTTAAGATATGTAAAAGTGTAATAAATTTTTTTTCCTGAGCTCAGTACACTTATTTTCCGGACGAACCCTGTATGTAGTATTAAATATTTTGTATTTCATCTGCAACTCCGTGATGACGAGTTTCAACTTAATCCACCGACTCAGTCTCATTGCAAGGGCATTTAAGTGCAGGCGTGTTCTCGTGCTCGGTCAGAAAATGCCTGATTATAAAAAGTAAACAGCGCATCAGCATCAGATTTTTTGTGAAGCTAAAAATGTAAATAAAAATCATAAACCTATTAAATATTTTCCGAAGCTTATGGACATGATTGCTTGTCTCGTTCAAGTGCTCCCATTGACTAGGGCTCACTGAAATAACAGTGTCATAAATATTGAAGCAAGTATGAGAGGATATGTTAGAATTGTGATTTTAGCCGGCCGGGAATCGGTGGTGCGTCTGACCACTTACATCATCAAACGACACTAGAGTTACAAACTTTTTAAACAGCGTAGAAAGACCGTAGATTTATTATTTGTGGCATTGTTGAAATGTGGAATATGAAGTGAGAAATTTCTCCAAAAGAATTGAATGTGTAGAAAGTATATTTATTTATTTAGCCTTAGTCCGAAAACAGCACATTCTGGCCTTTACATCGGACTATTAACAAAGAATAACAATGGAGATGATTACAAACACCCAAGCCCTAGGTGGAAGAAACCCACCCAGGCGGGAATCGAACCCGCGACCCATGGATTGGCAGACGAGGACGTTACCCCGCCGCCACCGAGGCCGGTATTTATAAAAATGAGGCAAAAAGTTAACCGGATGCGTAAATGCATATATAAAAAGATGTTTGTTTTGCAAATAAATAAAGATGCCAGTTTTTCAAAAGAGGTAAGTGTGACAAGGAAATTTACGCACAATCTTTTACTTATTTATTTTGCATTACTCCGTAAACAGCTTTTCGGCCTTTACATTTGACAATGATGTAACAATATTACAATTACATACACCCAAGCCCTAGGTCGAGGAGAAAGCACCCTGGCGGGATTCGAACACAGGACCTCTGGGCTGGCAGGCGAGGACGTTACTTTGCCACCACCTGGGTCAGCAAAGTAGAAACCAAGTGACCCAAAGCAAATAGAACAGACGAGAGTCGTTCGAAGTTCTAAGAATTGCTGATTGTATTTCTTGAATCTCCAGGGCACAGTACAATTTTTGACAATATGGAAAAATGGATTCCCTGTGGCCAAAACCTAATAGATAAAAGATGTTGAGGAAAAATTGCGTCGATTAGTGAGAAGAAGCGCCTTTAATTTGGTTAAACAATTGGATCTTGCATCGGAATAATGCGCTGGCATACAGTGCTTTATCGGACAAACAATTTTAAACCAGTTAAAATAAACCATAATTCTTTGAAATCCTCCATGTATTCCCAATTTAAAGCCGTGCGTACTTTTTCCAAAAATAAAGTTGGCGCAGCAAGGGGCTCATTTTGAAGCGGTGAAAGTAGTAGAGGCAAGAACTACGGAGTTCATGCGCTGCCTGGCGTAAAACGACTTTAAGTGATGCTTTCAACGGCAAAAAGAACTTATTCCTATATAATCCGATTCCAAGTAGTTCTATTTTGAATGAAACCACAATATTTGTAATAATTTTGTAAGCAAGCCAAGTTATAGAATAAGTCTTGAAATTTTTATATAAGAATTCGTCTACTGATTTTATTGAGAATAATTGTCTATTTTTTTAATGCTCAACTGCACCTCATTCTAATTAAAATATGTATCTTTTAACAAAGCATCAAAATTTTAGTTCCCAAAAGCATATAGAGTACTGATAAACTGAAAATTTTAATGAAAAGTTTTTTGTTTCCTTTATTCGTTAGGTGTTTTTAATATAATTGGTGGATCGTTACACATTATAAATTTTCAGAACGGTACTCAATATGATATAATACGAATAAAATGGTGCTTAAAACCTGAAAGCGGCATTATCTATAGCAATAAATATAATTAACGTTGGTACATGGCCATGACTACTTGTTAATGTCTTGACACTAAGCTCTCTATCAAATTAATTTTGTTTATGTTAGTAAAGGGTTTATGCTTTCAAAAGGGAAAGGAAGAAATTTTAAGGAATACAACTCTCATCAAAATATCCTGCAATTGTGAAACGTGAATTCCCTCGCAGCTTATATAAAGCGCCTCGGAAAAATATTGGGTTACGCGAAGTAGAGTTAACTTTTGTCAAAACAGAATTTGCTCATTCTCAGACCATCTCTTGCTTTAAGGACTGTGAAAAATATCATTTTCTATCGTCATAATGAGCTTGATAAATAACTCGTTACGGTATACGTCTTTTGGATGCATCCAATTTTAAATGCATTCATGTCATTTTATTTTGCTGTCCCTTTCCTTACCCTTACAAAAAATTGTAACCATTTGCCCTATCATCTTATTTTAGCCCACCCTTGTTAGTCAGTAGACTCAAAGCGATTAGCCCTAAGGAGTCACTCCAATCACGAGATATCCAAGGAGAGAGAAGATAGAAGTCGGCGAGTCGCATTTAAAGTAGCTTATTTGCTGAAATGAGTGGATAGTCGACGTCAGTAGCGGAGAACTGCTACTCGCATAATCTCAAACATATAGCTAATTAACTTGAATAATTGGATAAAACGTTAATTATACGTAAAACATTATCTACAATGGATTTGTGCGAATATTTCCCCGAGTTATTTCAGGAACTAGAATAATGGACCAAGTCATGCAGAGAGCAAGTGAAAATAAGACTTCTGGAAAAGAACCGTGCATTAAATCTTTATTCAGAAACTAAAGTGGCATTGGAGACTGGCCACTTCTGCACACAGGGAGGGGATATATTGGTATCGCCAATGAACATTTAACTTGAGACACTTATGTCTGAGATCATTGGACAATCAAACATTATCACGCACTTCAGTACTTATTCCAATACCTGATGTGATGCAGTAAGTGTGAATGGCAATTAATCTAAGGTCTAGAGTTACAATTATTCGGCGCTATAACATTTTGAACGCAATTGATACAGTTATCATTATCTGATAGCAGCAGGAAAAAGAGTGGGCCAGTTTCAGGTGCTCCTGGCATATTCTAGCTGTTATTGGGTCAGGTGATGTTTTTGATTAGTTTCATCTGTTTCAATAATATTTAGAGGTTTTCAACGTCCTTTGGAGGGATACCAATGGATGTGCACTTTTTTGCTAGAAATTTCTCCCTAATTTGATTTTCTCCAATAAAGCGTTGCAGCATATGAAACATCTTCGTTGAATTAGGTTGCAAAATGTTACCATAGGTATCATTGGATAATTATATTGAAAAATAACTTAATAAAATAACCTATTTAATAGAAACAATTTCAGAAATCATTCGCCTTGACTGGGATTCGAACCCAGATCCCTCAATATCCGGTCGAGTGCTTTGCCACTTAAGCTACCGAGGCGTCCTCTTAAACTCTGAAATTTTGGGGCTTTTAAAGGAACTAGATGTTGTGACGAAATACCGTACATACAATGTCACAGGCATTCGTATTCGTGCGCGACGCGCCACAGTCCACGAGGTTAAAGCCAACTTTAAACACTTATGGTGTTTATACTTTGACAAATTCCAAAGAAACTGCGAGAGATGCCGCAACAGTAACTTTTAACGGAGTCATCCGCTAATGTGCAATTCAATGCAACAATTTCGAGTGCTTCCGCACTCGACCGGATATTGAGGGATCTGGGTTCGAATCCCAGTCAAGGCGAATGATTTTTACACTCTGAAATTGTTGCATTGAAATGCACATTAGCGGATGACTCCGTTAAAAGTTACTGTCGCGGCATCTCCCGCAGTTTCTTTGGAACCTATTTAAAGTTTGAATTGTTCCTTAAAATATTTTAATTGAAGCCGCCAATAGCCGACAGCACGTTTTGGATAAAGTCATTTTCTGTTTATTCATATTTAGCAGTCAATAGTCATAACATTAATGTTTCACTATTTTTTCGCGGATAACTTTGACAACCTAGGTGCGTAAATCTGTCTTGAAACGTCCCCACTTTTCTGTTGGTGATTAATAAGTTTGTAAAAATTTTAGGACATATTTCTTAGTTGATGAATCACCGTAATTAAATTAGTTGGAAGATCCCAAAAGACTCTTTGGGGCCGTGTTCAAAAACCCGTCCCTTACACAACTTTGCTATTAAAAAGTTTGCATAATTTCTAGAGTGGTTGCCTTTTATTATCTTTTTATTTATTCGAATGATCGTGTCAATATTATTGATTGTTTCGATTCTAACTCTAAATACCATATGATCTTATGCATATAATGTACCTAAGAAAAGACCAAATTATCGGTGGTAAACTTTCATCGCGTTAGAGAAATGCGGGAATCAGAAATCAGGCACTATATTTTAAAAATATTGAGTAGATTAAAAATGAATGCATAAAAAATGCTTAACGCATGAGACTTTTGAGCCACATGGAATGACCCTTTACGTTTAAGATTAATGTCGTATATAATAGGCTTAAAAGAAGTCATCCCTAGCCATGATTTCAATGGACTTAAAATCAGCAAAACAGAGCACTTCAAGGGAATGACCAACTAACATGATGTCGACCGAGTACATTAATCTAAATGAAGAAATAAGAAAAAAAATCAATCAAAGAATTAGGGAGATTGAGATCGATGACTTAAAAGTTTACGGGGAAAAACGAAAGTTGAATGAATATCGCACCGAAGGGAGATGAAACTACGAAAATTTCCGGCAAAATTTTGATGAAAGACTTTTTATGGACCTAAATTGACAGCAAAAGGGAGCGGATGGATGGGTTTGTGGGTAATATAGGTAAGTTAAAGAACCAAGGTTATCCAAATGAAGATAATTGACGAGAAATGGATAAAAAGTCTTAAAATATAAAAAAGAAATAGACGCACATATGGCGACTAATGCGTGTGCGTTTAACAGACTAAGATGCTGTCATTTTTAATGGTTGAAATGCTAGAAAATTCTCTATGAAGGAAACAATAAAGCATGGAAGATAGTGCTTCATGGCAGCAGATGGTGAGTGACCACCACTCTCAAACTCTCAGAAGGAGTGGGTATCTTTTTCTCGGGGAATAATTTCCGTAGTTGTTCTTCTTTCTGATTGCAATCATTTGTCCGTATTTCCAGAGACCATACTAGAGTACATCTCTTATTTTCGTTATGCTACATAAAATACAGGCGTAATGACTGTGATTAAAACACGGAATTGAAACTTCATGAGGCATCAAAATTTTGTTTCGCCTGCAAGAATCGAAGTTTCGGTCGTACATTTGATGTCATAATGCCACATTCTGGTATTTCGTCACAACATGTTGTTCCTTTAAAAGCCCCAAAATTTCAGAGTTTAAGAGGACGCCTCGGTAGCTTAAGTGGCTAAAGCACTCGACCGGATATTGAGGGATCTGGGTTCGAATCCCAGTCAAGGCGAATGATTTTTACACTCTGAAATTGTTGCATTGAAATGCACATTAGCGGATGACTCCGTTAAAAGTTACTGTTGCGGCATCTCCCGCAGTTTCTTTGGAATTTGCCACATTCTAGTAATGATGAATGAAAACGGAAATCAGAAACTAACATTGATACAAATTTTAATAGATAGCCTAAATAATATATATTTTCAATTATTAATAACCTACTATAAGAGTTTTGGAAACCATAAAAATATGTACGTATAACGAAAATTTCTGCCTTATTTCTTCCCGTATTCCAATGAAGCAATAGTAATTTTACGTACTTACACTAATCAAAAAATATATGTGATAATATTGCTTTCTTTCAGGAAAATGTGTTTGATGCCTTATGACTGCATCCAATGAAATCACTTGAGTCGATGAGGTTTTTTAAATTTTACCTTTGGCTTAGTTCAACATTAGCTCTAATTAGCTAATGAAAAACATCAACAATGTTTAATATCTGATAGGTTTTTTATAACTTTAAAGAAGCATGTAAAAATATGTTGATTTTGCTTCATAAATAAACATTTTTGACCGTTATTGCACATATATTTTATATTAAGCTAAACGTGTAATATTCTCGTAAAGCTTTTTCGCAGTAAAAAATGCGTCCAACAAATTATAAATTCCATCTATTAAACACACTTCTTTCAAAAAATATTGTATCCCACTATGATCTTCAAAATCAGAGATTGTAAACAGAACAATACACGCAATTATCTATTGAAAATGGTACTCCAGCGACTATTTTTCCTTGTTCAAATTAATATGTGGAGAAGAATAGATTTTATGGGGAATCCAGGTTAATCTACATCTTCGTTGGGCCAAAACCAGTTAGAGAGTGATTAGGGAATAATTCCAATTTCCCCGATATTTTTAAAAGAATTTATTTATTTTATCCATATGCGATTATTATTCATATGTCAATTTGGATCAACATATTTTATTAAATCAATTTTATTCACATTTTTAATGAATTAAAGTTGAAAATAAACTTCTGTTATAAAGAACAGAATATATTTTTTTGGCATTCATAGCTTTAAATCCAAATATTCATCCTGATTTAATGGTGATTTCGAGGGGATAATAAAAATCATTCTTTTTTGTTTTATTTTTAAAGGAGATTATTTATATTAAACATTTTAATTGTGTAAATTTTCGTGTGTCCCAACATTCAAAATAATCCTAAAGAATTGGACTGATTTTCCGCCCCAGCGATTCGTCATTCCCATATAACACCGCGATCAAGCTATGGCGAAAGCCGGCCGAGGTACCACAGGGAGACATATATATATATAATCGCAGATATAGATTTATAAGCCATAGAAACACAAATAAAGGGCACGCAAATATGTTGTTTTGACGTTTCGATGGCTCGGCCGTCATCTTCAGAAAATTCTCTATGAAGGAAACAAAACATATGCATGGAAGCTAATGCTTCATGGCAGTAGATGGTGAGTGAACACCACACTCAGTAGGAGTGAGTGCCTTTAATTGAGTGGGTGATACTGAAGACGGCCGAATTGAAACCATTGAAACGTCAAAACAACATATTTGATTGTCCTTAATTTGTGTTTCTATGGTTTAAAAATCTAGATCTGTGTTTTTAGATATTTATGCGTCGCCGAAGAGCGTTCCATTTCGAAGATATTTATTCATATAAATATATGTATGCATATACATACATATGGTTTCCTGGGAAACCATAACAGGCATAGGGAAAGGAACTGGCCTCCCTTCCCTCATGTGTGAATTTCGCACGACATCGCACGGTGAAGTGAAGAAAAATTTATTGGAAAATCGTCGAATCCCCGTTATAGAAGTTGCTGAAGATCTAAATATATCAATTAGCATTAGATTTTTACCAATGATTTGGGCCTGACACGGGTCGCCGCGAAATTCGTACCAATATTGCTGAATTTTGACCAAAAACTGCAACGCATTACCATTGCTAATGAAGTGTTGGACTCTGTCCACGACGACCAAAATTTCCTCGGGAGAGTCATAACAAGTGACGATTCATGGGTTTAAATTTATGATGTGGAAACTCCCAACCTCCCAATCATTCCGATGGAAGCTGTAGCAAGATCCAAGACCGAAAAAAGCGCACAAAGTTAGGTCAAATGTGAAAGTTTCGCTCATACTTTTCTTCGATTGAAGGGGCGTGGTACATCGTCAGTTCATGCCACAGGTTAGAAGAATAAATAGCGAATATTACCGGCGAGTTATGCGAAATTTGCATGAAGCCATCCGCCACAAACGCCTGGATTTGTGAAAGAACAAAAATAGGCTTTTGTACCATGACAACGCCTCTACTCACTCTCCGTTACCTGAGCGCGAAGTTTTGGCCAAAAACAACACACCAATAATGCCACAGCCACCGTATTCCCCAGATCTGCCAACAGAGACTTTTTCTTGTTCCTGCAACTGGAGAGGCCCATGAAAGGACGACGAAGCTACTCTGCAATTGACGAGATAAAGACTGCATCGGAGGTGCTGAACAAGATCACAAAGAATAATTTTTTGAAGTCCTTCGAGGATTGGAAAAAACGTTGGCACAAGTGTATAATATCTAATGGGGATTACTTATTCATAATAAATAAATTATTTTTGAAAAAACAAGAAAGTAGTGCCCTCGTAAACCTCGTGAGTATGTATGTATACTTATATATATATATATATATATATATATATATATATATATATATATATATATATATACAATTATTATTATTATTAGATAATCTACCGGTTAAGGTAGGTATTGGATGGACATTAATACTAATTGAATAATTTGTGAACCCTAGTAAAACACAACATCCTACTCTACAACAGGTCCCTCTTCGCTCTGAGTACTTTCTTCCTCCCCTCTTCCCGTCCGACTTCCCTATCCTGTTCCTTCCCTTTCCTCGTTTGCCTAAGATTCTCCCCTCTATTACAGTCTTCAACATCCCGCTGTCGGTCAACACCCCCTTCATCCACTTTTCCTGCCTCCATTAGATTTCTCCCAAAAAACCCCTCTCTTCGCCCACCATACCAAGTACTTACTCATTTGTTTAAAACTCATTTGCTCTCTGTCCATTTCACCTTTTCCATTTTTCTATACAACCACATTTCAAAAGCCTCCAGTCTACGCCTATCCTCCTGCTTCAATGACAACGTTTCCGCGCCGTACATACCTACGTTCCATATCAACGTTTTTACGAGTCCTTTCTTAATATCCTTACTCAACGTCCCTCTCCTCAACTCCCTCCTCCTCGTGAAAGTCTTTTTGCCTAGCGCAATTCTTCTCCTTACTTCCCTACTACTTTGACCGTGTTGGTCTAAAACACTTCCGAGATACGTAAACTGTTCTACCTGCTCTAGTTTTTGCCTTTCTATTTTAATGTTTAGCTTGGCCTTTTTCTTTCTAGAAAATCGCACAATCTTTGAATTATTAATATTGATTCTCATCCCATACCTGTTGCACTGAATTTCTAGTTCACTCATCAATGCTTGCAACCCCTTGGCTGACTTACAAACTAAAGCTTGGTCATCAGCAAATCTAACTGATTTTACGAATTCCCCGCCCACTTTCATTCCTACCTCCAGTTCTTCCCATGCCTCTTTAATCATTTCATCTGCACACAGGTTAAACAGTAACGGTGATAATGAACAACCCTGCCTTACACCTCTTCCTAACGCTGCCCATCCGGACTCCCCGTTCCCCACCCGCACCTGAGCAGTCTGAGACTTGTACAGGTTGCGGATTAGCCTCCTTTCCCTCCAATCTATTCCTATTTTCTGCAATATACTCATTAGTTTTTCCCAATTCACTCTATCAAACGCTTTTTCGAAATCTACCAAACAGGTAAATACCTGTGTTCTATATTCCTCTCGATTAATAATCTCATAACTACAATGGCATCAGGTGTACCTCTCCCCTTCCTACACCTGAACTGATCATCCCCTAAGTAATCATTTTCCCTACTCTATATCCTTTTGTTTATGATCCTGAGAACAACTTTAGCTGCGTGGGATATCAAACACTTCGCCCTGTAGTCCTCACATGATGTAGCCTTTACCCTTTTCGGAAGAGGAACTAAACCTGATCTCATAAAGTCTTCATAGATTCCTCCCTCATAAATACTATGAATCAGCCCATATTGCCTCTTCCTCCCACATTTTCCTAAACATTTCAATAGTTCCGCGGGAATGTTATCCACCCCACGGACTTATTTAGTTTCATCTCCCTTAATGCCCTTTCTATCTCATTGTCTAGTATGCCTGGACCTAAGCTATCTTCCTCTACGTCATATTCTTGTTCAATGTCTAACTTTGTTGGTCGAAGTTCATTACTATACAGTTTTCTATATACTCCTTCCATCTCTCTTGGATCTTTCCTGTGTCAACTATTACCTAACCCGCCTTATCTCTAACTGTTAGCATAGATCTTCCTCTCTTGCATCCCGATAAAGATTTCACTTTCCTGTGCAGCGCACTGATTTCGCCCTTCCTCTGCAAACTTTCCATATCCTCGCACTGCGTCTCCCACCAAGCTTCTTTTGCTTTATTTGTTGCCCGCCTCAATTTATTGTTTAATTTTTTTATGTTTCATTTTGCCTACCTCCGTATTTATTCTTCCATTTTCTCCGCTTATCCATCTTTGTAACCATCTCATCCGTGATCCATGGTTTCCTAGTCCTTTTAGCGTTAACGGTTCCAATAGTGTCTTTTGTGGCTTTAGGCAACCGTTTCTTGACACTTTCCCATTTTTCTTCGTTAGTACTTAGCTCTTTACCATACCTTTCTGGTAAGAGAGTCACCTGGCATTTTTCATGTATACCTGTGTCTTTTGGGGTGTCCAAACCAAGTGTTAGCGATGACTTACCTCTGTCTCCTGCAGAACTCAACTCCTTTCTCCCCGCGGTCATTCCTCGTGCCTAAACCGTAGTCCCCGGCCTCATCATCATCTCTTCCTTCGACTTCAAATGTTTCCCCTCAGGAACACACGCGATCATGTCCTCTAACTGATCGTATTTTCTATCAACCTCTTCTTCCTTTTGGTTGTGCAGTTGGCATGTATACCTGAATAATGACCAAGTTCGTCGGTTCTGCTTTTATTTGTGCTAGTAATAAT
Organism: Hetaerina americana; assembly: GCF_022747635.1. NCBI lineage: Eukaryota > Metazoa > Arthropoda > Insecta > Odonata > Calopterygidae > Hetaerina > Hetaerina americana. Next base: position 396,447 of record NW_027286293.1, read on the forward strand.
CTGTCCGTTACCTGCTCTGTTGACCACGCTTCTTCCTACCTCTTTATTTAATACTATGGCAACCCCTCGTTGGCTCTCGTCCCCACCGCTGTATATTATTCTATACTTATCACTCCAGTAATCCCCGTTATCCTTCCATCTCACCTCGCATAGACCTAAAACATCTATTTTTACCCTTTCCATTTCTCGCTTAATATTCTCCGGTTTACCTGTCCTCATCATTGTCCTAACATTCCACGTTCCTATTCTAACTAATTTGGTCTTCCTATCCCTTGTCTTCTGTCCAGCTGCTGCTGGTTTTCCCTTGCAAGGGTTTCATGGGATGACGACCACGGAAGCCTTGCCTCCCCCGCTGCCGGGCACGTCACACGGCCGATTGGGCCGAGCCCCGTAGTTGCCAGGACTCAAAATCTCTGTATTGTCCATCATTTAAATCTTGGGAATGATAATTGAGGTGGTTTCCCGTTGCCTTACTGCGACCCATCTGAGTGACCCTACCAGGAGCAATTATTTTTACTCCCGCCAGCACAGCTCTAGGGTTCATCGGAACGCACAAACCCTTATATATATATATACCTGTATATATATATATATATATATATATAACGCCCTCCTCGGACTACAACCTTGACGTGGTGGAAGGGCTTGTGCGTTCTGATGACCCCTAGAGCTGTGCTGGCGGGAGTAATAATAATTGCTCCTGGTAGGGTCACCCATGCCAGATAGGTCGCAGGTTAGGAGCCAGACGAAAGGTAGTACACGCAGCGTCTGTTCTTCAGTGAGGCGGCTGAAATGGTGTCTAACCCCAGTGGGGCGGCCAGTAAGTGATGGTGTCACGTTAAAAACACTATTGAGGAAGGCAACGGGAAACCACCTCAATTATTCTTTCCAAGAACAAATTGATGGGCTCTTTAGAAATTATGAATCCTGGCAACTACGGGACACGGCCAAATCGGCCGTGTGTCGGCCCGGCAGTGGTAGAAGCAAGGCTTACGCGGTCATCATCTCACCTTGCAAAACCCTTGCAAAGGAAAATTGACCGCAACAAAACAGAAGATGCTGAAAAATAAGACCAAATTAGTTAAAATAGAAACTTGGCAATTTGGGGCAATATTGAGGACAGGAGAGTTAGGGAATATTAAGCGAGGGTTGGAGAGGGAATACAGATATTCTAGGTCAATGCGAGGTGAGATTGAAGGATAGCGGGGATTACTGCAGTGATAAACATATAATAATATACAGTGTCGGGGACAAGAGCCAACGAGGGGTTGCCATGATATTAAATAAAGAGGTAGGAATAAGCGTAGTCAACATAGAACAGGTACGTATAGAATATTACAATTACAGATAAATGCAGAACTGACGAGCTTGATGAGTGTCCAGGTATGCAAGCCAGCGAGAAACCATAAGGAGGAAGAATTCGATAGGATATATGATTAGTTAGAGGTCATAATCACGTGTGTTCTTGCAGGGACATATTAATAGTGATGAGTGATTGGAATGCAACTTTTAGGCGAAGAAGGAGATGGTGATGAGGTGGAAGACTACGGTTCAAGCAGAAGAAATGACCGCGGGAAGAGAGCAATTGAGTTCTAGAGGAGACTGGGGTTAGTCATCACCAAAACTTGGTTTAGACAGCACAAAAGGCCTTGGTATACGTAGAAAATGTCAAGTAACTCAGAAAGGTATCTAGGTAAAGGTGTGTGTGTGTGTGTGTGTGTGTGTGTGTGTGTGTGTGTGTGTGTGTGTGTGTGTGTGTGTGTGTGTGTGTGTGTGTGTGTGTGTGTGTGTGTGTGTGTGTGTGTGTGTGTGTGTGTGTGTGTGTGTGTGTGTGTGTGTGTGTGTGTGTGTGTGTGTGTGTGTGTGTGTGTGTGTGTGTGTGTGTGTGTGTGTGTGTGTGTGTGTGTGTGTGTGTGTGTGTGTGTGTGTGTGTGTGTGTGTGTGTGTGTGTGTGTGTGTGTGTGTGTGTGTGTGTGTGTGTGTGTGTGTGTGTGTGTGTGTGTGTGTGTGTGTGTGTGTGTGTGTGTGTGTGTGTGTGTGTGTGTGTGTGTGTGTGTGTGTGTGTGTGTGTGTGTGTGTGTGTGTGTGTGTGTGTGTGTGTGTGTGTGTGTGTGTGTGTGTGTGTGTGTGTGTGTGTGTGTGTGTGTGTGTGTGTGTGTGTGTGTGTGTGTGTGTGTGTGTGTGTGTGTGTGTGTGTGTGTGTGTGTGTGTGTGTGTGTGTGTGTGTGTGTGTGTGTGTGTGTGTGTGTGTGTGTGTGTGTGTGTGTGTGTGTGTGTGTGTGTGTGTGTGTGTGTGTGTGTGTGTGTGTGTGTGTGTGTGTGTGTGTGTGTGTGTGTGTGTGTGTGTGTGTGTGTGTGTGTGTGTGTGTGTGTGTGTGTGTGTGTGTGTGTGTGTGTGTGTGTGTGTGTGTGTGTGTGTGTGTGTGTGTGTGTGTGTGTGTGTGTGTGTGTGTGTGTGTGTGTGTGTGTGTGTGTGTGTGTGTGTGTGTGTGTGTGTGTGTGTGTGTGTGTGTGTGTGTGTGTGTGTGTGTGTGTGTGTGTGTGTGTGTGTGTGTGTGTGTGTGTGTGTGTGTGTGTGTGTGTGTGTGTGTGTGTGTGTGTGTGTGTGTGTGTGTGTGTGTGTGTGTGTGTGTGTGTGTGTGTGTGTGTGTGTGTGTGTGTGTGTGTGTGTGTGTGTGTGTGTGTGTGTGTGTGTGTGTGTGTGTGTGTGTGTGTGTGTGTGTGTGTGTGTGTGTGTGTGTGTGTGTGTGTGTGTGTGTGTGTGTGTGTGTGTGTGTGTGTGTGTGTGTGTGTGTGTGTGTGTGTGTGTGTGTGTGTGTGTGTGTGTGTGTGTGTGTGTGTGTGTGTGTGTGTGTGTGTGTGTGTGTGTGTGTGTGTGTGTGTGTGTGTGTGTGTGTGTGTGTGTGTGTGTGTGTGTGTGTGTGTGTGTGTGTGTGTGTGTGTGTGTGTGTGTGTGTGTGTGTGTGTGTGTGTGTGTGTGTGTGTGTGTGTGTGTGTGTGTGTGTGTGTGTGTGTGTGTGTGTGTGTGTGTGTGTGTGTGTGTGTGTGTGTGTGTGTGTGTGTGTGTGTGTGTGTGTGTGTGTGTGTGTGTGTGTGTGTGTGTGTGTGTGTGTGTGTGTGTGTGTGTGTGTGTGTGTGTGTGTGTGTGTGTGTGTGTGTGTGTGTGTGTGTGTGTGTGTGTGTGTGTGTGTGTGTGTGTGTGTGTGTGTGTGTGTGTGTGTGTGTGTGTGTGTGTGTGTGTGTGTGTGTGTGTGTGTGTGTGTGTGTGTGTGTGTGTGTGTGTGTGTGTGTGTGTGTGTGTGTGTGTGTGTGTGTGTGTGTGTGTGTGTGTGTGTGTGTGTGTGTGTGTGTGTGTGTGTGTGTGTGTGTGTGTGTGTGTGTGTGTGTGTGTGTGTGTGTGTGTGTGTGTGTGTGTGTGTGTGTGTGTGTGTGTGTGTGTGTGTGTGTGTGTGTGTGTGTGTGTGTGTGTGTGTGTGTGTGTGTGTGTGTGTGTGTGTGTGTGTGTGTGTGTGTGTGTGTGTGTGTGTGTGTGTGTGTGTGTGTGTGTGTGTGTG